>NC_136620.1:3576820-4176820 GCF_933228915.1 Telmatherina bonti
ACTAATGACCATGTCTTACAGGAACTATTGACCATGTCCTCTGGTAACTAATGACCATGTCCTCTGTTAACTATTGGCCATGTCCTCTGGTAACTATTGACCCTGTCCTCTGGTAGCTAATGACCATGTCCTCTGGTAACTAATGACCATGTCCTATAGGAACTATTGACCATGTCCTCTGGTAACTAATGACCATGTCCTATAGGAACTATTGACCATGTCCTCTGGTAACTAATGACCATGTCCTCTGGTAACTATTGACCATGTCCTCTGGTAACTATTGACCATTTCCTCTGGTAACTAATGACCATGTCCTCTGGTAACTAATGACCATTTCCTCTGGTAACTAATGACCACGTCCTCTGGTAGCTAATGACCACGTCCTCTGGTAACTAATGACCATGTCCTCTGGTAACTATTGACCATGTCCTCTGGTAACTATTGACCATTTCCTCTGGTAACTAATGACCATTTCCTCGGGTAACTATTGACCATGTCCTCTGGTAACTATTGACCATGTCCTATAGGAACCAATGACCATGTCCTCTGGTAACTAATGACCATGTCCTATAGGAACTATTGACTATGTCCTCTGGTAACTATTGACCATGTCCTCTGGTAACTATTGACCATGTCCTATAGGAACTATTGACCATGTCCTCTGGTAACTAATGACCATGTCCTCTGTTAACTATTGGCCATGTCCTCTGGTAACTAATGACCATGTCCTCTGGTAACTAATGACCATGTCCTCTGGTAACTAATGACCATGTCCTCTTGTAACTATTGACCATGTCCTATAGGAACCATTGACCATGTCCTCTGGTAACTAATGACCATGTCCTATACGAACTATTGACAATGTCCTCTGGTAACTAATGACCATGTCCTCTGGTAACTAATGACCATGTCCTTAGGTAGCTAATGACCATGTCCTCTGGTAACTAATGACCATGTCCTCTGGTAACTAATGACCATGTCCTTAGGTAGCTAATGACCATGTCCTCTGGTAACTAATGACCATGTCCTTAGATAGCTAATGACCATGTCCTCTGGTAACTAATGACCACGTCCTCTGGTAGCTAATGACCACGTCCTCTGGTAGCTAATGACCATGTCCTCTGGTAACTAATGACCATGTCCTCTGGTAACTATTGACCATGTCCTCTGGTAACTAATGACCATTTCCTCTGGTAACTAATGACCACGTCCTCTGGTAGCTAATGACCACGTCCTCTGGTAACTAATGACCATGTCCTCTGGTAACTATTGACCATGTCCTCTGGTAACTATTGACCATGTCCTATAGGAACTATTGACCATTTCCTCTGGTAACTAATGACCATTTCCTTAGATAGCTAATGACCATGTCCTCTGGTAACTAATGACCACGTCGTCTGGTAGCTAATGACCATGTCCTCTGGTAGCTAATGAACATGTCCTCTGGTAACTATTGACCATGTCCTCTGGTAACTAATGACCATGTCTTACAGGAACTATTGACCATGTCCTCTGGTAACTAATGACCATGTCCTCTGTTAACTATTGGCCATGTCCTCTGGTAACTATTGACCCTGTCCTCTGGTAGCTAATGACCATGTCCTCTGGTAACTAATGACCATGTCCTTAGGTAGCTAATGACCATGTCCTCTGGTAACTAAAGACCATGTCCTCTGGTAACTAATGACCATGTCCTCTGGTAACTAATGACCATGTCCTTAGATAGCTAATGACCATGTCCTCTGGTAACTAATGACCACGTCCTCTGGTAGCTAATGACCATGTCCTCTGGTAACTATTGACCATGTCTTCTGGTAACTATTGACCATGTCCTATCGTAACTATTGACCATGTCCTATAGGAACTATTGACAATGTCCTCTGGTAACTAATGACCATGTCCTCTGGTAACTATTGACCATGTCCTATAGGAACTATTGACCATGTCCTCTGGTAACTAATGACCATGTCCTCTGGTAACTAATGACCATTTACTCTGGTAACTAATGACCACGTCCTCTGGTAGCTAATGACCACGTCCTCTGGTAACTAATGACCATGTCCTCTGGTAACTATTGACCATGTCCTCTGGTAACTATTGACCACGTCCTCTGGTAACTAATGACCATGTGCTCTGGTAACTATTGACCATGTCCTCTGGTAACTATTGACCATGTCCTATAGGAACTATTGACCATTTCCTCTGGTAACTAATGACCATTTCCTCGGGTAACTAATGACCACGTCCTCTGGTAGCTAATGACCATGTCCTCTGGTAGCTAATGACCACGTCCTCTGGTAACTAATGAACATGTCCTCTGTTAACTATTGACCATGTCCTCTGGTAACTAATGACCATGTCCTACAGGAACTATTGACCATGTCCTCTGGTAGCTAATGACCATGTCCTCTGGTAACTAATGACCATGTCCTTAGGTAGCTAATGACCATGTCCTCTGGTAACTAATGACCATGTCCTTAGATAGCTAATGACCATGTCCTCTGGTAACTAATGACCACGTCCTCTGGTAAATAATGACCATGTACTCTGGTAACTAATGACCATGTCCTCTGGTAACTATTGACCATGTCCTATAGTAACTATTGACCATGTCCTCTGGTAACTAATGACCATGTCCTCTGGTAACTATTGACCATGTCCTATAAGAACTATTGACCATGTCCTCTGGTAACTAATGACCACGTCCTCTGGTAGCTAATGACCACGTCCTCTGGTAACTAATGACCATGTCCTCTGGTAACTAATGACCATGTCCTTAGGTAGCTAATGACCATGTCCTCTGGTAACTAATGACCATGTCCTTAGATAGCTAATGACCATGTCCTCTGGTAACTAATGACCACGTCCTCTGGTAGCTAATGACCATGTCCTCTGGTAACTAATGACCATGTCCTCTGGTAACTATTGACCATGTCCTCTGGTAACTATTGACCATGTCCTCTTGTAACTAATGACCATGTCCTTTGTTAACTATTGACCATGTCCTCTGGTAACTATTGACCATGTCCTCTGGTAACTAATGACCATGTCCTTTGGTAGCTAATGACCATGTCCTCTGGTAACTATTGCCCATGTCCTCTGGTAACTATTGACCAAGTCCTTTGGTAGCTAATGACCATGTCCTCTGGTAACTATTGACCATGTCCTCTGGTAACTATTGGCCATGTCCTCTGGTAACTAATGACCATGTCCTTTGGTAGCTAATGACCATGTCCTCTGGTAACTATTGACCATGTCCTATAGGAACTATTGACCATGTCCTCTGGTAACTAATGACCATTTCCTCTGGTAACTAATAACCACGTCCTCTGGTAGCTAATGATCATGTCCTCTGGTAACTAATGATCATGTCCTCTGGTAACTATTGACCATGTCCTCTGGTAGCTAATGTCCATGTCCTCTGGTAACTATTGACCATGTCCTCTGGTAGCTAATGTCCATGTCCTCTGGTAACTATTGACCATGTCCTATAGGCACTATTGACCATGTCCTCTGTTAACTAATGACCATGTCCTCTGGTAACTATTGAGCATGTCCTCTGGTAACTAATGAACATTTCCTATAGGAACTATTGACCATGTCCTCTGGTAACTATTGACCATGTCCTATAGGAACTATTGACCATTTCCTCTGGTAACTAATGACCATTTCCTCGGGTAACTAATGACCACGTCCTCTGGTAGCTAATGACCATGTCCTCTGGTAGCTAATGACCACGTCCTCTGGTAACTAATGAACATGTCCTCTGGTAACAATTGACCATGTCCTCTGGTCACTAATAACCATGTCCTACAGGAACTATTGACCATGTCCTCTGGTAGCTAATGACCATGTCCTCTGGTAACTAATGACCATGTCCTTAGGTAGCTAATGACCATGTCCTCTGGTAACTAATGACCATGTCCTTAGATAGCTAATGACCATGTCCTCTGGTAACTAATGACCACGTCCTCTGGTAACTATTGACCATGTCCTCTGGTAACTAATGACCATTTCCTCTGGTAACTAATGACCACGTCCTCTGGTAGCTAATGACCACGTCCTCTGGTAACTAATGACCATGTCCTCTGGTAACTATTGACCATGTCCTCTGGTAACTATTGACCATGTCCTATAGGAACTATTGACCATTTCCTCTGGTAACTAATGACCATTTCCTTAGATAGCTAATGACCATGTCCTCTGGTAACTAATGACCACGTCGTCTGGTAGCTAATGACCATGTCCTCTGGTAGCTAATGAACATGTCCTCTGGTAACTATTGACCATGTCCTCTGGTAACTAATGACCATGTCTTACAGGAACTATTGACCATGTCCTCTGGTAACTAATGACCATGTCCTCTGTTAACTATTGGCCATGTCCTCTGGTAACTATTGACCCTGTCCTCTGGTAGCTAATGACCATGTCCTCTGGTAACTAATGACCATGTCCTCTGGTAACTATTGACCATGTCCTCTGGTAACTATTGACCATGTCCTCTGGTAACTAATGACCATGTCCTATAGGAACTATTGACTATGTCCTCTGGTAACTAATGACCATGTCCTCTGGTAACTAATGACCATGTCCTTAGGTAGCTAATGACCATGTCCTCTGGTAACTAAAGACCATGTCCTCTGGTAACTAATGACCATGTCCTCTGGTAACTAATGACCATGTCCTTAGATAGCTAATGACCATGTCCTCTGGTAACTAATGACCACGTCCTCTGGTAGCTAATGACCATGTCCTCTGGTAACTATTGACCATGTCCTATAGGAACTATTGACAATGTCCTCTGGTAACTAATGACCATGTCCTCTGGTAACTATTGACCATGTCCTATAGGAACTATTGACCATGTCCTCTGGTAACTAATGACCATGTCCTCTGGTAACTAATGACCATTTACTCTGGTAACTAATGACCACGTCCTCTGGTAGCTAAAGACCACGTCCTCTGGTAACTAATGACCATGTCCTCTGGTAACTATTGACCATGTCCTCTGGTAACTATTGACCACGTCCTCTGGTAACTAATGACCATGTGCTCTGGTAACTATTGACCATGTCCTCTGGTAACTATTGACCATGTCCTATAGGAACTATTGACCATGTCTTCTGGTAACTATTGACCATGTCCTATCGTAACTATTGACCATGTCCTATAGGAACTATTGACAATGTCCTCTGGTAACTAATGACCATGTCCTCTGGTAACTATTGACCATGTCCTATAGGAACTATTGACCATGTCCTCTGGTAACTAATGACCATGTCCTCTGGTAACTAATGACCATGTCCTTAGATAGCTAATGACCATGTCCTCTGGTAACTAATGACCACGTCCTCTGGTAGCTAATGACCATGTCCTCTGGTAACTATTGACCATGTCTTCTGGTAACTATTGACCATGTCCTATCGTAACTATTGACCATGTCCTATAGGAACTATTGACAATGTCCTCTGGTAACTAATGACCATGTCCTCTGGTAACTATTGACCATGTCCTATAGGAACTATTGACCATGTCCTCTGGTAACTAATGACCATGTCCTCTGGTAACTAATGACCATTTACTCTGGTAACTAATGACCACGTCCTCTGGTAGCTAATGACCACGTCCTCTGGTAACTAATGACCATGTCCTCTGGTCACTATTGACCATGTCCTCTGGTAACTATTGACCACGTCCTCTGGTAACTAATGACCATGTGCTCTGGTAACTATTGACCATGTCCTCTGGTAACTATTGACCATGTCCTTTAGGAACTATTGACCATTTCCTCTGGTAACTAATGACCATTTCCTCGGGTAACTAATGACCACGTCCTCTGGTAGCTAATGACCATGTCCTCTGGTAGCTAATGACCACGTCCTCTGGTAACTAATGAACATGTCCTCTGTTAACTATTGACCATGTCCTCTGGTAACTAATGACCACTCCCTCTGGTAGCTAATGACCATGTCCTCTGGTAACTAATGACCATGTCCTCTGGTAACTATTGACCATGTCCTCTGGTAACTATTGACCATGTCCTATAGGAACTATTGACCATGTCCTCTGGTAACTAATGACCATGTCCTCTGGTAACTATTGACCATGTCCTATAAGAACTATTGACCATGTCCTCTGGTAACTAATGACCATGTCCTCTGGTAACTAATGACCATTTCCTCTGGTAACTAATGACCACGTCCTCTGGTAGCTAATGACCACGTCCTCTGGTAACTAATGACCATGTCCTCTGGTAACTAATGACCATGTCCTTAGGTAGCTAATGACCATGTCCTCTGGTAACTAATGACCATGTCCTTAGGTAGCTAATGACCATGTCCTCTGGTAACTAATGACCATGTCCTTAGATAGCTAATGACCATGTCCTCTGGTAACTAATGACCATGTCCTTAGATAGCTAATGACCATGTCCTCTGGTAACTAATGACCACGTCCTCTGGTAGCTAATGACCATGTCCTCTGGTAACTATTGACCATGTCCTATAGGAACTATTGACCATGTCCTCTGGTAACTAATGACCATGTCCTCTGGTAACTATTGACCATGTCCTATAAGAACTATTGACCATGTCCTCTGGTAACTAATGACCATGTCCTCTGGTAACTAATGACCATTTCCTCTGGTAACTAATGACCACGTCCTCTGGTAGCTAATGACCACGTCCTCTGGTAACTAATGACCATGTCCTCTGGTAACTAATGACCATGTCCTTAGGTAGCTAATGACCATGTCCTCTGGTAACTAATGACCATGTCCTTAGATAGCTAATGACCATGTCCTCTGGTAACTAATGACCACTCCCTCTGGTAGCTAATGACCATGTCCTCTGGTAACTAATGACCATGTCCTCTGGTAACTATTGACCATGTCCTCTGGTAAGTATTGACCATGTCCTCTTGTAACTAATGACCATGTCCTTTGTTAACTATTGACCATGTCCTCTGGTAACTATTGACCATGTCCTCTGGTAACTAATGACCATGTCCTTTGGTAGCTAATGACCATGTCCTCTGGTAACTATTGCCCATGTCCTCTGGTAACTATTGACCAAGTCCTTTGGTAGCTAATGACCATGTCCTCTGGTAACTATTGACCATGTCCTCTGGTAACTAATGACCACGTCCTCTGGTAGCTAATGACCACGTCCTCTGGTAGCTAATGACCATGTCCTCTGGTAACTATTGACCATGTCCTATAGGAACTATTGACCATTTCCTCTGGTAACTAATGACCATTTCCTCTGGTAACTAATAACCACGTCCTCTGGTAGCTAATGATCATGTCCTCTGGTAACTAATGATCATGTCCTCTGGTAACTATTGACCATGTCCTCTGGTAGCTAATGTCCATGTCCTCTGGTAACTATTGACCATGTCCTCTGGTAGCTAATGTCCATGTCCTCTGGTAACTATTGACCATGTCCTATAGGCACTATTGACCATGTCCTCTGTTAACTAATGACCATGTCCTCTGGTAACTATTGAGCATGTCCTCTGGTAACTAATGAACATTTCCTTTAGGAACTATTGACCATGTCCTCTGGTAACTATTGACCATGTCCTATAGGAACTATTGACCATTTCCTCTGGTAACTAATGACCATTTCCTCGGGTAACTAATGAGCACGTCCTCTGGTAGCTAATGACCATGTCCTCTGGTAGCTAATGACCACGTCCTCTGGTAACTAATGAACATGTCCTCTGGTAACTATTGACCATGTCCTCTGGTAACTAATAACCATGTCCTACAGGAACTATTGACCATGTCCTCTGGTAGCTAATGACCATGTCCTCTGGTAACTAATGACCATGTCCTTAGGTAGCTAATGACCATGTCCTCTGGTAACTAATGACCATGTCCTTAGATAGCTAACTACCATGTCCTCTGGTAACTAATGACCACGTCCTCTGGTAACTAATGACCATGTCCTTAGGTAGCTAATGACCATATCCTCTGGTAACTAATGACCATGTCCTTAGATAGCTAATGACCATGTCCTCTGGTAACTAATGACCATGTCCTTAGATAGCTAATGACCATGTCCTCTGGTAACTAATGACCACGTCCTCTGGTAGCTAATGACCATGTCCTCTGGTAACTATTGACCATGTCCTATAGGAACTATTGACCATGTCCTCTGGTAACTAATGACCATGTCCTCTGGTAACTATTGACCATGTCCTATAAGAACTATTGACCATGTCCTCTGGTAACTAATGACCATGTCCTCTGGTAACTAATGACCATTTCCTCTGGTAACTAATGACCACGTCCTCTGGTAGCTAATGACCACGTCCTCTGGTAACTAATGACCATGTCCTCTGGTAACTAATGACCATGTCCTTAGGTAGCTAATGACCATGTCCTCTGGTAACTAATGACCATGTCCTTAGATAGCTAATGACCATGTCCTCTGGTAACTAATGACCACTCCCTCTGGTAGCTAATGACCATGTCCTCTGGTAACTAATGACCATGTCCTCTGGTAACTATTGACCATGTCCTCTGGTAAGTATTGACCATGTCCTCTTGTAACTAATGACCATGTCCTTTGTTAACTATTGACCATGTCCTCTGGTAACTATTGACCATGTCCTCTGGTAACTAATGACCATGTCCTTTGGTAGCTAATGACCATGTCCTCTGGTAACTATTGCCCATGTCCTCTGGTAACTATTGACCAAGTCCTTTGGTAGCTAATGAGCATGTCCTCTGGTAACTATTGACCATGTCCTCTGGTAACTAATGACCACGTCCTCTGGTAGCTAATGACCACGTCCTCTGGTAGCTAATGACCATGTCCTCTGGTAACTATTGACCATGTCCTATAGGAACTATTGACCATTTCCTCTGGTAACTAATGACCATTTCCTCTGGTAACTAATAACCACGTCCTCTGGTAGCTAATGATCATGTCCTCTGGTAACTAATGATCATGTCCTCTGGTAACTATTGACCATGTCCTCTGGTAGCTAATGTCCATGTCCTCTGGTAACTATTGACCATGTCCTCTGGTAGCTAATGTCCATGTCCTCTGGTAACTATTGACCATGTCCTATAGGCACTATTGACCATGTCCTCTGTTAACTAATGACCATGTCCTCTGGTAACTATTGAGCATGTCCTCTGGTAACTAATGAACATTTCCTATAGGAACTATTGACCATGTCCTCTGGTAACTATTGACCATGTCCTATAGGAACTATTGACCATTTCCTCTGGTAACTAATGACCATTTCCTCGGGTAACTAATGAGCACGTCCTCTGGTAGCTAATGACCATGTCCTCTGGTAGCTAATGACCACGTCCTCTGGTAACTAATGAACATGTCCTCTGGTAACTATTGACCATGTCCTCTGGTAACTAATAACCATGTCCTACAGGAACTATTGACCATGTCCTCTGGTAGCTAATGACCATGTCCTCTGGTAACTAATGACCATGTCCTTAGGTAGCTAATGACCATGTCCTCTGGTAACTAATGACCATGTCCTTAGATAGCTAACTACCATGTCCTCTGGTAACTAATGACCACGTCCTCTGGTAAATAATGACCATATCCTCTGGTAACTAATGACCATGTCCTCTGGTAACTATTGACCATGTCCTCATGTAACTATTGACCATGTCCTATAGTAACTATTGACCATGTCCTCTGGTAACTAATGACCATGTCCTCTGGTAACTATTGACCATGTCCTATAAGAACTATTGACCATGTCCTCTGGTAACTAATGACCATGTCCTCTGGTAACTAATGACCATTTCCTCTGGTAACTAATGACCACGTCCTCTGGTAGCTAATGACCACGTCCTCTGGTAACTAATGAACATGTCCTCTGGTAACTATTGACCATGTCCTCTGGTAACTAATAACCATGTCCTACAGGAACTATTGACCATGTCCTCTGGTAGCTAATGACCATGTCCTCTGGTAACTAATGACCATGTCCTTAGGTAGCTAATGACCATGTCCTCTGGTAACTAATGACCATGTCCTTAGATAGCTAATGACCATGTCCTCTGGTAACTAATGACCACGTCCTCTGGTAACTAATGACCATGTCCTCTGGTAACTATTGACCATGTCCTCTGGTAACTATTGACCATGTCCTATAGGAACTATTGACCATTTCCTCTGGTAACTAATGACCATTTCCTCGGGTAACTAATGACCACGTCCTCTGGTAGCTAATGACCATGTCCTCTGGTAGCTAATGACCACGTCCTCTGGTAACTAATGAACATGTCCTCTGGTAACTATTGACCATGTCCTCTGGTAACTAATAACCATGTCCTACAGGAACTATTGACCATGTCCTCTGGTAGCTAATGACCATGTCCTCTGGTAACTAATGACCATGTCCTTAGGTAGCTAATGACCATGTCCTCTGGTAACTAATGACCATGTCCTTAGATAGCTAATGACCATGTCGTCTGGTAACTAATGACCACGTCCTCTGGTAACTAATGACCATGTCCTCTGGTAACTATTGACCATGTCCTCTGGTAACTATTGACCATGTCCTCTGGTAACTAATGACCATTTCCTCTGGTAACTAATGACCACGTCCTCTGGTAACTAATGACCACGTCCTCTGGTAACTAATGACCATGTCCTCTGGTAACTATTGACCATGTCCTCTGGTAACTATTGACCATGTCCTATAGGAACTATTGACCATTTCCTCTGGTAACTAATGACCATTTCCTTAGATAGCTAATGACCATGTCCTCTGGTAACTAATGACCACGTCGTCTGGTAGCTAATGACCATGTCCTCTGGTAGCTAATGAACATGTCCTCTGGTAACTATTGACCATGTCCTCTGGTAACTAATGACCATGTCTTACAGGAACTATTGACCATGTCCTCTGGTAACTAATGACCATGTCCTCTGTTAACTATTGGCCATGTCCTCTGGTAACTATTGACCCTGTCCTCTGGTAGCTAATGACCATGTCCTCTGGTAACTAATGACCATGTCCTCTGGTAACTATTGACCATGTCCTCTGGTAACTATTGACCATGTCCTCTGGTAACTAATGACCATGTCCTATAGGAACTATTGACTATGTCCTCTGGTAACTAATGACCATGTCCTCTGGTAACTATTGACCATGTCCTCTGGTAACTAATGACCATGTCCTTTGTTAACTATTGACCATGTCCTCTGGTAACTATTGACCATGTCTTCTGGTAACTAATGACCATGTCCTTTGGTAGCTAATGACCATGTCCTCTGGTAACTATTGCCCATGTCCTCTGGTAACTATTGACCAAGTCCTTTGGTAGCTAATGACCATGTCCTCTGGTAACTATTGACCATGTCCTCTGGTAACTATTGACCATGTCCTCTGGTAACTAATGACCATGTCCTTTGGTAGCTAATGACCATGTCCTCTGGTAACTATTGACCATGTCCTATAGGAACTATTGACCATTTCCTCTGGTAACTAATGACCATTTCCTCTGGTAACTAATAACCACTTCCTCTGGTAGCTAATGATCATGTCCTCTGGTAACTAATGATCATGTCCTCTGGTAACTATTGACCATGTCCTCTGGTAGCTAATGTCCATGTCCTCTGGTAACTATTGACCATGTCCTCTGGTAGCTAATGTCCATGTCCTCTGGTAACTATTGACCATGTCCTATAGGAACTATTGACCATGTCCTCTGTTAACTAATGACCATGTCCTCTGGTAACTATTGAGCATGTCCTCTGGTAACTAATGAACATTTCCTATAGGAACTATTGACCATGTCCTCTGCTAACTATTGACCATGTCCTATAGGAACTATTGACCATGTCCTCTGGTAACTAATGACCATGTCCTCTGGTAACTATTGACCATGTCCTATAGGAACTATTGACCGTGTCCTCAGGTAACTAATGACCATGTCCTCTGGTAACTAATGACCACGTCCTCTGGTAGCTAATGACCATGTCCTCTGGTAGCTAATCATCACTTCCTCTCGTTGCTAATGACCACGTCCTCAGGTAACTAATGACCATGTCCTCTGGTAACTAATGACCATGTCCTCTGGTAACTATTGACCATGTCCTATAGGAACTATTGACCATGTCCTCTGGTAACTAATGACCATGTCCTCTGGTAACTAATGACCACGTCCTCTGGTAGCTAATGACCACGTCCTCTGGTAGCTAATGACCATGTCCTCTGGTAACTATTGACCATGTCCTCTGGTAACTATTGACCATGTCCAATAAGAACTAATGACCACGTCCTCTGGTAGCTAATGACCACGTCCTCTGGTAACTATTGACCAGGTCCTCTGGTAACTATTGACCATTTCCTATAGGAACTATTGACCATTTCCCCTGGTAACTAATGACCATTTCCTCGGGTAACTAATGACCACGTCCTCTGGTAGCTAATGACCATGTCCTCTGGTAGCTAATGACCACGTCCTCTGGTAACTAATGAACATGTCCTCTGGTAACTGTTGACCATGTCCTCTGGTAACTATTGACCATGTCCTATAGGAACTATTGACCATGTCCTCTGCTAACTATTGACCATGTCCTATAGGAACTATTGACCATGTCCTCTGGTAACTAATGACCATGTCCTCTGGTAACTATTGACCATGTCCTCTGGTAGCTAATGACCATGTCCTCTGGTAGCTAATCACCACTTCATCTCGTTGCTAATGACCACGTCCTCAGGTAACTAATGACCATGTCCTCTGGTAACTAATGACCATGTCCTCTGGTAACTATTGACCATGTCCTAAAGGAACCATTGACCATGTCCTCTGGTAACTAATGACCATGTCCTCTGGTAACTAATGACCACGTCCTCTGGTAGCTAATGACCACGTCCTCTGGTAGCTAATGACCATGACCTCTGGTAACTCATGACCATGTCCTCTGGTAACTATTGACCATGTCCTATAGGAACTAATGACCACGTCCTCTGGTAGCTAATGACCACGTCCTCTGGTAACTATTGACCATGTCCTCTTGTAACTATTGACCATGTCCTAAAGGAACCATTGACCATGTCCTCTGGTAACTAATGACCATGTCCTCTGGTAACTAATGACCACGTCCTCTGGTAGCTAATTACCACGTCCTCTGGTAGCTAATGACCATGTCCTCTGGTAACTCATGACCATGTCCTCTGGTAACTATTGACCATGTCCTATAGGAACTAATGACCACGTCCTCTGGTAGCTAATGACCACGTCCTCTGGTAACTTTTGACCGTGTCCTCTGGTAACTATTGACCATTTCCTATAGGAACTATTGACCATTTCCCCTGGTAACTAATGACCATTTCCTCGGGTAACTAATGACCATGTCCTCTGGTAACTAATGACCATGTCCTTAGGTAGCTAATGACCATGTCCTCTGGTAGCTAATGACCATGTCCTCTGGTAGCTAATGACCACGTCCTCTGGTAACTAATGAACATGTCCTCTGGTAACTGTTGACCATGTCCTCTGGTAACTATTGACCATGTCCTATAGGAACTATTGACCATGTCCTCTGGTAACTATTGACCATGTCCTCTGGTAGCTACTGACCATGTCCTCTGTTAACTATTGACCATGTCCTCTGGTAACTATTGACCATGTCCTCTGGTAACTAATGACCATGTCCTTTGGTAGCTAATGACCATGTCCTCTGGTAACTATTGCCCATGTCCTCTGGTAACTATTGACCAAGTCCTTTGGTAGCTAATGACCATGTCCTCTGGTAACTATTGACCATATCCTCTGGTAACTATTGGCCATGTCCTCTGGTAACTAATGACCATGTCCTTTGGTAGCTAATGACCATGTCCTCTGGTAACTATTGACCATGTCCTATAGGAACTATTGACCATTTCCTCGGGTAACTAATGACCACGTCCTCTGGTAGCTAATGACCATGTCCTCTGGTAGCTAATGACCACGTCCTCTGGTAACTAATGAACATGTCCTCTGTTAACTGTTGACCATGTACTCTGGTAACTATTGACCATGTCCTATAGGAACTATTGACCATGTACTCTGGTAACTATTGACCATGTCCTCTGGTAGCTAATGACCATGTCCTCTGTTAACTATTGACCATGTCCTCTGGTAACTATTGACCATGTCCTCTGGTAACTAATGACCATGTCCTTTGGTAGCTAATGACCATGTCCTCTGGTAACTATTGCCCATGTCCTCTGGTAACTATTGACCAAGTCCTTTGGTAGCTAATGACCATGTCCTCTGGTAACTATTGACCATATCCTCTGGTAACTATCGGCCATGTCCTCTGGTAACTAATGACCATGTCCTTTGGTAGCTAATGACCATGTCCTCTGGTAACTATTGACCATGTCCTATAGGAACTATTGACCATTTCCTCTGGTAACTAATGACCATTTCCTCTGGTAACTAATAACCACGTCCTCTGGTAGCTAATGATCATGTCCTCTGGTAACTAATGATCATGTCCTCTGGTAACTATTGACCATGTCCTCTGGTAGCTAATGTCCATGTCCTCTGGTAACTATTGACCATGTCCTCTGGTAGCTAATGTCCATGTCCTCTGGTAACTATTGACCATGTCCTATAGGCACTATTGACCATGTCCTCTGTTAACTAATGACCATGTCCTCTGGTAACTATTGAGCATGTCCTCTGGTAACTAATGAACATTTCCTATAGGAACTATTGACCATGTCCTCTGGTAACTATTGACCATGTCCTATAGGAACTATTGACCATTTCCTCTGGTAACTAATGACCATTTCCTCGGGTAACTAATGACCACGTCCTCTGGTAGCTAATGACCATGTCCTCTGGTAACTCATGACCATGTCCTCTGGTAACTATTGACCATGTCCTATAGGAACTAATGACCATTTCCTCGGGTAACTAATGACCACGTCCACTGGTAGCTAATGACCATGTCCTCTGGTAGCTAATGACCACGTCCTCTGGTAACTAATGTCCATGTCCTCTGGTAACTGTTGACCATGTCCTCTGGTAACTATTGACCATGTCCTATAGGAACTATTGACCATGTCCTCTGGTAACTATTGACCATGTCCTCTGGTAGCTAATGACCATGTCCTCTGGTAACGAATGACCATGTCCTCTGGTAACTAATGACCCTGTCCTTAGGTAGCTAATGACCATGTCCTCTGGTAACTATTGACCATGTCCTCTGGTAACTAATGACCATGTCCTTTTGTAGCAAACTACCATGTCCTCTGGTAACTAATGACCATGTCCTCTGGTAACTATTGACCATGTCCTCTGGTAGCTAATAACCATGTCCTCTGGTAACTAATGACCATGTCCTCTGGTAACTATTGACCATGTCCGCTGGTAACAATTGACCATGTACTCTGGTAACTTTTGACCATGTCCTATAGGAACTATTGACCATGGCCTCTGGTAACTAATGACCATGTCCTCTGGTAACTATTGAGCATGTCCTCTGGTAACTAATGAACATTTCCTATAGGAACTATTGACCATGTCCTCTGCTAACTATTGACCATGTCCTATAGGAACTATTGACCATGTCCTCTGGTAACTAATGACCATGTCCTCTGGTAACTATTGACCATGTCCTATAGGAACTATTGACCGTGTCCTCTGGTAACTAATGACCATGTCCTCTGGTAACTAATGACCACGTCCTCTGGTAGCTAATGACCATGTCCTCTGGTAGCTAATCACCACTTCATCTCGTTGCTAATGACCACGTCCTCAGGTAACTAATGACCATGTCCTCTGGTAACTAATGACCATGTCCTCTGGTAACTATTGACCATGTCCTAAAGGAACCATTGACCATGTCCTCTGGTAACTAATGACCATGTCCTCTGGTAACTAATGACCACGTCCTCTGGTAGCTAATGACCACGTCCTCTGGTAGCTAATGACCATGTCCTCTGGTAACTCATGACCATGTCCTCTGGTAACTATTGACCATGTCCTATAGGAACTAATGACCACGTCCTCTGGTAGCTAATGACCACGTCCTCTGGTAACTATTGACCGTGTCCTCTGGTAACTATTGACCATTTCCTATAGGAACTATTGACCATTTCCCCTGGTAACTAATGACCATTTCCTCGGGTAACTAATGACCACGTCCTCTGGTAGCTAATGACCATGTCCTCTGGTAGCTAATGACCACGTCCTCTGGTAACTAATGACCATGTCCTCTGGTAGCTAATCACCACTTCATCTCGTTGCTAATGACCACGTCCTCAGGTAACTAATGACCATGTCCTCTGGTAACTAATGACCATGTCCTCTGGTAACTATTGACCATGTCCTAAAGGAACCATTGACCATGTCCTCTGGTAACTAATGACCATGTCCTCTGGTAACTAATGACCACGTCCTCTGGTAGCTAATGACCACGTCCTCTGGTAGCTAATGACCATGTCCTCTGGTAACTCATGACCATGTCCTCTGGTAACTATTGACCATGTCCTATAGGAACTAATGACCACGTCCTCTGGTAGCTAATGACCACGTCCTCTGGTAACTTTTGACCGTGTCCTCTGGTAACTATTGACCATTTCCTATAGGAACTATTGACCATTTCCCCTGGTAACTAATGACCATTTCCTCGGGTAACTAATGACCATGTCCTCTGGTAACTAATGACCATGTCCTTAGGTAGCTAATGACCATGTCCTCTGGTAGCTAATGACCATGTCCTCTGGTAGCTAATGACCACGTCCTCTGGTAACTAATGAACATGTCCTCTGGTAACTGTTGACCATGTCCTCTGGTAACTATTGACCATGTCCTATAGGAACTATTGACCATGTCCTCTGGTAACTATTGACCATGTCCTCTGGTAGCTAATGACCATTTCCTCTGTTAACTATTGACCATGTCCTCTGGTAACTATTGACCATGTCCTCTGGTAACTAATGACCATGTCCTTTGGTAGCTAATGACCATGTCCTCTGGTAACTATTGCCCATGTCCTCTGGTAACTATTGACCAAGTCCTTTGGTAGCTAATGACCATGTCCTCTGGTAACTATTGACCATATCCTCTGGTAACTATTGGCCATGTCCTCTGGTAACTAATGACCATGTCCTTTGGTAGCTAATGACCATGTCCTCTGGTAACTATTGACCATGTCCTATAGGAACTATTGACCATTTTCTCGGGTAACTAATGACCACGTCCTCTGGTAGCTAATGACCATGTCCTCTGGTAGCTAATGACCACGTCCTCTGGTAACTAATGAACATGTCCTTTGGTAGCTAATGACCATGTCCTCTGGTAACTATTGACCATGTCCTATAGGAACTATTGACCATTTCCTCTGGTAACTAATGACCATTTCCTCTGGTAACTAATAACCACGTCCTCTGGTAGCTAATGATCATTTCCTCTGGTAACTAATGATCATGTCCTCTGGTAACTATTGACCATGTCCTCTGGTAGCTAATGTCCATGTCCTCTGGTAACTATTGACCATGTCCTCTGGTAGCTAATGTCCATGTCCTCTGGTAACTATTGACCATGTCCTATAGGCACTATTGACCATGTCCTCTGTTAACTAATGACCATGTCCTCTGGTAACTATTGAGCATGTCCTCTGGTAACTAATGAACATTTCCTATAGGAACTATTGACCATGTCCTCTGGTAACTATTGACCATGTCCTATAGGAACTATTGACCATTTCCTCTGGTAACTAATGACCATTTCGTCGGGTAACTAATGACCACGTCCTCTGGTAGCTAATGACCATGTCCTCTGGTAACTCATGACCATGTCCTCTGGTAACTATTGACCATGTCCTATAGGAACTAATGACCATTTCCTCGGGTAACTAATGACCACGTCCACTGGTAGCTAATGACCATGTCCTCTGGTAGCTAATGACCACGTCCTCTGGTAACTAATGTCCATGTCCTCTGGTAACTATTGACCATGTCCTCTGGTAGCTAATAACCATGTCCTCTGGTAACTAATGACCATGTCCTCTGGTAACTATTGACCATGTCCGCTGGTAACAATTGACCATGTACTCTGGTAACTTTTGACCATGTCCTATAGGAACTATTGACCATGGCCTCTGGTAACTAATGACCATGTCCTCTGGTAACTATTGAGCATGTCCTCTGGTAACTAATGAACATTTCCTATAGGAACTATTGACCATGTCCTCTGCTAACTATTGACCATGTCCTATAGGAACTATTGACCATGTCCTCTGGTAACTAATGACCATGTCCTCTGGTAACTATTGACCATGTCCTATAGGAACTATTGACCGTGTCCTCTGGTAACTAATGACCATGTCCTCTGGTAACTAATGACCACGTCCTCTGGTAGCTAATGACCATGTCCTCTGGTAGCTAATCACCACTTCATCTCGTTGCTAATGACCACGTCCTCAGGTAACTAATGACCATGTCCTCTGGTAACTAATGACCATGTCCTCTGGTAACTATTGACCATGTCCTAAAGGAACCATTGACCATGTCCTCTGGTAACTAATGACCATGTCCTCTGGTAACTAATGACCACGTCCTCTGGTAGCTAATGACCACGTCCTCTGGTAGCTAATGACCATGTCCTCTGGTAACTCATGACCATGTCCTCTGGTAACTATTGACCATGTCCTATAGGAACTAATGACCACGTCCTCTGGTAGCTAATGACCACGTCCTCTGGTAACTATTGACCGTGTCCTCTGGTAACTATTGACCATTTCCTATAGGAACTATTGACCATTTCCCCTGGTAACTAATGACCATTTCCTCGGGTAACTAATGACCACGTCCTCTGGTAGCTAATGACCATGTCCTCTGGTAGCTAATGACCACGTCCTCTGGTAACTAATGACCATGTCCTCTGGTAGCTAATCACCACTTCATCTCGTTGCTAATGACCACGTCCTCAGGTAACTAATGACCATGTCCTCTGGTAACTAATGACCATGTCCTCTGGTAACTATTGACCATGTCCTAAAGGAACCATTGACCATGTCCTCTGGTAACTAATGACCATGTCCTCTGGTAACTAATGACCACGTCCTCTGGTAGCTAATGACCACGTCCTCTGGTAGCTAATGACCATGTCCTCTGGTAACTCATGACCATGTCCTCTGGTAACTATTGACCATGTCCTATAGGAACTAATGACCACGTCCTCTGTTAGCTAATGACCACGTCCTCTGGTAACTTTTGACCGTGTCCTCTGGTAACTATTGACCATTTCCTATAGGAACTATTGACCATTTCCCCTGGTAACTAATGACCATTTCCTCGGGTAACTAATGACCATGTCCTCTGGTAACTAATGACCATGTCCTTAGGTAGCTAATGACCATGTCCTCTGGTAGCTAATGACCATGTCCTCTGGTAGCTAATGACCACGTCCTCTGGTAACTAATGAACATGTCCTCTGGTAACTGTTGACCATGTCCTCTGGTAACTATTGACCATGTCCTATAGGAACTATTGACCATGTCCTCTGGTAACTATTGACCATGTCCTCTGGTAGCTAATGACCATGTCCTCTGTTAACTATTGACCATGTCCTCTGGTAACTATTGACCATGTCCTCTGGTAACTAATGACCATGTCCTTTGGTAGCTAATGACCATGTCCTCTGGTAACTATTGCCCATGTCCTCTGGTAACTATTGACCAAGTCCTTTGGTAGCTAATGACCATGTCCTCTGGTAACTATTGACCATATCCTCTGGTAACTATTGGCCATGTCCTCTGGTAACTAATGACCATGTCCTTTGGTAGCTAATGACCATGTCCTCTGGTAACTATTGACCATGTCCTATAGGAACTATTGACCATTTTCTCGGGTAACTAATGACCACGTCCTCTGGTAGCTAATGACCATGTCCTCTGGTAGCTAATGACCACGTCCTCTGGTAACTAATGAACATGTCCTTTGGTAGCTAATGACCATGTCCTCTGGTAACTATTGACCATGTCCTATAGGAACTATTGACCATTTCCTCTGGTAACTAATGACCATTTCCTCTGGTAACTAATAACCACGTCCTCTGGTAGCTAATGATCATTTCCTCTGGTAACTAATGATCATGTCCTCTGGTAACTATTGACCATGTCCTCTGGTAGCTAATGTCCATGTCCTCTGGTAACTATTGACCATGTCCTCTGGTAGCTAATGTCCATGTCCTCTGGTAACTATTGACCATGTCCTATAGGCACTATTGACCATGTCCTCTGTTAACTAATGACCATGTCCTCTGGTAACTATTGAGCATGTCCTCTGGTAACTAATGAACATTTCCTATAGGAACTATTGACCATGTCCTCTGGTAACTATTGACCATGTCCTATAGGAACTATTGACCATTTCCTCTGGTAACTAATGACCATTTCCTCGGGTAACTAATGACCACGTCCTCTGGTAGCTAATGACCATGTCCTCTGGTAACTCATGACCATGTCCTCTGGTAACTATTGACCATGTCCTATAGGAACTAATGACCATTTCCTCGGGTAACTAATGACCACGTCCACTGGTAGCTAATGACCATGTCCTCTGGTAGCTAATGACCACGTCCTCTGGTAACTAATGTCCATGTCCTCTGGTAACTGTTGACCATGTCCTCTGGTAACTATTGACCATGTCCTATAGGAACTATTGACCACGTCCTCTGGTAACTATTGACCATGTCCTCTGGTAGCTAATGACCATGTCCTCTGGTAACGAATGACCATGTCCTCTGGTAACTAATGACCCTGTCCTTAGGTAGCTAATGACCATGTCCTCTGGTAACTATTGACCATGTCCTCTGGTAACTAATGACCATGTCCTTTTGTAGCTAACTACCATGTCCTCTGGTAACTAATGACCATGTCCTCTGGTAACTATTGACCATGTCCTCTGGTAGCTAATAACCATGTCCTCTGGTAACTAATGACCATGTCCTCTGGTAACTATTGACCATGTCCGCTGGTAACAATTGACCATGTACTCTGGTAACTTTTGACCATGTCCTATAGGAACTATTGACCATGGCCTCTGGTAACTAATGACCATGTCCTCTGGTAACTATTGACCATGTCCTATAGGAACTATTGACCATGTCCTCTGGTAACTAATGACCATGTCCTCTGGTAACTAATGACCATTTCCTCTGGTAAGTAATGACCACGTCCTCTGGTAGCTAATGACCATGTCCTCTGGTAACTAATGACCAAGTCCTCTGGTAACTATTGACCATTTCCTCTGGTAACTATTGACCATGTCCTATCGGAACTATTTACCATTTCCTCTGGTAACTAATGACCATTTCCTCGGGTAACTAATGACCACGTCCTCTGGTAGCTAATGACCATGTCCTCTGGTAGCTAATGACCACGTACTCTGGTAACTAATTAACATTTCCTGTGGTATCTATTGACCATGTCCTCTGGTAACTAATGACCATGTCCTACAGGAACTATTGACCATGTCCTCTGGTAGCTAATGACCATGTCCTCTGGTAACTAATGACAATGTGCTCTGGTAACTATTGACCATGTCCAATAGGAACTATTGACCATGTCCTCTGGTAACTATTGGCCATGTCCTCTGGTAGCTAATGACCATGTCCTCTGGTAACTAATGACCATGTCCTCTGGTAACTAATGACCATGTCCTCTGGTAACTATTGACCATGTTCTCTGGTAGCTAATGACCATGTCCTCTGGTAATTAATGACCATGTCCTCTGGTAACTAATGACCATGTCCTATAGGAACTATTGACCATGTCCTCTTTTAACTAATGACCATGTCCTATAGGAACTATTGACTATGTCCTCTGGTAACTAATGACCATGTCCTCTGGTAATTAATGACCATGTCCTCTGGTAACTAATGACCATGTCCTATAGGAACTATTGACCATGTCCTCTTTTAACTAATGACCATGTCCTATAGGAACTATTGACTATGTCCTCTGGTAACTAATGACCATGTCCTTTGGTAGCTAATGACCATGTCCTCTGGTAACTAATGACCATGTCCTCTGTTCACTATTGATCATGTCCTCTGGTAGCTAATGACCATGTCCTCTGTTAACTATTGACCATGTCCTCTGGTAACTATTGACCATGTCCTCTGGTAACTAATGACCATCTCCTCTGTTAACTATTGACCATGTCCTCTGGTAACTATTGACCATGTCCTCTGGTAACTAATGACCATGTCCTCTGTTAACTATTGACCATGTCCTCTGGTAACTATTGACCATGTCCTCTGGTAACTAATGACCATGTCCTTTGTTAACTATTGACCATGTCCTCTGGTAACTATTGACCATGTCCTCTGGTAACTAATGACCATGTCCTTTGGTAGCTAATGACCATGTCCTTTGGTAACTAATGACCATGTGCTCTGGTAACTATTGACCATGTCCTCTGGTAACTATTGACCATGTCCTTTGGTAGCTAATAACCATGTCCTCTGGTAACTATTGACCATGTCCTCTGGTAACTATTGACCATGTCCTCTGGTAACTAATGACCATGTCCTTTGGTAGCTAATCACCATGTCCTCTGGTAACTATTGACCATGTCCTATAGGAACTATTGACCATTTCCTATGGTAACTAATAACCACGTCCTCTGGTAGCTAATGACCATGTCCTCTGGTAGCTAATGACCACGTCCTCTGGTAACTAATGACCATGTCCTCTGGTAACTAATGACCATGTCCTACAGGAACTATTGACCATGTCCTCTGGTAGCTAATGACCATGTCCTCTGGTAACTAATGACCGTGTCCTCTGGTAACCAATGACAATGTGCTCTGGTAACTATTGACCATGTCCTATAGGAACTATTGACCATGTCCTCTGGTAGCTAATGACCATGTCCTCTGGTAACTAATGACCATGTCCTCTGGTAGCTAATGACCATGTCCTCTGGTAACTATTGACCATGTCCTCTGGTAGCTAATGACCATGTCCTCTGGTAACTAATGACCATGTCCTCTGGTAACTAATGACCTTGTCCTTTGGTAGCTAACTACCATGTCCTCTGGTAACTAATGACCATGTCCTCTGGTAACTATTGACCATGTCCTCTGGTAGCTAATGACCATGTCCTCTGGTAAGTAATAACCATGTCCTCTGGTAGTAAATGACCATGTCCTCTGGTAACTCTTGACCATGTCCTTTGGTAGTTAATGACCATGTCCTCTGGTAACTAATGACCATGTCCTCTGTTAACTATTGACCGTGTCCTCTGGTAGCTAATGACCATGTCCTCTGGTAACTAATGACCATGTCCTCTGTTAACTATTGACCATGTCCTCTGGTAACTATTGACCATGTCCTCTGGTAACTAATGACCATGTCCTTTGTTAACTATTGACCATGTCCTCTGGTAACTATTGACCATGTCCTCTGGCAACTAATCACCATGTCCTCTGGTAACTAATGACCATGTCCTTTGTTAACTATTGACCATGTCCTCTGGTAACTATTTACCATGTCCTCTGGTAACTTTTGACCATGTCCTCTGGTAACTAATGACCATGTCCTCTGGTAACTAATGACCATGTCCTCTGGTAACTATTGACCATGTCCTATAGGAACTATTGACCATGTCCTCTGGTAACTAATGACCATGTCCTCTGGTAACTAATGACCATGTCCTCTGGTAACTATTGACCATGTCCTCTGGTAACTATTGACCATGTCCTATAGGAACTATTGACCATGTCCTACAGGAACTATTGACCATGTCCTCTGGTAGCTAATGACAATGTGCTCTGGTAACTATTGACCATGTCCTATAGGAACTATTGACCATGTCCTCTGGTAACTATTGACCATGTCCTCTGGTAGCTAATGACCATGTCCTCTGGTAACTAATGACCATGTCCTGTGGTAACTAATGACCATGTCTTTAGGTAGCTAATGACAATGTCCTCTGGTAACTATTGACCATGTCCTCTGGTAGCTAATGACCATGTCCTTTGGTAGCTAACTACCATGTCCTCTGGTAACTAATGACCGTGTCCTCTAGTAACTAATGACAATGTGCTCTGGTAACTATTGACCATGTCCTATAGGAACTATTGACCATGTCCTCTGGTAACTATTGACCAAGTCCTGTGGTAACTAATGACCATGTCTTTAGGTAGCTAATGACAATGTCCTCTGGTAACTATTGACCATGTCCTCTGGTAGCTAATGACCATGTCCTTTGGTAGCTAATGACCATGTCCTCTGGTAACCAATGACCGTGTCCTCTGGTAACTAATGACAATGTGCTCTGGTAACTATTGACCATGTCCTATAGGAACTATTGACCATGTCCTCTGGTAACTATTGACCATGTCCTCTGGTAGCTAATGACCATGTCCTCTGGTAACTAATGACCATGTCCTGTGGTAACTAATGACCATGTCTTTAGGTAGCTAATGACAATGTCCTCTGGTAACTATTGACCATGTCCTCTGGTAGCTAATGACCATGTCCTTTGGTAGCTAACTACCATGTCCTCTGGTAACTAATGACCATGTCCTCTGGTAACTATTGACCATGTCCTCTGGTAGCTAATGACCATGTCCTCTGGTAACTAATGACCATGTCCTCTGGTAACTAATGACCATGTGCTATAGGAACTATTGACCATGTCCTCTGGTAACTAATGACCATGTCCTATAGGAACTATTGACTATGTCCTCTGGTAACTAATGACCATGTCCTCTAGTAACTAATGACCATGTCCTTAGGTAGCTAATGACCATGTCCGCTGGTAACGAATGACCATGTCGTTTGGTAGCTAATGACCATGTCCTCTGGTAACTAATGACCACGTCCTCTGTTAACTATTGACCATGTCCTCTGGTAGCTAATGACCATGTCCTCTGGTAACTATTGACCATGTCCTCTGGTAACTATTGACCATGTCTTCTGGTAACTAATGACCATGTCCTCTGTTAACTATTGACCATGTCCTCTTGTAACTAATGACCATGTCCTTTGTTAACTATTGACCATGTCTTCTGGTAACTATTGACCATGTCCTCTGGTAACTAATGACCATGTCCTTTGGTAGCTAATGACCATGTCCTCTGGTAACTATTGACCATGTCCTCTGGTAACTATTGACCATGTCCTTTGGTAGCTAATGACCATGTCCTCTGGTAACTATTGACCATGTCCTCTGGTAACTATTGACCATGTCTTCTGGTAACTAATGACCATGTGCTTTCGTAGCTAATGACCATGTCCTCTGGTAACTATTGACCATGTCCTATAGGAACTATTGACCATTTCCTCTGGTAACTAATGACCATTTCCTCTGGTAACTAATAAGCACGTCCTCTGGTAGCTAATGACCATGTCCTCTGGTAGCTAATGACCACGTCCTCTGGTAACTAATGAACATGTCATCTTGTATCTATTGACCATGTCCTATAGGAACTATTGACCATGTCCTACAGGAACTATTGACCATGTCCTCTGGTAGCTAATGACCATGTCCTCTGGTAGCTAATGACCATGTCCTCTGGTAACTAATGACAATGTGCTCTGGTAACTATTGACCATGTCCTATAGGAACTGTTGACAATGTCCTCTGGTAACTAATAACCATGTCCTCTGGTAACTAATGACCATGTGCTTAGGTAGCTAATGACCATGTCCTCTGGTAACTATTGACCATGTCCTCTGGTAGCTAATGACCATGTGCTTTGGTAGCTAACTACAATGTCCTCTGGTAACTAATGACCATGTCCTCTGGTAACTATTGACCATGTCCTCTGGTAGCTAATGACCATGTCCTCTGGTAACTAATGACCATGTCCTCTGGTAACTAATGACCATGTCCTATAGGAACTATTGACCATGTCCTCTGGTAACTAATGACCATGTCCTATAGGAACTATTGACTATGTCCTCTGGTAACTAATGACCATGTCCTCTGGTAACTAATGACCATGTCCTTTGGTAGCTATTGACCATGTCCTCTGGTAACTAATGACCATGTCCTCTGTTCACTATTGACCATGTCCTCTGGTAGCTAATGACCATGTCCTCTGTTAACTATTGACCATGTCCTCTGGTAACTATTGACCATGTCCTCTGGTAGCTAATGACCATGTCCTCTGGTAACTAATGACCATGTCCTCTGGTAACTAATGACCATGTGTTTAGGTAGCTAATGACCATGTCCTCTGGTAACTATTGACCATGTCCTCTGGTAGCTAATGACCATGTCCTTTGGTAGCTAACTACCATGTCCTCTGGTAACTAATGACCATGTCCTCTGGTAACTATTGACCATGTCCTCTGGTAGCTAATGACCATGTCCTCTGGTAACTAATGACCATGTCCTATAGGAACTATTGACCATGTCCTCTGGTAACTAATGACCATGTCCTATAGGAACTATTGACTATGTCCTCTGGTAACTAATGACCATGTCCTCTGGTAACTAATGACCATGTCCTTTGGTAGCTAATGACCATGTCCTCTGGTAACTAATGACCATGGCCTCTGTTCACTATTGACCATGTCCTCTGGTAGCTAATGACCATGTCCTCTGTTAACTATTGACCATGTCCTCTGGTAACTATTGACCATGTCCTCTAGTACCTAATGACCATGTCCTCTGTTAACTATTGACCATGTCCTCTGGTAACTATTGACCATGTCCTCTGGTAACTATTGACCATGTCCTTTGGTAGCTAATGACCATGTCCTCTGGTAACTATTGACCACGTCCTCTGGTAACTAATGACCATGTCCTTTGGTAGCTAATCACCATGTCCTCTGGTAACTATTGACCATTTCCTATAGGAACTATTGACCATTTCCTCTGGTAACTAATGACCATTTCCTCTGGTAACTAATAATCACGTCCTCTGGTAGCTAATGACCATGTCCTCTGGTAGCTAATGACCACGTCCTCTGGTAACTAATAACCATGTCCTCTGGTAACTAATGACCATGTCCTTTGGTAGCCAATGACCATGTCCTCTGTTAACTAATGACCATGTCCTCTGGTAACTATTGAGCATGTCCTCTGGTAACTAATGAACATTTCCTATAGGAACTATTGACCATGTCCTCTGGTAACTATTGACCATGTCCTCTGGTAACTAATGACCATGTCCTTTGGTAGCTAATGACCATGTCCTCTGGTAACTATTGCCCATGTCCTCTGGTAACTATTGACCAAGTCCTTTGGTAGCTAATGACCATGTCCTCTGGTAACTATTGACCATATCCTCTGGTAACTATTGGCCATGTCCTCTGGTAACTAATGACCATGTCCTTTGGTAGCTAATGACCATGTCCTCTGGTAACTATTGACCATGTCCTATAGGAACTATTGACCATTTCCTCTGGTAACTAATGACCATTTCCTCTGGTAACTAATAACCACGTCCTCTGGTAGCTAATGATCATGTCCTCTGGTAACTAATGATCATGTCCTCTGGTAACTATTGACCATGTCCTCTGGTAGCTAATGTCCATGTCCTCTGGTAACTATTGACCATGTCCTCTGGTAGCTAATGTCCATGTCCTCTGGTAACTATTGACCATGTCCTATAGGCACTATTGACCATGTCCTCTGTTAACTAATGACCATGTCCTCTGGTAACTATTGAGCATGTCCTCTGGTAACTAATGAACATTTCCTATAGGAACTATTGACCATGTCCTATAGGAACTATTGACCATTACTTCTGGTAACTAATGACCATTTCCTCGGGTAACTAATGACCACGTCCTCTGGTAGCTAATGACCATGTCCTCTGGTAACTCATGACCATGTCCTCTGGTAACTATTGACCATGTCCTATAGGAACTAATGACCACGTCCTCTGGTAGCTAATGACCACGTCCTCTGGTAACTATTGACCGTGTCCTCTGGTAACTATTGACCATTTCCTTTAGGAACTATTGACCATTTCCCCTGGTAACTAATGACCATTTCCTCGGGTAACTAATGACCACGTCCTCTGGTAGCTAATGACCATGTCCTCTGGTAGCTAATGACCACGTCCTCTGGTAACTAATGAACATGTCCTCTGGTAACTGTTGACCATGTCCTCTGGTAACTATTGACCATGTCCTATAGGAACTATTGACCATGTCCTCTGGTAACTATTGACCATGTCCTCTGGTAGCTAATGACCATGTCCTCTGGTAACTAATGACCATGTCCTCTGGTAACTAATGACCATGTCCTTAGGTAGCTAATGACCATGTCCTCTGGTAACTATTGACCATGTCCTCTGGTAACTAATGACCATGTCCTTTTGTAGCTAACTACCATGTCCTCTGGTAACTAATGACCATGTCCTCTGGTAACTATTGACCATGTCCTCTGGTAGCTAATAACCATGTCCTCTGGTAACTAATGACCATGTCCTCTGGTAACTATTGACCATGTCCGCTGGTAACAATTGACCATGTCCTCTGGTAACTATTGACCATGTCCTATAGGAACTATTGACCATGGCCTCTGGTAACTAATGACCATGTCCTCTGGTAACTATTGACCATGTCCTATAGGAACTATTGACCATGTCCTCTGGTAACTAATGACCATGTCCTCTGGTAACTAATGACCATTTCCTCTGGTAAGTAATGACCACGTCCTCTGGTAGCTAATGACCATGTCCTCTGGTAACTAATGACCAAGTCCTCTGGTAACTATTGACCATTTCCTCTGGTAACTATTGACCATGTCCTATCGGAACTATTTACCATTTCCTCTGGTAACTAATGACCACGTCGTCTGGTAGCTAATGACCATGTCCTCTGGTAGCTAATGAACATGTCCTCTGGTAACTATTGACCATGTCCTCTGGTAACTAATGACCATGTCTTACAGGAACTATTGACCATGTCCTCTGGTAACTAATGACCATGTCCTCTGTTAACTATTGGCCATGTCCTCTGGTAACTATTGACCCTGTCCTCTGGTAGCTAATGACCATGTCCTCTGGTAACTAATGACCATGTCCTCTGGTAACTATTGACCATGTCCTCTGGTAACTATTGACCATGTCCTCTGGTAACTAATGACCATGTCCTATAGGAACTATTGACTATGTCCTCTGGTAACTAATGACCATGTCCTCTGGTAACTAATGACCATGTCCTTAGGTAGCTAATGACCATGTCCTCTGGTAACTAAAGACCATGTCCTCTGGTAACTAATGACCATGTCCTCTGGTAACTAATGACCATGTCCTTAGATAGCTAATGATCATGTCCTCTGGTAACTAATGACCACGTCCTCTGGTAGCTAATGACCATGTCCTCTGGTAACTATTGACCATGTCCTCTTGTAACAATTGACTATGTCCTATCGTAACTATTGACCATGTCCTATAGGAACTATTGACAATGTCCTGTGGTAACTAATGACCATGTCCTCTGGTAACTATTGACCATGTCCTATAGGAACTATTGACCATGTCCTCTGGTAACTAATGACCATGTCCTCTGGTAACTAATGACCATTTACTCTGGTAACTAATGACCACGTCCTCTGGTAGCTAATGACCATGTCCTCTGGTAACTAATGACCATGTCCTCTGGTAACTATTGACCATGTCCTCTGGTAACTATTGACCACGTCCTCTGGTAACTAATGACCATGTGCTCTGGTAACTATTGACCATGTCCTCTGGTAACTATTGACCATGTCCTATAGGAACTATTGACCATTTCCTCTGGTAACTAATGACCATTTCCTCGGGTAACTAATGACCACGTCCTCTGGTAGCTAATGACCATGTCCTCTGGTAGCTAATGACCACGTCCTCTGGTAACTAATGAACATGTCCTCTGGTAACTATTGACCATGTCCTCTGGTAACTAATGACCATGTCCTACAGGAACTATTGACCATGTCCTCTGGTAGCTAATGACCATGTCCTCTGGTAACTAATGACCATGTCCTTAGGTAGCTAATGACCATGTCCTCTGGTAACTAATGACCATGTCCTTAGATAGCTAATGACCATGTCCTCTGGTAACTAATGACCACGTCCTCTGGTAGCTAATGACCACGTCCTCTGGTAACTATTGACCGTGTCCTCTGGTAACTATTGACCATTTCCTTTAGGAACTATTGACCATTTCCCCTGGTAACTAATGACCATTTCCTCGGGTAACTAATGACCACGTCCTCTGGTAGCTAATGACCATGTCCTCTGGTAGCTAATGACCACGTCCTCTGGTAACTAATGAACATGTCCTCTGGTAACTGTTGACCATGTCCTCTGGTAACTATTGACCATGTCCTATAGGAACTATTGACCATGTCCTCTGGTAACTATTGACCATGTCCTCTGGTAGCTAATGACCATGTCCTCTGGTAACTAATGACCATGTCCTCTGGTAACTAATGACCATGTCCTTAGGTAGCTAATGACCATGTCCTCTGGTAACTATTGACCATGTCCTCTGGTAACTAATGACCATGTCCTCTGGTAACTAATGACCATGTCCTCTGGTAACTATTGACCATGTCCGCTGGTAACAATTGACCATGTCCTCTGGTAACTATTGACCATGTCCTATAGGAACTATTGACCATGGCCTCTGGTAACTAATGACCATGTCCTCTGGTAACTATTGACCATGTCCTATAGGAACTATTGACCATGTCCTCTGGTAACTAATGACCAAGTCCTCTGGTAACTAATGACCATTTCCTCTGGTAAGTAATGACCACGTCCTCTGGTAGCTAATGACCATGTCCTCTGGTAACTAATGACCAAGTCCTCTGGTAACTATTGACCATTTCCTCTGGTAACTATTGACCATGTCCTATCGGAACTATTTACCATTTCCTCTGGTAACTAATGACCACGTCGTCTGGTAGCTAATGACCATGTCCTCTGGTAGCTAATGAACATGTCCTCTGGTAACTATTGACCATGTCCTCTGGTAACTAATGACCATGTCTTACAGGAACTATTGACCATGTCCTCTGGTAACTAATGACCATGTCCTCTGTTAACTATTGGCCATGTCCTCTGGTAACTATTGACCCTGTCCTCTGGTAGCTAATGACCATGTCCTCTGGTAACTAATGACCATGTCCTCTGGTAACTATTGACCATGTCCTCTGGTAACTATTGACCATGTCCTCTGGTAACTAATGACCATGTCCTATAGGAACTATTGACTATGTCCTCTGGTAACTAATGACCATGTCCTCTGGTAACTAATGACCATGTCCTTAGGTAGCTAATGACCATGTCCTCTGGTAACTAAAGACCATGTCCTCTGGTAACTAATGACCATGTCCTCTGGTAACTAATGACCATGTCCTTAGATAGCTAATGACCATGTCCTCTGGTAACTAATGACCACGTCCTCTGGTAGCTAATGACCATGTCCTCTGGTAACTATTGACCATGTCCTCTTGTAACTATTGACCATGTCCTATCGTAACTATTGACCATGTCCTACAGGAACTATTGACAATGTCCTCTGGTAACTAATGACCATGTCCTCTGGTAACTATTGACCATGTCCTATTGGAACTATTGACCATGTCCTCTGGTAACTAATGACCATGTCCTCTGGTAACTAATGACCATTTACTCTGGTAACTAATGACCACGTCCTCTGGTAGCTAATGACCACGTCCTCTGGTAACTAATGACCATGTCCTCTGGTAACTATTGACCACGTCCTCTGGTAACTAATGACCATGTGCTCTGGTAACTATTGACCATGTCCTCTGGTAACTATTGACCATGTCCTATAGGAACTATTGACCATTTCCTCTGGTAACTAATGACCATTTACTCGGGTAACTAATGACCACGTCCTCTGGTAGCTAATGACCATGTCCTCTGGTAGCTAATGACCACGTCCTCTGGTAACTAATGAACATGTCCTCTGGTAACTATTGACCATGTCCTCTGGTAACTAATGACCATGTCCTACAGGAACTATTGACCATGTCCTCTGGTAGCTAATGACCATGTCCTCTGGTAACTAATGACCATGTCCTTAGGTAGCTAATGACCATGTCCTCTGGTAACTAATGACCATGTCCTTAGATAGCTAATGACCATGTCCTCTGGTAACTAATGACCACGTCCTCTGGTAAATAATGACCATGTACTCTGGTAACTAATGACCATGTCCTCTGGTAACTATTGACCATGTCCTCTGGTAACTATTGACCATGTCCTATAGTAACTATTGACCATGTCCTCTGGTAACTAATGACCATGTCCTCTGGTAACTATTGACCATGTCCTATAAGAACTATTGACCATGTCCTCTGGTAACTAATGACCATGTCCTCTGGTAACTAATGACCATTTCCTCTGGTAACTAATGACCACGTCCTCTGGTAGCTAATGACCACGTCCTCTGGTAACTAATGACCATGTCCTCTGGTAACTAATGACCATGTCCTTAGGTAGCTAATGACCATGTCCTCTGGTAACTAATGACCATGTCCTTAGATAGCTAATGACCATGTCCTCTGGTAACTAATGACCACGTCCTCTGGTAGCTAATGACCATGTCCTCTGGTAACTAATGACCATGTCCTCTGGTAACTATTGACCATGTCCTCTGGTAACTATTGACCATGTCCTCTTGTAACTAATGACCATGTCCTTTGTTAACTATTGACCATGTCCTCTGGTAACTATTGACCATGTCCTCTGGTAACTAATGACCATGTCCTTTGGTAGCTAATGACCATGTCCTCTGGTAACTATTGCCCATGTCCTCTGGTAACTATTGACCAAGTCCTTTGGTAGCTAATGACCATGTCCTCTGGTAACTATTGACCATGTCCTCTGGTAACTATTGGCCATGTCCTCTGGTAACTAATGACCATGTCCTTTGGTAGCTAATGACCATGTCCTCTGGTAACTATTGACCATGTCCTATAGGAACTATTGACCATTTCCTCTGGTAACTAATGACCATTTCCTCTGGTAACTAATAACCACGTTCTCTGGTAGCTAATGATCATGTCCTCTGGTAACTAATGATCATGTCCTCTGGTAACTATTGACCATGTCCTCTGGTAGCTAATGTCCATGTCCTCTGGTAACTATTGACCATGTCCTCTGGTAGCTAATGTCCATGTCCTCTGGTAACAATTGACCATGTCCTATAGGCACTATTGACCATGTCCTCTGTTAACTAATGACCATGTCCTCTGGTAACTATTGAGCATGTCCTCTGGTAACTAATGAACATTTGCTATAGGAACTATTGACCATGTCCTCTGGTAACTATTGACCATGTCCTATAGGAACTATTGACCATTTCCTCTGGTAACTAATGACCATTTCCTCGGGTAACTAATGACCACGTCCTCTGGTAGCTAATGACCATGTCCTCTGGTAGCTAATGACCACGTCTTCTGGTAACTAATGAACATGTCCTCTGGTAACTATTGAACATGTCCTCTGGTAACTAATAACCATGTCCTACAGGAACTATTGACCATGTCCTCTGGTAGCTAATGACCATGTCCTCTGGTAACTAATGACCATGTCCTTAGGTAGCTAATGACCATGTCCTCTGGTAACTAATGACCATGTCCTTAGATAGCTAATGACCATGTCCTCTGGTAACTAATGACCATGTCCTCTGGTAACTATTGACCATGTCCTCTGGTAACTATTGACCATGTCCTCTGGTAACTAATGACCATTTCCTCTGGTAACTAATGACCACGTCCTCTGGTAGCTAATGACCACGTCCTCTGGTAACTAATGACCATGTCCTCTGGTAACTATTGACCATGTCCTCTGGTAACTATTGACCATGTCCTATAGGAACTTTTGACCATTTCCTCTGGTAACTAATGACCATTTCCTTAGATAGCTAATGACCATGTCCTCTGGTAACTAATGACCACGTCGTCTGGTAGCTAATGACCATGTCCTCTGGCAGCTAATGAACATGTCCTCTGGTAACTATTGACCATGTCCTCTGGTAACTAATGACCATGTCTTACAGGAACTATTGACCATGTCCTCTGGTAACTAATGACCATGTCCTCTGTTAACTATTGGCCATGTCCTCTGGTAACTATTGACCCTGTCCTCTGGTAGCTAATGACCATGTCCTCTGGTAACTAATGACCATGTCCTCTGGTAACTATTGACCATGTCCTCTTGTAACTATTGACCATGTCCTCTGGTAACTAATGACCATGTCCTATAGGAACTATTGACTATGTCCTCTGGTAACTAATGACCATGTCCTCTGGTAACTAATGACCATGTCCTTAGGTAGCTAATGACCATGTCCTCTGGTAACTAAAGACCATGTCCTCTGGTAACTAATGACCATGTCCTCTGGTAACTAATGACCATGTCCTTAAATAGCTAATGACCATGTCCTCTGGTAACTAATGACCACGTCCTCTGGTAGCTAATGACCATGTCCTCTGGTAACTATTGACCATGTCCTATAGGAACTATTGACAATGTCCTCTGGTAACTAATGACCATGTCCTCTGGTAACCATTGACCATGTCCTATAGGAACTATTGACCATGTCCTCTGGTAACTAATGACCATGTCCTCTGGTAACTAATGACCATTTACTCTGGTAACTAATGACCATGTCCTCTGGTAGCTAATGACCACGTCCTCTGGTAACTAATGAACATGTCCTCTGGTAACTATTGACCATGTCCTCTGGTAACTAATGACCATGTCCTACAGGAACTATTGACCATGTCCTCTGGTAGCTAATGACCATGTCCTCTGGTAACTAATGACCATGTCCTTAGGTAGCTAATGACCATGTCCTCTGGTAACTAATGACCATGTCCTTAGATAGCTAATGACCATGTCCTCTGGTAACTAATGACCACGTCCTCTGGTAGCTAATGACCACGTCCTCTGGTAACTATTGACCGTGTCCTCTGGTAACTATTGACCATTTCCTTTAGGAACTATTGACCATTTCCCCTGGTAACTAATGACCATTTCCTCGGGTAACTAATGACCACGTCCTCTGGTAGCTAATGACCATGTCCTCTGGTAGCTAATGACCACGTCCTCTGGTAACTAATGAACATGTCCTCTGGTAACTGTTGACCATGTCCTCTGGTAACTATTGACCATGTCCTATAGGAACTATTGACCATGTCCTCTGGTAACTATTGACCATGTCCTCTGGTAGCTAATGACCATGTCCTCTGGTAACTAATGACCATGTCCTCTGGTAACTAATGACCATGTCCTTAGGTAGCTAATGACCATGTCCTCTGGTAACTATTGACCATGTCCTCTGGTAACTAATGACCATGTCCTTTTGTAGCTAACTACCATGTCCTCTGGTAACTAATGACCATGTCCTCTGGTAACTATTGACCATGTCCTCTGGTAGCTAATAACCATGTCCTCTGGTAACTAATGACCATGTCCTCTGGTAACTATTGACCATGTCCGCTGGTAACAATTGACCATGTCCTCTGGTAACTATTGACCATGTCCTATAGGAACTATTGACCATGGCCTCTGGTAACTAATGACCATGTCCTCTGGTAACTATTGACCATGTCCTATAGGAACTATTGACCATGTCCTCTGGTAACTAATGACCAAGTCCTCTGGTAACTAATGACCATTTCCTCTGGTAAGTAATGACCACGTCCTCTGGTAGCTAATGACCATGTCCTCTGGTAACTAATGACCAAGTCCTCTGGTAACTATTGACCATTTCCTCTGGTAACTATTGACCATGTCCTATCGGAACTATTTACCATTTCCTCTGGTAACTAATGACCACGTCGTCTGGTAGCTAATGACCATGTCCTCTGGTAGCTAATGAACATGTACTCTGGTAACTATTGACCATGTCCTCTGGTAACTAATGACCATGTCTTACAGGAACTATTGACCATGTCCTCTGGTAACTAATGACCATGTCCTCTGTTAACTATTGGCCATGTCCTCTGGTAACTATTGACCCTGTCCTCTGGTAGCTAATGACCATGTCCTCTGGTAACTAATGACCATGTCCTCTGGTAACTATTGACCATGTCCTCTGGTAACTATTGACCATGTCCTCTGGTAACTAATGACCATGTCCTATAGGAACTATTGACTATGTCCTCTGGTAACTAATGACCATGTCCTCTGGTAACTAATGACCATGTCCTTAGGTAGCTAATGACCATGTCCTCTGGTAACTAAAGACCATGTCCTCTGGTAACTAATGACCATGTCCTCTGGTAACTAATGACCATGTCCTTAGATAGCTAATGACCATGTCCTCTGGTAACTAATGACCACGTCCTCTGGTAGCTAATGACCATGTCCTCTGGTAACTATTGACCATGTCCTCTTGTAACTATTGACCATGTCCTATCGTAACTATTGACCATGTCCTATAGGAACTATTGACAATGTCCTCTGGTAACTAATGACCATGTCCTCTGGTAACTATTGACCATGTCCTATAGGAACTATTGACCATGTCCTCTGGTAACTAATGACCATGTCCTCTGGTAACTAATGACCATTTACTCTGGTAACTAATGACCACGTCCTCTGGTAGCTAATGACCACGTCCTCTGGTAACTAATGACCATGTCCTCTGGTAACTATTGACCACGTCCTCTGGTAACTAATGACCATGTGCTCTGGTAACTATTGACCATGTCCTCTGGTAACTATTGACCATGTCCTATAGGAACTATTGACCATTTCCTCTGGTAACTAATGACCATTTACTCGGGTAACTAATGACCACGTCCTCTGGTAGCTAATGACCATGTCCTCTGGTAGCTAATGACCACGTCCTCTGGTAACTAATGAACATGTCCTCTGGTAACTATTGACCATGTCCTCTGGTAACTAATGACCATGTCCTACAGGAACTATTGACCATGTCCTCTGGTAGCTAATGACCATGTCCTCTGGTAACTAATGACCATGTCCTTAGGTAGCTAATGACCATGTCCTCTGGTAACTAATGACCATGTCCTTAGATAGCTAATGACCATGTCCTCTGGTAACTAATGACCACGTCCTCTGGTAAATAATGACCATGTACTCTGGTAACTAATGACCATGTCCTCTGGTAACTATTGACCATGTCCTCTGGTAACTATTGACCATGTCCTATAGTAACTATTGACCATGTCCTCTGGTAACTAATGACCATGTCCTCTGGTAACTATTGACCATGTCCTATAAGAACTATTGACCATGTCCTCTGGTAACTAATGACCATGTCCTCTGGTAACAAATGACCATTTCCTCTGGTAACTAATGACCACGTCCTCTGGTAGCTAATGACCACGTCCTCTGGTAACTAATGACCATGTCCTCTGGTAACTAATGACCATGTCCTTAGGTAGCTAATGACCATGTCCTCTGGTAACTAATGACCATGTCCTTAGATAGCTAATGACCATGTCCTCTGGTAACTAATGACCACGTCCTCTGGTAGCTAATGACCATGTCCTCTGGTAACTAATGACCATGTCCTCTGGTAACTATTGACCATGTCCTCTGGTAACTATTGACCATGTCCTCTTGTAACTAATGACCATGTCCTTTGTTAACTATTGACCATGTCCTCTGGTAACTATTGACCATGTCCTCTGGTAACTAATGACCATGTCCTTTGGTAGCTAATGACCATGTCCTCTGGTAACTATTGCCCATGTCCTCTGGTAACTATTGACCAAGTCCTTTGGTAGCTAATGACCATGTCCTCTGGTAACTATTGACCATGTCCTCTGGTAACTATTGGCCATGTCCTCTGGTAACTAATGACCATGTCCTTTGGTAGCTAATGACCATGTCCTCTGGTAACTATTGACCATGTCCTATAGGAACTATTGACCATTTCCTCTGGTAACTAATGACCATTTCCTCTGGTAACTAATAACCACGTCCTCTGGTAGCTAATGATCATGTCCTCTGGTAACTAATGATCATGTCCTCTGGTAACTATTGACCATGTCCTCTGGTAGCTAATGTCCATGTCCTCTGGTAACTATTGACCATGTCCTCTGGTAGCTAATGTCCATGTCCTCTGGTAACAATTGACCATGTCCTATAGGCACTATTGACCATGTCCTCTGTTAACTAATGACCATGTCCTCTGGTAACTATTGAGCATGTCCTCTGGTAACTAATGAACATTTGCTATAGGAACTATTGACCATGTCCTCTGGTAACTATTGACCATGTCCTATAGGAACTATTGACCATTTCCTCTGGTAACTAATGACCATTTCCTCGGGTAACTAATGACCACGTCCTCTGGTAGCTAATGACCATGTCCTCTGGTAGCTAATGACCACGTCCTCTGGTAACTAATGAACATGTCCTCTGGTAACTATTGACCATGTCCTCTGGTAACTAATAACCATGTCCTACAGGAACTATTGACCATGTCCTCTGGTAGCTAATGACCATGTCCTCTGGTAACTAATGACCATGTCCTTAGGTAGCTAATGACCATGTCCTCTGGTAACTAATGACCATGTCCTTAGATAGCTAATGACCATGTCCTCTGGTAACTAATGACCACGTCCTCTGGTAACTAATGACCATGTCCTCTGGTAACTATTGACCATGTCCTCTGGTAACTATTGACCATGTCCTCTGGTAACTAATGACCATTTCCTCTGGTAACTAATGACCACGTCCTCTGGTAGCTAATGACCACGTCCTCTGGTAACTAATGACCATGTCCTCTGGTAACTATTGACCATGTCCTCTGGTAACTATTGACCATGTCCTATAGGAACTATTGACCATTTCCTCTGGTAACTAATGACCATTTCCTTAGATAGCTAATGACCATGTCCTCTGGTAACTAATGACCACGTCGTCTGGTAGCTAATGACCATGTCCTCTGGCAGCTAATGAACATGTCCTCTGGTAACGATTGACCATGTCCTCTGGTAACTAATGACCATGTCTTACAGGAACTATTGACCATGTCCTCTGGTAACTAATGACCATGTCCTCTGTTAACTATTGGCCATGTCCTCTGGTAACTATTGACCCTGTCCTCTGGTAGCTAATGACCATGTCCTCTGGTAACTAATGACCATGTCCTCTGGTAACTATTGACCATGTCCTCTGGTAACTATTGACCATGTCCTCTGGTAACTAATGACCATGTCCTATAGGAACTATTGACTATGTCCTCTGGTAACTAATGACCATGTCCTCTGGTAACTAATGACCATGTCCTTAGGTAGCTAATGACCATGTCCTCTGGTAACTAAAGACCATGTCCTCTGGTAACTAATGACCATGTCCTCTGGTAACTAATGACCATGTCCTTAAATAGCTAATGACCATGTCCTCTGGTAACTAATGACCACGTCCTCTGGTAGCTAATGACCATGTCCTCTGGTAACTATTGACCATGTCCTATAGGAACTATTGACAATGTCCTCTGGTAACTAATGACCATGTCCTCTGGTAACTATTGACCATGTCCTATAGGAACTATTGACCATGTCCTCTGGTAACTAATGACCATGTCCTCTGGTAACTAATGACCATTTACTCTGGTAACTAATGACCACGTCCTCTGGTAGCTAATGACCACGTCCTCTGGTAACTAATGACCATGTCCTCTGGTAACTATTGACCATGTCCTCTGGTAACTATTGACCACGTCCTCTGGTAACTAATGACCATGTGCTCTGGTAACTATTGACCATGTCCTCTGGTAACTATTGACCATGTCCTATAGGAACTATTGACCATTTCCTCTGGTAACTAATGACCATTTCCTCGGGTAACTAATGACCACGTCCTCTGGTAGCTAATGACCATGTCCTCTGGTAGCTAATGACCACGTCCTCTGGTAACTAATGAACATGTCCTCTGGTAACTATTGACCATGTCCTCTGGTAACTAATGACCATGTCCTACAGGAACTATTGACCATGTCCTCTGGTAGCTAATGACCATGTCCTCTGGTAACTAATGACCATGTCCTTAGGTAGCTAATGACCATGTCCTCTGGTAACTAATGACCATGTCCTTAGATAGCTAATGACCATGTCCTCTGGTAACTAATGACCACGTCCTCTGGTAAATAATGACCATGTACTCTGGTAACTAATGACCATGTCCTCTGGTAACTATTGACCATGTCCTCTGGTAACTATTGACCATGTCCTATAGTAACTATTGACCATGTCCTCTGGTAACTAATGACCATGTCCTCTGGTAACTATTGACCATGTCCTATAAGAACTATTGACCATGTCCTCTGGTAACTAATGACCATGTCCTCTGGTAACTAATGACCATTTCCTCTGGTAACTAATGACCACGTCCTCTGGTAGCTAATGACCACGTCCTCTGGTAACTAATGACCATGTCCTCTGGTAACTAATGACCATGTCCTTAGGTAGCTAATGACCATGTCCTCTGGTAACTAATGACCATGTCCTCTGGTAACTAATGACCATGTCCTATAGGAACTATTGACTATGTCCTCTGGTAACTAATGACCATGTCCTCTGGTAACTAATGACCATGTCCTTAGGTAGCTAATGACCTTGTCCTCTGGTAACTAAAGACCATGTCCTCTGGTAACTAATGACCATGTCCTCTGGTAACTAATGACCATGTCCTTAAATAGCTAATGACCATGTCCTCTGGTAACTAATGACCACGTCCTCTGGTAGCTAATGACCATGTCCTCTGGTAACTATTGACCATGTCCTATAGGAACTATTGACAATGTCCTCTGGTAACTAATGACCATGTCCTCTGGTAACTATTGACCATGTCCTATAGGAACTATTGACCATGTCCTCTGGTAACTAATGACCATGTCCTCTGGTAACTAATGACCATTTACTCTGGTAACTAATGACCACGTCCTCTGGTAGCTAATGACCACGTCCTCTGGTAACTAATGACCATGTCCTCTGGTAACTATTGACCATGTCCTCTGGTAACTATTGACCACGTCCTCTGGTAACTAATGACCATGTGCTCTGGTAACTATTGACCATGTCCTCTGGTAACTATTGACCATGTCCCATAGGAACTATTGACCATTTCCTCTGGTAACTAATGACCATTTCCTCGGGTAACTAATGACCACGTCCTCTGGTAGCTAATGACCATGTCCTCTGGTAGCTAATGACCACGTCCTCTGGTAACTAATGAACATGTCCTCTGGTAACTATTGACCATGTCCTCTGGTAACTAATGACCATGTCCTACAGGAACTATTGACCATGTCCTCTGGTAGCTAATGACCATGTCCTCTGGTAACTAATGACCATGTCCTTAGGTAGCTAATGACCATGTCCTCTGGTAACTAATGACCATGTCCTTAGATAGCTAATGACCATGTCCTCTGGTAACTAATGACCACGTCCTCTGGTAAATAATGACCATGTACTCTGGTAACTAATGACCATGTCCTCTGGTAACTATTGACCATGTCCTCTGGTAACTATTGACCATGTCCTATAGTAACTATTGACCATGTCCTCTGGTAACTAATGACCATGTCCTCTGGTAACTATTGACCATGTCCTATAAGAACTATTGACCATGTCCTCTGGTAACTATTGACCATGTCCTCTGGTAACTAATGACCATTTCCTCTGGTAACTAATGACCACGTCCTCTGGTAGCTAATGACCACGTCCTCTGGTAACTAATGACCATGTCCTCTGGTAACTAATGACCATGTCCTTAGGTAGCTAATGACCATGTCCTCTGGTAACTAATGACCATGTCCTTAGATAGCTAATGACCATGTCCTCTGGTAACTAATGACCACGTCCTCTGGTAGCTAATGACCATGTCCTCTGGTAACTAATGACCATGTCCTCTGGTAACTATTGACCATGTCCTCTGGTAACTATTGACCATGTCCTCTTGTAACTAATGACCATGTCCTTTGTTAACTATTGACCATGTCCTCTGGTAACTATTGACCATGTCCTCTGGTAACTAATGACCATGTCCTTTGGTAGCTAATGACCATGTCCTCTGGTAACTATTGCCCATGTCCTCTGGTAACTATTGACCAAGTCCTTTGGTAGCTAATGACCATGTCCTCTGGTAACTATTGACCATGTCCTCTGGTAACTATTGGCCATGTCCTCTGGTAACTAATGACCATGTCCTTTGGTAGCTAATGACCATGTCCTCTGGTAACTATTGACCATGTCCTATAGGAACTATTGACCATTTCCTCTGGTAACTAATGACCATTTCCTCTGGTAACTAATAACCACGTCCTCTGGTAGCTAATGATCATGTCCTCTGGTAACTAATGATCATGTCCTCTGGTAACTATTGACCATGTCCTCTGGTAGCTAATGTCCATGTCCTCTGGTAACTATTGACCATGTCCTCTGGTAGCTATTGTCCATGTCCTCTGGTAACTATTGACCATGTCCTATAGGCACTATTGACCATGTCCTCTGTTAACTAATGACCATGTCCTCTGGTAACTATTGAGCATGTCCTCTGGTAACTAATGAACATTTCCTATAGGAACTATTGACCATGTCCTCTGGTAACTATTGACCATGTCCTATAGGAACTATTGACCATTTCCTCTGGTAACTAATGACCATTTCCTCGGGTAACTAATGACCACGTCCTCTGGTAGCTAATGACCACGTCCTCTGGTAACTAATGAACATGTCCTATAGTAACTATTGACCATGTCCTCTGGTAACTAATGACCATGTCCTCTGGTAACTATTGACCATGTCATATAAGAACTATTGACCATGTCCTCTGGTAACTAATGACCATGTCCTCTGGTAACTAATGACCATTTCCTCTGGTAACTAATGACCACGTCCTCTGGTAGCTAATGACCACGTCCTCTGGTAACTAATGAACATGTCCTCTGGTAACTATTGACCATGTCCTCTGGTAACTAATAACCATGTCCTACAGGAACTATTGACCATGTCCTCTGGTAGCTAATGACCATGTCCTCTGGTAGCTAATGACCACGTCCTCTGGTAACTAATGAACATGTCCTCTGGTAACTATTGACCATGTCCTCTGGTAACTAATAACCATGTCCTACAGGAACTATTGACAATGTCCTCTGGTAGCTAATGACCATGTCCTCTGGTAACTAATGACCATGTCCTTAGGTAGCTAATGACCATGTCCTCTGGTAACTAATGACCATGTCCTTAGATAGCTAACTACCATGTCCTCTGGTAACTAATGACCACGTCCTCTGGTAAATAATGACCATATCCTCTGGTAACTAATGACCATGTCCTCTGGTAACTATTGACCATGTCCTCATGTAACTATTGACCATGTCCTATAGTAACTATTGACCATGTCCTCTGGTAACTAATGACCATGTCCTCTGGTAACTATTGACCATGTCATATAAGAACTATTGACCATGTCCTCTGGTAACTAATGACCATGTCCTCTGGTAACTAATGACCATTTCCTCTGGTAACTAATGACCACGTCCTCTGGTAGCTAATGACCACGTCCTCTGGTAACTAATGAACATGTCCTCTGGTAACTATTGACCATGTCCTCTGGTAACTAATAACCATGTCCTACAGGAACTATTGACCATGTCCTCTGGTAGCTAATGACCATGTCCTCTGGTAACTAATGACCATGTCCTTAGGTAGCTAATGACCATGTCCTCTGGTAACTAATGACCATGTCCTTAGATAGCTAATGACCATGTCCTCTGGTAACCAATGGCCACGTCCTCTGGTAACTAATGACCATGTCCTCTGGTAACTATTGACCATGTCCTCTGGTAACTATTGACCATGTCCTATAGGAACTATTGACCATTTCCTCTGGTAACTAATGACCATTTCCTCGGGTAACTAATGACCACGTCCTCTGGTAGCTAATGACCATGTCCTCTGGTAGCTAATGACCACGTCCTCTGGTAACTAATGAACATGTCCTCTGGTAACTATTGACCATGTCCTCTGGTAACTAATAACCATGTCCTACAGGAACTATTGACCATGTCCTCTGGTAGCTAATGACCATGTCCTCTGGTAACTAATGACCATGTCCTTAGGTAGCTAATGACCATGTCCTCTGGTAACTAATGACCATGTCCTTAGATAGCTAATGACCATGTCCTCTGGTAACTAATGACCACGTCCTCTGGTAACTAATGACCATGTCCTCTGGTAACTATTGACCATGTCCTCTGGTAACTAATGACCATTTCCTCTGGTAACTAATGACCACGTCCTCTGGTAGCTAATGACCACGTCCTCTGGTAACTAATGACCATGTCCTCTGGTAACTATTGATCATGTCCTCTGGTAACTATTGACCATGTCCTATTGGAACTATTGACCATTTCCTCTGGTAACTAATGACCATTTCCTTAGATAGCTAATGACCACGTCCTCTGGTAACTAATGACCACGTCGTCTGGTAGCTAATGACCATGTCCTCTGGTAGCTAATGAACATGTCCTCTGGTAACTATTGACCATGTCCTCTGGTAACTAATGACCATGTCTTACAGGAACTATTGACCATGTCCTCTGGTAACTAATGACCATGTCCTCTGTTAACTATTGGCCATGTCCTCTGGTAACTATTGACCCTGTCCTCTGGTAGCTAATGACCATGTCCTCTGGTAACTAATGACCATGTCCTCTGGTAACTATTGACCATGTCCTCTGGTAACTATTGACCATGTCCTCTGGTAACTAATGACCATGTCCTATAGGAACTATTGACTATGTCCTCTGGTAACTAATGACCATGTCCTCTGGTAACTATTGACCATGTCCTCTGGTAACTAATGACCATGTCCTTTGTTAACTATTGACCATGTCCTCTGGTAACTATTGACCATGTCTTCTGGTAACTAATGACCATGTCCTTTGGTAGCTAATGACCATGTCCTCTGGTAACTATTGCCCATGTCCTCTGGTAACTATTGACCAAGTCCTTTGGTAGCTAATGACCATGTCCTCTGGTAACTATTGACCATGTCCTCTGGTAACTATTGACCATGTCCTCTGGTAACTAATGACCATGTCCTTTGGTAGCTAATGACCATGTCCTCTGGTAACTATTGACCATGTCCTATAGGAACTATTGACCATTTCCTCTGGTAACTAATGACCATGTCCTCTGGTAACTAATAACCACTTCCTCTGGTAGCTAATGATCATGTCCTCTGGTAACTAATGATCATGTCCTCTGGTAACTATTGACCATGTCCTCTGGTAGCTAATGTCCATGTCCTCTGGTAACTATTGACCATGTCCTCTGGTAGCTAATTTCCATGTCCTCTGGTAACTATTGACCATGTCCTATAGGCACTATTGACCATGTCCTCTGTTAACTAATGACCATGTCCTCTGGTAACTATTGAGCATGTCCTCTGGTAACTAATGAACATTTCCTATAGGAACTATTGACCATGTCCTCTGCTAACTATTGACCATGTCCTATAGGAACTATTGACCATGTCCTCTGGTAACTAATGACCATGTCCTCTGGTAACTATTGACCATGTCCTATAGGAACTATTGACCGTGTCCTCAGGTAACTAATGACCATGTCCTCTGGTAACTAATGACCACGTCCTCTGGTAGCTAATGACCATGTCCTCTGGTAGCTAATCATCACTTCCTCTCGTTGCTAATGACCACGTCCTCAGGTAACTAATGACCATGTCCTCTGGTAACTAATGACCATGTCCTCTGGTAACTATTGACCATGTCCTATAGGAACTATTGACCATGTCCTCTGGTAACTAATGACCATGTCCTCTGGTAATTAATGACCACGTCCTCTGGTAGCTAATGACCACGTCCTCTGGTAGCTAATGACCATGTCCTCTGGTAACTCATGACCATGTCCTCTGGTAACTATTGACCATGTCCTATAGGAACTAATGACCACGTCCTCTGGTAACTATTGACCAGGTCCTCTGGTAACTATTGACCATTTCCTATAGGAACTATTGACCATTTCCCCTGGTAACTAATGACCATTTCCTCGGGTAACTAATGACCACGTCCTCTGGTAGCTAATGACCATGTCCTCTGGTAGCTAATGACCACGTCCTCTGGTAACTAATGAACATGTCCTCTGGTAACTGTTGACCATGTCCTCTGGTAACTATTGACCATGTCCTATAGGAACTATTGACCATGTCCTCTGGTAACTATTGACCATGTCCTCTGGTAGCTAATGACCATGTCCTCTGGTAACGAATGACCATGTCCTCTGGTAACTAATGACCATGTCCTTAGGTAACTATTGACCATGTCCTATAGGCACTATTGACCATGTCCTCTGTTAACTAATGACCATGTCCTCTGGTAACTATTGAGCATGTCCTCTGGTAACTAATGAACATTTACTATAGGAACTATTGACCATGTCCTCTGCTAACTATTGACCATGTCCTATAGGAACTATTGACCATGTCCTCTGGTAACTAATGACCATGTCCTCTGGTAACTATTGACCATGTCCTATAGGAAATATTGACCGTGTCCTCTGGTAACTAATGACCATGTCCTCTGGTAACTAATGACCACGTCCTCTGGTAGCTAATGACCATGTCCTCTGGTAGCTAATCACCACTTCATCTCGTTGCTAATGACCACGTCCTCAGGTAACTAATGACCATGTCCTCTGGTAACTAATGACCATGTCCTCTGGTAACTATTGACGATGTCCTAAAGGAACCATTGACCATGTCCTCTGGTAACTAATGACCATGTCCTCTGGTAACTAATGACCACGTCCTCTGGTAGCTAATGACCACGTCCTCTGGTAGCTAATGACCATGTCCTCTGGTAACTCATGACCATGTCCTCTGGTAACTATTGACCATGTCCTATAGGAACTAATGACCACGTCCTCTGGTAGCTAATGACCACGTCCTCTGGTAACTATTGACCGTGTCCTCTGGTAACTATTGACCATTTCCTATAGGAACTATTGACCATTTCCCCTGGTAACTAATGACCATTTCCTCGGGTAACTAATGACCACGTCCTCTGGTAGCTAATGACCATGTCCTCTGGTAGCTAATGACCACGTCCTCTGGTAACTAATGACCATGTCCTCTGGTAGCTAATCATCACTTCATCTCGTTGCTAATGACCACGTCCTCAGGTAACTAATGACCATGTCCTCTGGTAACTAATGACCATGTCCTCTGGTAACTATTGACCATGTCCTAAAGGAACCATTGACCATGTCCTCTGGTAACTAATGACCATGTCCTCTGGTAACTAATGACCACGTCCTCTGGTAGCTAATGACCACGTCCTCTGGTAGCTAATGACCATGTCCTCTGGTAACTCATGACCATGTCCTCTGGTAACTATTGACCATGTCCTATAGGAACTAATGACCACATCCTCTGGTAGCTAATGACCACGTCCTCTGGTAACTATTGACCGTGTCCTCTGGTAACTAGTGACCATTTCCTATAGGAACTATTGACCATTTCCCCTGGTAACTAATGACCATTTCCTCGGGTAACTAATGACCACGTCCTCTGGTAGCTAATGACCATGTCCTCTGGTAGCTAATGACCACGTCCTCTGGTAACTAATGAACATGTCCTCTGGTAACTGTTGACCATGTCCTCTGGTAACTATTGACCATGTCCTATAGGAACTATTGACCATGTCCTCTGGTAACTATTGACCATGTCCTCTGGTAGCTAATGACCATGTCCTCTGTTAACTATTGACCATGTCCTCTGGTAACTATTGACCATGTCCTCTGGTAACTAATGACCATGTCCTTTGGTAGCTAATGACCATGTCCTCTGGTAACTATTGCCCATGTCCTCTGGTAACTATTGACCAAGTCCTTTGGTAGCTAATGACCATGTCCTCTGGTAACTATTGACCATATCCTCTGGTAACTATTGGCCATGTCCTCTGGTAACTAATGACCATGTCCTTTGGTAGCTAATGACCATGTCCTCTGGTAACTATTGACCATGTCCTATAGGAACTATTGACCATTTCCTCGGGTAACTAATGACCACGTCCTCTGGTAGCTAATGACCATGTCCTCTGGTAGCTAATGACCACGTCCTCTGGTAACTAATGAACATGTCCTCTCTTAACTGTTGACCATGTACTCTGGTAACTATTGACCATGTCCTATAGGAACCATTGACCATGTCCTCTGGTAACTATTGACCATGTCCTCTGGTAGCTAATGACCATGTCCTCTGTTAACTATTGACCATGTCCTCTGGTAACTATTTACCATGTCCTCTGGTAACTAATGACCATGTCCTTTGGTAGCTAATGACCATGTCCTCTGGAAACTATTGCCCATGTCCTCTGGTAACTATTGACCAAGTCCTTTGGTAGCTAATGACCATGTCCTCTGGTAACTATTGACCATATCCTCTGGTAACTATTGGCCATGTCCTCTGGTAACTAATGACCATGTCCTTTGGTAGCTAATGACCATGTCCTCTGGTAACTATTGACCATGTCCTATAGGAACTATTGACCATTTCCTCTGGTAACTAATGACCATTTCCTCTGGTAATTAATAACCACGTCCTCTGGTAGCTAATGATCATGTCCTCTGGTAACTAATGATCATGTCCTCTGGTAACTATTGATCATGTCCTCTGGTAGCTAATGTCCATGTCCTCAGGTAACTATTGACCATGTCCTCTGGTAGCTAATGTCCATGTCCTCTGGTAACTATTGACCATGTCCTATAGGCACTATTGACCATGTCCTCTGTTAACTAATGACCATGTCCTCTGGTAACTATTGAGCATGTCCTCTGGTAACTAATGAACATTTCCTATAGGAACTATTGACCATGTCCTCTGGTAACTATTGACCATGTCCTAAAGGAACTATTGACCATTTCCTCTGGTAACTAATGACCATTTCCTCGGGTAACTAATGACCACGTCCTCTGGTAGCTAATGACCATGTCCTCTGGTAACTCATGACCATGTCCTCTGGTAACTTTTGACCATGTCCTATAGGAACTAATGACCACGTCCTCTGGTAGCTAATGACCACGTCCTCTGGTAACTATTGACCGTGTCCTCTGGTAACTATTGACCATTTCCTATAGGAACTATTGACCATTTCCCCTGGTAACTAATGACCATTTCCTCGGGTAACTAATGACCACGTCCACTGGTAGCTAATGACCATGTCCTCTGGTAGCTAATGACCACGTCCTCTGGTAACTAATGAACATGTCCTCTGGTAACTGTTGACCATGTCCTCTGGTAACTATTGACCATGTCCTATAGGAACTATTGACCATGTCCTCTGGTAACTATTGACCATGTCCTCTGGTAGCTAATGACCATGTCCTCTGGTAACGAATGACCATGTCCTCTGGTAACTAATGACCATGTCCTTAGGTAGCTAATGACCACGTCCTCTGGTAACTATTGACCGTGTCCTCTGGTAACTATTGACCATTTCCTATAGGAACTATTGACCATTTCCCCTGGTAACTAATGACCATTTCCTCGGGTAACTATTGACCATGTCCTCTGGTAGCTAATAACCATGTCCTCTGGTAACTAATGACCATGTCCTCTGGTAACTAATGACCATGTCCTCTGGTAGCTAATCACCACTTCATCTCGTTGCTAATGACCACGTCCTCAGGTAACTAATGACCATGTCCTCTGGTAACTAATGACCATGTCCTCTGGTAACTATTGACCATGTCCTAAAAGAACCATTGACCATGTCCTCTGGTAACTAATGACCATGTCCTCTGGTAACTAATGACCACGTCCTCTGGTAGCTAATGACCACGTCCTCTGGTAGCTAATGACCATGTCCTCTGGTAACTCATGACCATGTCCTGTGGTAACTATTGACCATGTCCTATAGGAACTAATGACCACGTCCTCTGGTAGCTAATGACCACGTCCTCTGGTAACTATTGACCGTGTCCTCTGGTAACTAGTGACCATTTCCTATAGGAACTATTGACCATTTCCCCTGGTAACTAATGACCATTTCCTCGGGTAACTAATGACCACGTCCTCTGGTAGCTAATGACCATGTCCTCTGGTAGCTAATGACCACGTCCTCTGGTAACTAATGAACATGTCCTCTGGTAACTGTTGACCATGTCCTCTGGTAACTATTGACCATGTCCTATAGGAACTATTGACCATGTCCTCTGGTAATTATTGACCATGTCCTCTGGTAGCTAATGACCATGTCCTCTGTTAACTATTGACCATGTCCTCTGGTAACTATTGACCATGTCCTCTGGTAACTAATGACCATGTCCTTTGGTAGCTAATGACCATGTCCTCTGGTTACTATTGCCCATGTCCTCTGGTAACTATTGACCAAGTCCTTTGGTAGCTAATGACCATGTCCTCTGGTAACTATTGACCATATACTCTGGAAACTATTGGCCATGTCCTCTGGTAACTAATGACCATGTCCTTTGGTAGCTAATGACCATGTCCTCTGGTAACTATTGACCATGTCCTATAGGAACTATTGACCATTTCCTCGGGTAACTAATGACCACGTCCTCTGGTAGCTAATGACCATGTCCTCTGGTAGCTAATGACCACGTCCTCTGGTAACTAATGAACATGTCCTCTGTTAACTGTTGACCATGTACTCTGGTAACTATTGACCATGTCCTATAGGAACTATTGACCATGTCCTCTGGTAACTATTGACCATGTCCTCTGGTAGCTAATGACCATGTCCTCTGTTATCTATTGACCATGTCCTCTGGTAACTATTGACCATGTCCTCTGGTAACTAATGACCATGTCCTTTGGTAGCTAATGACCATGTCCTCTGGTAACTATTGCCCATGTCCTCTGGTAACTATTGACCAAGTCCTTTGGTAGCTAATGACCATGTCCTCTGGTAACTATTGACCATATCCTCTGGTAACTATTGGCCATGTCCTCTGGTAACTAATGACCATGTCCTTTGGTAGCTAATGACCATGTCCTCTGGTAACTATTGACCATGTCCTATAGGAACTATTGACCATTTCCTCTGGTAACTAATGACCATTTCCTCTGGTAACTAATAACCACGTCCTCTGGTAGCTAATGATCATGTCCTCTGGTAACTAATGATCATGTCCTCTGGTAACTATTGACCATGTCCTCTGGTAGCTAATGTCCATGTCCTCTGGTAACTATTGACCATGTCCTCTGGTAGCTAATGTCCATGTCCTCTGGTAACTATTGACCATGTCCTATAGGCACTATTGACCATGTCCTCTGTTAACTAATGACCATGTCCTCTGGTAACTATTGAGCATGTCCTCTGGTAACTAATGAACATTTCCTATAGGAACTATTGACCATGTCCTCTGGTAACTATTGACCATGTCCTAAAGGAACTATTGACCATTTCCTCTGGTAACTAATGACCATTTCCTCGGGTAACTAATGACCACGTCCTCTGGTAGCTAATGACCATGTCCTCTGGTAACTCATGACCATGTCCTCTGGTAACTATTGACCATGTCCTATAGGAACTAATGACCACGTCCTCTGGTAGCTAATGACCACGTCCTCTGGTAACTATTGACCGTGTCCTCTGGTAACTATTGACCATTTCCTATAGGAACTATTGACCATTTCCCCTGGTAACTAATGACCATTTCCTCGGGTAACTAATGACCACGTCCACTGGTAGCTAATGACCATGTCCTCTGGTAGCTAATGACCACGTCCTCTGGTAACTAATGAACATGTCCTCTGGCAACTGTTGACCATGTCCTCTGGTAACTATTGACCATGTCCTATAGGAACTATTGACCATGTCCTCTGGTAACTATTGACCATGTTCTCTGGTAGCTAATGACCATGTCCTCTGGTAACGAATGACCATGTCCTCTGGTAACTAATGACCATGTCCTTAGGTAGCTAATGACCATGTCCTCTGGTAACTATTGACCATGTCCTCTGGTAACTAATGACCATGTCCTTTTGTAGCTAACTACCATGTCCTCTGGTAACTAATGACCATGTCCTCTGGTAACTATTGACCATGTCCTCTGGTAGCTAATAACCATGTCCTCTGGTAACTAATGACCATGTCCTCTGGTAACTATTGACCATGTCCGCTGGTAACAATTGACCATGTCCTCTGGTAACTATTGACCATGTCCTATAGGAACTATTGACCATGGCCTCTGGTAACTAATGACCATGTCCTCTGGTAACTATTGACCATGTCCTATAGGAACTATTGACCATGTCCTCTGGTAACTAATGACCATGTCCTCTGGTAACTAATGACCATTTCCTCTGGTAAGTAATGACCACGTCCTCTGGTAGCTAATGACCATGTCCTCTGGTAACTAATGACCAAGTCCTCTGGTAACTATTGACCATTTCCTCTTGTAACTATTGACCATGTCCTATCGGAACTATTTACCATTTCCTCTGGTAACTAATGACCATTTCCTCGGGTAACTAATGACCACGTCCTCTGGTAGCTAATGACCATGTCCTCTGGTAGCTAATGACCACGTACTCTGGTAACTAATTAACATGTCCTGTGGTATCTATTGACCATGTCCTCTGGTAACTAATGACCATGTCCTACAGGAACTATTGACCATGTCCTCTGGTAGCTAATGACCATGTCCTCTGGTAACTAATGACAATGTGCTCTGGTAACTATTGACCATGTCCAATAGGAACTATTGACCATGTCCTCTGGTAACTATTGGCCATGTCCTCTGGTAGCTAATGACCATGTCCTCTGGTAACTAATGACCATGTCCTCTGGTAACTAATGACCATGTCCTCTGGTAACTATTGACCATGTTCTCTGGTAGCTAATGACCATGTCCTCTGGTAATTAATGACCATGTCCTCTGGTAACTAATGACCATGTCCTATAGGAACTATTGACCATGTCCTCTTTTAACTAATGACCATGTCCTATAGGAACTATTGACTATGTCCTCTGGTAACTAATGACCATGTCCTTTGGTAGCTAATGACCATGTCCTCTGGTAACTAATGACCATGTCCTCTGTTCACTATTGATCATGTCCTCTGGTAGCTAATGACCATGTCCTCTGTTAACTATTGACCATGTCCTCTGGTAACTAATGACCATGTCCTCTGTTAACTATTGACCATGTCCTCTGGTAACTATTGACCATGTCCTCTGGTAACTAATGACCATGTCCTCTGTTAACTATTGACCATGTCCTCTGGTAACTATTGACCATGTCCTCTGGTAACTAATGACCATGTCCTTTGTTAACTATTGACCATGTCCTCTGGTAACTATTGACCATGTCCTCTGGTAACTAATGACCATGTCCTTTGGTAGCTAATGACCATGTCCTCTGGTAACTAATGACCATGTGCTCTGGTAACTAATGACCATGTCCTCTGGTAACTATTGACCATGTCCTTTGGTAGCTAATGACCATGTCCTCTGGTAACTATTGACCATGTCCTCTGGTAACTATTGACCATGTCCTCTGGTAACTAATGACCATGTCCTTTGGTAGCTAATCACCATGTCCTCTGGTAACTATTGACCATGTCCTATAGGAACTATTGACCATTTCCTATGGTAACTAATAACCACGTCCTCTGGTAGCTAATGACCATGTCCTCTGGTAGCTAATGACCACGTCCTCTGGTAACTAATGACCATGTCCTCTGGTAACTAATGACCATGTCCTACAGGAACTATTGACCATGTCCTCTGGTAGCTAATGACCATGTCCTCTGGTAACTAATGACCGTGTCCTCTGGTAACCAATGACAATGTGCTCTGGTAACTATTGACCATGTCCTATAGGAACTATTGACCATGTCCTCTGGTAGCTAATGACCATGTCCTCTGGTAACTAATGACCATGTCCTCTGGTAACTAATGACCATGTGCTATAGGAACTATTGACCATGTCCTCTGGTAACTAATGACCATGTCCTATAGGAACTATTGACTATGTCCTCTGGTAACTAATGACCATGTCCTCTAGTAACTAATGACCATGTCCTTAGGTAGCTAATGACCATGTCCGCTGGTAACGAATGACCATGTCCTTTGGTAGCTAATGACCATGTCCTCTGGTAACTAATGACCACGTCCTCTGTTAACTATTGACCATGTCCTCTGGTAGCTAATGACCATGTCCTCTGGTAACTATTGACCATGTCCTCTGGTAACTATTGACCATGTCTTCTGGTAACTAATGACCATGTCCTCTGTTAACTATTGACCATGTCCTCTTGTAACTAATGACCATGTCCTTTGTTAACTATTGACCATGTCTTCTGGTAACTATTGACCATGTCCTCTGGTAACTAATGACCATGTCCTTTGGTAGCTAATGACCATGTCCTCTGTTAACTATTGACCATGTCCTCTGGTAACTATTGACCATGTCCTTTGGTAGCTAATGACCATGTCCTCTGGTAACTATTGACCATGTCCTCTGGTAACTATTGACCATGTCTTCTGGTAACTAATGACCATGTGCTTTCGTAGCTAATGACCATGTCCTCTGGTAACTATTGACCATGTCCTATAGGAACTATTGACCATTTCCTCTGGTAACTAATGACCATTTCCTCTGGTAACTAATAACCACGTCCTCTGGTAGCTAATGACCATGTCCTCTGGTAGCTAATGACCGCGTCCTCTGGTAACTAATGAACATGTCATCTGGTATCTATTGACCATGTCCTCTGGTAACTAATGACCATGTCCTACAGGAACTATTGACCATGTCCTCTGGTAGCTAATGACCATGTCCTCTGGTAGCTAATGACCATGTCCTCTGGCAACTAATGACAATGTGCTCTGGTAACTATTGACCATGTCCTATAGGAACTATTGACAATGTCCTCTGGTAACTAATGACCATGTCCTCTGGTAACTAATGACCATGTGCTTAGGTAGCTAATGACCATGTCCTCTGGTAAATATTGACCATGTCCTCTGGTAGCTAATGACCATGTGCTTTGGTAGCTAACTACAATGTCCTCTGGTAACTAATGACCATGTCCTCTGGTAACTATTGACCATGTCCTCTGGTAGCTAATGACCATGTCCTCTGTTAACTAATGACCATGTCCTCTGGTAACTAATGACCATGTCCTATAGGAACTATTGACCATGTCCTCTGGTAACTAATGACCATGTCCTATAGGAACTATTGACTATGTCCTCTGGTAACTAATGACCATGTCCTCTGGTAACTAATGACCATGTCCTTTGGTAGCTATTGACCATGTCCTCTGGTAACTAATGACCATGTCCTCTGTTCACTATTGACCATGTCCTCTGGTAGCTAATGACCATGTCCTCTGTTAACTATTGACCATGTCCTCTGGTAACTATTGACCATGTCCTCTGTTCACTATTGACCATGTCCTCTGGTAGCTAATGACCATGTCCTCTGTTAACTATTGACCATGTCCTCTGGTAACTATTGACCATGTCCTCTGGTAGCTAATGACCATGTCCTCTGGTAACTAATGACCATGTCCTCTGGTAACTAATGACCATGTGTTTAGGTAGCTAATGACCATGTCCTCTGGTAACTATTGACCATGTCCTCTGGTAGCTAATGACCATGTCCTTTGGTAGCTAACTACCATGTCCTCTGGTAACTAATGACCATGTCCTCTGGTAACTATTGACCATGTCCTCTGGTAGCTAATGACCATGTCCTCTGGTAACTAATGACCATGTCCTATAGGAACTATTGACCATGTCCTCTGGTAACTAATGACCATGTCCTATAGGAACTATTGACTATGTCCTCTGGTAACTAATGACCATGTCCTCTGGTAACTAATGACCATGTCCTTTGGTAGCTAATGACCATGTCCTCTGGTAACTAATGACCATGTCCTTTGGTAGCTATTGACCATGTCCTCTGGTAACTAATGACCATGTCCTCTGTTCACTATTGACCATGTCCTCTGGTAACTATTGACCATGTCTTCTGGTAACTAATGACCATGTGCTTTCGTAGCTAATGACCATGTCCTCTGGTAACTATTGACCATGTCCTATAGGAACTATTGACCATTTCCTCTGGTAACTAATGACCATTTCCTCTGGTAACTAATAACCACGTCCTCTGGTAGCTAATGACCATGTCCTCTGATAGCTAATGACCACGTCCTCTGGTAACTAATGAACATGTCATCTGGTATCTATTGACCATGTCCTCTGGTAACTAATGACCATGTCCTCTGGGAACTATTGACCATGTCCTCTGGTAGCTAATGACCATGTCCTCTGGTAGCTAATGACCATGTCCTCTGGCAACTAATGACAATGTGCTCTGGTAACTATTGACCATGTCCTATAGGAACTATTGACAATGTCCTCTGGTAACTAATGACCATGTCCTCTGGTAACTAATGACCATGTGCTTAGGTAGCTAATGACCATGTCCTCTGGTAACTATTGACCATGTCCTCTGGCAGCTAATGACCATGTGCTTTGGTAGCTAACTACAATGTCCTCTGGTAACTAATGACCATGTCCTCTGGTAACTATTGACCATGTCCTCTGGTAGCTAATGACCATGTCCTCTGGTAACTAATGACCATGTCCTCTGGTAACTAATGACCATGTCCTATAGGAACTATTGACCATGTCCTCTGGTAACTAATGACCATGTCCTATAGGAACTATTGACTATGTCCTCTGGTAACTAATGACCATGTCCTCTGGTAACTAATGACCATGTCCTTTGGTAGCTATTGACCATGTCCTCTGGTAACTAATGACCATGTCCTCTGTTCACTTTTGACCATGTCCTCTGGTAGCTAATGACCATGTCCTCTGTTAACTATTGACCATGTCCTCTGGTAACTATTGACCATGTCCTCTGGTAGCTAATGACCATGTCCTCTGGTAACTAATGACCATGTCCTCTGGTAACTAATGACCATGTGTTTAGGTAGCTAATGACCATGTCCTCTGGTAACTATTGACCATGTCCTCTGGTAGCTAATGACCATGTCCTTTGGTAGCTAACTACCATGTCCTCTGGTAACTAATGACCATGTCCTCTGGTAACTATTGACCATGTCCTCTGGTAGCTAATGACCATGTCCTCTGGTAACTAATGACCATGTCCTATAGGAACTATTGACCATGTCCTCTGGTAACTAATGACCATGTCCTATAGGAACTATTGACTATGTCCTCTGGTAACTAATGACCATGTCCTCTGGTAACTAATGACCATGTCCTTTGGTAGCTAATGACCATGTCCTCTGGTAACTAATGACCATGTCCTTTGGTAGCTATTGACCATGTCCTCTGGTAACTAATGACCATGTCCTCTGTTCACTATTGACCATGTCCTCTGGTAACTATTGACCATGTCTTCTGGTAACTAATGACCATGTGCTTTCGTAGCTAATGACCATGTCCTCTGGTAACTATTGACCATGTCCTATAGGAACTATTGACCATTTCCTCTGGTAACTAATGACCATTTCCTCTGGTAACTAATAACCACGTCCTCTGGTAGCTAATGACCATGTCCTCTGATAGCTAATGACCACGTCCTCTGGTAACTAATGAACATGTCATCTGGTATCTATTGACCATGTCCTCTGGTAACTAATGACCATGTCCTCTGGGAACTATTGACCATGTCCTCTGGTAGCTAATGACCATGTCCTCTGGTAGCTAATGACCATGTCCTCTGGCAACTAATGACAATGTGCTCTGGTAACTATTGACCATGTCCTATAGGAACTATTGACAATGTCCTCTGGTAACTAATGACCATGTCCTCTGGTAACTAATGACCATGTGCTTAGGTAGCTAATGACCATGTCCTCTGGTAACTATTGACCATGTCCTCTGGCAGCTAATGACCATGTGCTTTGGTAGCTAACTACAATGTCCTCTGGTAACTAATGACCATGTCCTCTGGTAACTATTGACCATGTCCTCTGGTAGCTAATGACCATGTCCTCTGGTAACTAATGACCATGTCCTCTGGTAACTAATGACCATGTCCTATAGGAACTATTGACCATGTCCTCTGGTAACTAATGACCATGTCCTATAGGAACTATTGACTATGTCCTCTGGTAACTAATGACCATGTCCTCTGGTAACTAATGACCATGTCCTTTGGTAGCTATTGACCATGTCCTCTGGTAACTAATGACCATGTCCTCTGTTCACTATTGACCATGTCCTCTGGTAGCTAATGACCATGTCCTCTGTTAACTATTGACCATGTCCTCTGGTAACTATTGACCATGTCCTCTGGTAGCTAATGACCATGTCCTCTGGTAACTAATGACCATGTCCTCTGGTAACTAATGACCATGTGTTTAGGTAGCTAATGACCATGTCCTCTGGTAACTATTGACCATGTCCTCTGGTAGCTAATGACCATGTCCTTTGATAGCTAACTACCATGTCCTCTGGTAACTAATGACCATGTCCTCTGGTAACTATTGACCATGTCCTCTGGTAGCTAATGACCATGTCCTCTGGTAACTAATGACCATGTCCTATAGGAACTATTGACCATGTCCTCTGGTAACTAATGACCATGTCCTATAGGAACTATTGACTATGTCCTCTGGTAACTAATGACCATGTCCTCTGGTAACTAATGACCATGTCCTCTGGTAACTAATGACCACGTCCTCTGGTAGCTAATGACCACGTCCTCTGGTAACTAATGACCATGTCCTCTGGTAACTATTGACCATGTCCTCTGGTAACTATTGACCATGTCCTATAGGAACTATTGACCATTTCCTCTGGTAACTAATGACCATTTCCTTAGATAGCTAATGACCATGTCCTCTGGTAACTAATGACCACGTCGTCTGGTAGCTAATGACCATGTCCTCTGGTAGCTAATGAACATGTCCTCTGGTAACTATTGACCATGTCCTCTGGTAACTAATGACCATGTCTTACAGGAACTATTGACCATGTCCTCTGGTAACTAATGACCATGTCCTCTGTTAACTATTGGCCATGTCCTCTGGTAACTATTGACCCTGTCCTCTGGTAGCTAATGACCATGTCCTCTGGTAACTAATGACCATGTCCTCTGGTAACTATTGACCATGTCCTCTGGTAACTATTGACCATGTCCTCTGGTAACTAATGACCATGTCCTATAGGAACTATTGACTATGTCCTCTGGTAACTAATGACCATGTCCTCTGGTAACTATTGACCATGTCCTCTGGTAACTAATGACCATGTCCTTTGTTAACTATTGACCATGTCCTCTGGTAACTATTGACCATGTCTTCTGGTAACTAATGACCATGTCCTTTGGTAGCTAATGACCATGTCCTCTGGTAACTATTGCCCATGTCCTCTGGTAACTATTGACGATGTCCTTTGGTAGCTAATGACCATGTCCTCTGGTAACTATTGACCATGTCCTCTGGTAACTATTGACCATGTCCTCTGGTAACTAATGACCATGTCCTTTGGTAGCTAATGACCATGTCCTCTGGTAACTATTGACCATGTCCTATAGGAACTATTGACCATTTCCTCTGGTAACTAATGACCATGTCCTCTGGTAACTAATAACCACTTCCTCTGGTAGCTAATGATCATGTCCTCTGGTAACTAATGATCATGTCCTCTGGTAACTATTGACCATGTCCTCTGGTAGCTAATGTCCATGTCCTCTGGTAACTATTGACCATGTCCTCTGGTAGCTAATTTCCATGTCCTCTGGTAACTATTGACCATGTCCTATAGGCACTATTGACCATGTCCTCTGTTAACTAATGACCATGTCCTCTGGTAACTATTGAGCATGTCCTCTGGTAACTAATGAACATTTCCTATAGGAACTATTGACCATGTCCTCTGCTAACTATTGACCATGTCCTATAGGAACTATTGACTATGTCCTCTGGTAACTAATGACCATGTCCTCTGGTAACTATTGACCATGTCCTATAGGAACTATTGACCGTGTCCTCAGGTAACTAATGACCATGTCCTCTGGTAACTAATGACCACGTCCTCTGGTAGCTAATGACCATGTCCTCTGGTAGCTAATCATCACTTCCTCTCGTTGCTAATGACCACGTCCTCAGGTAACTAATGACCATGTCCTCTGGTAACTAATGACCATGTCCTCTGGTAACTATTGACCATGTCCTATAGGAACTATTGACCATGTCCTCTGGTAACTAATGACCATGTCCTCTGGTAATTAATGACCACGTCCTCTGGTAGCTAATGACCACGTCCTCTGGTAGCTAATGACCATGTCCTCTGGTAACTCATGACCATGTCCTCTGGTAACTATTGACCATGTCCTATAGGAACTAATGACCACGTCCTCTGGTAACTATTGACCAGGTCCTCTGGTAACTATTGACCATTTCCTATAGGAACTATTGACCATTTCCCCTGGTAACTAATGACCATTTCCTCGGGTAACTAATGACCACGTCCTCTGGTAGCTAATGACCATGTCCTCTGGTAGCTAATGACCACGTCCTCTGGTAACTAATGAACATGTCCTCTGGTAACTGTTGACCATGTCCTCTGGTAACTATTGACCATGTCCTATAGGAACTATTGACCATGTCCTCTGGTAACTATTGACCATGTCCTCTGGTAGCTAATGACCATGTCCTCTGGTAACGAATGACCATGTCCTCTGGTAACTAATGACCATGTCCTTAGGTAACTATTGACCATGTCCTATAGGCACTATTGACCATGTCCTCTGTTAACTAATGACCATGTCCTCTGGTAACTATTGAGCATGTCCTCTGGTAACTAATGAACATTTACTATAGGAACTATTGACCATGTCCTCTGCTAACTATTGACCATGTCCTATAGGAACTATTGACCATGTCCTCTGGTAACTAATGACCATGTCCTCTGGTAACTATTGACCATGTCCTATAGGAACTATTGACCGTGTCCTCTGGTAACTAATGACCATGTCCTCTGGTAACTAATGACCACGTCCTCTGGTAGCTAATGACCATGTCCTCTGGTAGCTAATCACCACTTCATCTCGTTGCTAATGACCACGTCCTCAGGTAACTAATGACCATGTCCTCTGGTAACTAATGACCATGTCCTCTGGTAACTATTGACGATGTCCTAAAGGAACCATTGACCATGTCCTCTGGTAACTAATGACCATGTCCTCTGGTAACTAATGACCACGTCCTCTGGTAGCTAATGACCACGTCCTCTGGTAGCTAATGACCATGTCCTCTGGTAACTCATGACCATGTCCTCTGGTAACTATTGACCATGTCCTATAGGAACTAATGACCACGTCCTCTGGTAGCTAATGACCACGTCCTCTGGTAACTATTGACCGTGTCCTCTGGTAACTATTGACCATTTCCTATAGGAACTATTGACCATTTCCCCTGGTAACTAATGACCATTTCCTCGGGTAACTAATGACCACGTCCTCTGGTAGCTAATGACCATGTCCTCTGGTAGCTAATGACCACGTCCTCTGGTAACTAATGACCATGTCCTCTGGTAGCTAATCATCACTTCATCTCGTTGCTAATGACCACGTCCTCAGGTAACTAATGACCATGTCCTCTGGTAACTAATGACCATGTCCTCTGGTAACTATTGACCATGTCCTAAAGGAACCATTGACCATGTCCTCTGGTAACTAATGACCATGTCCTCTGGTAACTAATGACCACGTCCTCTGGTAGCTAATGACCACGTCCTCTGGTAGCTAATGACCATGTCCTCTGGTAACTCATGACCATGTCCTCTGGTAACTATTGACCATGTCCTATAGGAACTAATGACCACGTCCTCTGGTAGCTAATGACCACGTCCTCTGGTAACTATTGACCGTGTCCTCTGGTAACTAGTGACCATTTCCTATAGGAACTATTGACCATTTCCCCTGGTAACTAATGACCATTTCCTCGGGTAACTAATGACCACGTCCTCTGGTAGCTAATGACCATGTCCTCTGGTAGCTAATGACCACGTCCTCTGGTAACTAATGAACATGTCCTCTGGTAACTGTTGACCATGTCCTCTGGTAACTATTGACCATGTCCTATAGGAACTATTGACCATGTCCTCTGGTAACTATTGACCATGTCCTCTGGTAGCTAATGACCATGTCCTCTGTTAACTATTGACCATGTCCTCTGGTAACTATTGACCATGTCCTCTGGTAACTAATGACCATGTCCTTTGGTAGCTAATGACCATGTCCTCTGGTAACTATTGCCCATGTCCTCTGGTAACTATTGACCAAGTCCTTTGGTAGCTAATGACCATGTCCTCTGGTAACTATTGACCATATCCTCTGGTAACTATTGGCCATGTCCTCTGGTAACTAATGACCATGTCCTTTGGTAGCTAATGACCATGTCCTCTGGTAACTATTGACCATGTCCTATAGGAACTATTGACCATTTCCTCGGGTAACTAATGACCACGTCCTCTGGTAGCTAATGACCATGTCCTCTGGTAGCTAATGACCACGTCCTCTGGTAACTAATGAACATGTCCTCTCTTAACTGTTGACCATGTACTCTGGTAACTATTGACCATGTCCTATAGGAACTATTGACCATGTCCTCTGGTAACTATTGACCATGTCCTCTGGTAGCTAATGACCATGTCCTCTGTTAACTATTGACCATGTCCTCTGGTAACTATTGACCATGTCCTCTGGTAACTAATGACCATGTCCTTTGGTAGCTAATGACCATGTCCTCTGGAAACTATTGCCCATGTCCTCTGGTAACTATTGACCAAGTCCTTTGGTAGCTAATGACCATGTCCTCTGGTAACTATTGACCATATCCTCTGGTAACTATTGGCCATGTCCTCTGGTAACTAATGACCATGTCCTTTGGTAGCTAATGACCATGTCCTCTGGTAACTATTGACCATGTCCTATAGGAACTATTGACCATTTCCTCTGGTAACTAATGACCATTTCCTCTGGTAATTAATAACCACGTCCTCTGGTAGCTAATGATCATGTCCTCTGGTAACTAATGATCATGTCCTCTGGTAACTATTGATCATGTCCTCTGGTAGCTAATGTCCATGTCCTCTGGTAACTATTGACCATGTCCTCTGGTAGCTAATGTCCATGTCCTCTGGTAACTATTGACCATGTCCTATAGGCACTATTGACCATGTCCTCTGTTAACTAATGACCATGTCCTCTGGTAACTATTGAGCATGTCCTCTGGTAACTAATGAACATTTCCTATAGGAACTATTGACCATGTCCTCTGGTAACTATTGACCATGTCCTAAAGGAACTATTGACCATTTCCTCTGGTAACTAATGACCATTTCCTCGGGTAACTAATGACCACGTCCTCTGGTAGCTAATGACCATGTCCTCTGGTAACTCATGACCATGTCCTCTGGTAACTATTGACCATGTCCTATAGGAACTAATGACCACGTCCTCTGGTAGCTAATGACCACGTCCTCTGGTAACTATTGACCGTGTCCTCTGGTAACTATTGACCATTTCCTATAGGAACTATTGACCATTTCCCCTGGTAACTAATGACCATTTCCTCGGGTAACTAATGACCACGTCCACTGGTAGCTAATGACCATGTCCTCTGGTAGCTAATGACCACGTCCTCTGGTAACTAATGAACATGTCCTCTGGTAACTGTTGACCATGTCCTCTGGTAACTATTGACCATGTCCTATAGGAACTATTGACCATGTCCTCTGGTAACTATTGACCATGTCCTCTGGTAGCTAATGACCATGTCCTCTGGTAACGAATGACCATGTCCTCTGGTAACTAATGACCATGTCCTTAGGTAGCTAATGACCACGTCCTCTGGTAACTATTGACCGTGTCCTCTGGTAACTATTGACCATTTCCTATAGGAACTATTGACCATTTCCCCTGGTAACTAATGACCATTTCCTCGGGTAACTATTGACCATGTCCTCTGGTAGCTAATAACCATGTCCTCTGGTAACTAATGACCATGTCCTCTGGTAACTAATGACCATGTCCTCTGGTAGCTAATCACCACTTCATCTCGTTGCTAATGACCACGTCCTCAGGTAACTAATGACCATGTCCTCTGGTAACTAATGACCATGTCCTCTGGTAACTATTGACCATGTCCTAAAAGAACCATTGACCATGTCCTCTGGTAATTAATGACCATGTCCTCTGGTAACTAATGACCACGTCCTCTGGTAGCTAATGACCACGTCCTCTGGTAGCTAATGACCATGTCCTCTGGTAACTCATGACCATGTCCTCTGGTAACTATTGACCATGTCCTATAGGAACTAATGACCACGTCCTCTGGTAGCTAATGACCACGTCCTCTGGTAACTATTGACCGTGTCCTCTGGTAACTAGTGACCATTTCCTATAGGAACTATTGACCATTTCCCCTGGTAACTAATGACCATTTCCTCGGGTAACTAATGACCACGTCCTCTGGTAGCTAATGACCATGTCCTCTGGTAGCTAATGACCACGTCCTCTGGTAACTAATGAACATGTCCTCTGGTAACTGTTGACCATGTCCTCTGGTAACTATTGACCATGTCCTATAGGAACTATTGACCATGTCCTCTGGTAACTATTGACCATGTCCTCTGGTAGCTAATGACCATGTCCTCTGTTAACTATTGACCATGTCCTCTGGTAACTATTGACCATGTCCTCTGGTAACTAATGACCATGTCCTTTGGTAGCTAATGACCATGTCCTCTGGTTACTATTGCACATGTCCTCTGGTAACTATTGACCAAGTCCTTTGGTAGCTAATGACCATGTCCTCTGGTAACTATTGACCATATACTCTGGTAACTATTGGCCATGTCCTCTGGTAACTAATGACCATGTCCTTTGGTAGCTAATGACCATGTCCTCTGGTAACTATTGACCATGTCCTATAGGAACTATTGACCATTTCCTCGGGTAACTAATGACCACGTCCTCTGGTAGCTAATGACCATGTCCTCTGGTAGCTAATGACCACGTCCTCTGGTAACTAATGAACATGTCCTCTGTTAACTGTTGACCATGTACTCTGGTAAACTATTGACCATGTCCTATAGGAACTATTGACCATGTCCTCTGGTAACTATTGACCATGTCCTCTGGTAGCTAATGACCATGTCCTCTGTTATCTATTGACCATGTCCTCTGGTAACTATTGACCATGTCCTCTGGTAACTAATGACCATGTCCTTTGGTAGCTAATGACCATGTCCTCTGGTAACTATTGCCCATGTCCTCTGGTAACTATTGACCAAGTCCTTTGGTAGCTAATGACCATGTCCTCTGGTAACTATTGACCATATCCTCTGGTAACTATTGGCCATGTCCTCTGGTAACTAATGACCATGTCCTTTGGTAGCTAATGACCATGTCCTCTGGTAACTATTGACCATGTCCTATAGGAACTATTGACCATTTCCTCTGGTAACTAATGACCATTTCCTCTGGTAACTAATAACCACGTCCTCTGGTAGCTAATGATCATGTCCTCTGGTAACTAATGATCATGTCCTCTGGTAACTATTGACCATGTCCTCTGGTAGCTAATGTCCATGTCCTCTGGTAACTATTGACCATGTCCTCTGGTAGCTAATGTCCATGTCCTCTGGTAACTATTGACCATGTCCTATAGGCACTATTGACCATGTCCTCTGTTAACTAATGACCATGTCCTCTGGTAACTATTGAGCATGTCCTCTGGTAACTAATGAACATTTCCTATAGGAACTATTGACCATGTCCTCTGGTAACTATTGACCATGTCCTAAAGGAACTATTGACCATTTCCTCTGGTAACTAATGACCATTTCCTCGGGTAACTAATGACCACGTCCTCTGGTAGCTAATGACCATGTCCTCTGGTAACTCATGACCATGTCCTCTGGTAACTATTGACCATGTCCTATAGGAACTAATGACCACGTCCTCTGGTAGCTAATGACCACGTCCTCTGGTAACTATTGACCGTGTCCTCTGGTAACTATTGACCATTTCCTATAGGAACTATTGACCATTTCCCCTGGTAACTAATGACCATTTCCTCGGGTAACTAATGACCACGTCCACTGGTAGCTAATGACCATGTCCTCTGGTAGCTAATGACCACGTCCTCTGGTAACTAATGAACATGTCCTCTGGTAACTGTTGACCATGTCCTCTGGTAACTATTGACCATGTCCTATAGGAACTATTGACCATGTCCTCTGGTAACTATTGACCATGTTCTCTGGTAGCTAATGACCATGTCCTCTGGTAACGAATGACCATGTCCTCTGGTAACTAATGACCATGTCCTTAGGTAGCTAATGACCATGTCCTCTGGTAACTATTGACCATGTCCTCTGGTAACTAATGACCATGTCCTTTTGTAGCTAACTACCATGTCCTCTGGTAACTAATGACCATGTCCTCTGGTAACTATTGACCATGTCCTCTGGTAGCTAATAACCATGTCCTCTGGTAACTAATGACCATGTCCTCTGGTAACTATTGACCATGTCCGCTGGTAACAATTGACCATGTCCTCTGGTAACTATTGACAATGTCCTATAGGAACTATTGACCATGGCCTCTGGTAACTAATGACCATGTCCTCTGGTAACTATTGACCATGTCCTATAGGAACTATTGACCATGTCCTCTGGTAACTAATGACCATGTCCTCTGGTAACTAATGACCATTTCCTCTGGTAAGTAATGACCACGTCCTCTGGTAGCTAATGACCATGTCCTCTGGTAACTAATGACCAAGTCCTCTGGTAACTATTGACCATTTCCTCTGGTAACTATTGACCATGTCCTATCGGAACTATTTACCATTTCCTCTGGTAACTAATGACCATTTCCTCGGGTAACTAATGACCACGTCCTCTGGTAGCTAATGACCATGTCCTCTGGTAGCTAATGACCACGTACTCTGGTAACTAATTAACATGTCCTGTGGTATCTATTGACCATGTCCTCTGGTAACTAATGACCATGTCCTACAGGAACTATTGACCATGTCCTCTGGTAGCTAATGACCATGTCCTCTGGTAACTAATGACAATGTGCTCTGGTAACTATTGACCATGTCCAATAGGAACTATTGACCATGTCCTCTGGTAACTATTGGCCATGTCCTCTGGTAGCTAATGACCATGTCCTCTGGTAACTAATGACCATGTCCTCTGGTAACTAATGACCATGTCCTCTGGTAACTATTGACCATGTTCTCTGGTAGCTAATGACCATGTCCTCTGGTAATTAATGACCATGTCCTCTGGTAACTAATGACCATGTCCTATAGGAACTATTGACCATGTCCTCTTTTAACTAATGACCATGTCCTATAGGAACTATTGACTATGTCCTCTGGTAACTAATGACCATGTCCTTTGGTAGCTAATGACCATGTCCTCTGGTAACTAATGACCATGTCCTCTGTTCACTATTGATCATGTCCTCTGGTAGCTAATGACCATGTCCTCTGTTAACTATTGACCATGTCCTCTGGTAACTAATGACCATGTCCTCTGTTAACTATTGACCATGTCCTCTGGTAACTATTGACCATGTCCTCTGGTAACTAATGACCATGTCCTCTGTTAACTATTGACCATGTCCTCTGGTAACTATTGACCATGTCCTCTGGTAACTAATGACCATGTCCTTTGTTAACTATTGACCATGTCCTCTGGTAACTATTGACCATGTCCTCTGGTAACTAATGACCATGTCCTTTGGTAGCTAATGACCATGTCCTCTGGTAACTAATGACCATGTGCTCTGGTAACTAATGACCATGTCCTCTGGTAACTATTGACCATGTCCTTTGGTAGCTAATGACCATGTCCTCTGGTAACTATTGACCATGTCCTCTGGTAACTATTGACCATGTCCTCTGGTAACTAATGACCATGTCCTTTGGTAGCTAATCACCATGTCCTCTGGTAACTATTGACCATGTCCTATAGGAACTATTGACCATTTCCTATGGTAACTAATAACCACGTCCTCTGGTAGCTAATGACCATGTCCTCTGGTAGCTAATGACCACGTCCTCTGGTAACTAATGACCATGTCCTCTGGTAACTAATGACCATGTCCTACAGGAACTATTGACCATGTCCTCTGGTAGCTAATGACCATGTCCTCTGGTAACTAATGACCGTGTCCTCTGGTAACCAATGACAATGTGCTCTGGTAACTATTGACCATGTCCTATAGGAACTATTGACCATGTCCTCTGGTAGCTGATGACCATGTCCTCTGGTAACTAATGACCATGTCCTCTGGTAACTAATGACCATGTGCTATAGGAACTATTGACCATGTCCTCTGGTAACTAATGACCATGTCCTATAGGAACTATTGACTATGTCCTCTGGTAACTAATGACCATGTCCTCTAGTAACTAATGACCATGTCCTTAGGTAGCTAATGACCATGTCCGCTGGTAACGAATGACCATGTCCTTTGGTAGCTAATGACCATGTCCTCTGGTAACTAATGACCACGTCCTCTGTTAACTATTGACCATGTCCTCTGGTAGCTAATGACCATGTCCTCTGGTAACTATTGACCATGTCCTCTGGTAACTATTGACCATGTCTTCTGGTAACTAATGACCATGTCCTCTGTTAACTATTGACCATGTCCTCTTGTAACTAATGACCATGTCCTTTGTTAACTATTGACCATGTCTTCTGGTAACTATTGACCATGTCCTCTGGTAACTAATGACCATGTCCTTTGGTAGCTAATGACCATGTCCTCTGGTAACTATTGACCATGTCCTCTGGTAACTATTGACCATGTCCTTTGGTAGCTAATGACCATGTCCTCTGGTAACTATTGACCATGTCCTCTGGTAACTATTGACCATGTCTTCTGGTAACTAATGACCATGTGCTTTCGTAGCTAATGACCATGTCCTCTGGTAACTATTGACCATGTCCTATAGGAACTATTGACCATTTCCTCTGGTAACTAATGACCATTTCCTCTGGTAACTAATAACCACGTCCTCTGGTAGCTAATGACCATGTCCTCTGGTAACTAATGACCATGTCCTACAGGAACTATTGACCATGTCCTCTGGTAGCTAATGACCATGTCCTCTGGTAGCTAATGACCATGTCCTCTGGCAACTAATGACAATGTGCTCTGGTAACTATTGACCATGTCCTATAGGAACTATTGACAATGTCCTCTGGTAACTAATGACCATGTCCTCTGGTAACTAATGACCATGTGCTTAGGTAGCTAATGACCATGTCCTCTGGTAAATATTGACCATGTCCTCTGGTAGCTAATGACCATGTGCTTTGGTAGCTAACTACAATGTCCTCTGGTAACTAATGACCATGTCCTCTGGTAACTATTGACCATGTCCTCTGGTAGCTAATGACCATGTCCTCTGTTAACTAATGACCATGTCCTCTGGTAACTAATGACCATGTCCTATAGGAACTATTGACCATGTCCTCTGGTAACTAATGACCATGTCCTATAGGAACTATTGACTATGTCCTCTGGTAACTAATGACCATGTCCTCTGGTAACTAATGACCATGTCCTTTGGTAGCTATTGACCATGTCCTCTGGTAACTAATGACCATGTCCTCTGTTCACTATTGACCATGTCCTCTGGTAGCTAATGACCATGTCCTCTGTTAACTATTGACCATGTCCTCTGGTAACTAATGACCATGTCCTCTGTTCACTATTGACCATGTCCTCTGGTAGCTAATGACCATGTCCTCCTTTAACTATTGACCATGTCCTCTGGTAACTATTGACCATGTCCTTTGGTAGCTAATGACCATGTCCTCTGGTAACTAATGACCATGTCCTCTGGTAACTAATGACCATGTGTTTAGGTAGCTAATGACCATGTCCTCTGGTAACTATTGACCATGTCCTCTGGTAGCTAATGACCATGTCCTTTGGTAGCTAACTACCATGTCCTCTGGTAACTAATGACCATGTCCTCTGGTAACTATTGACCATGTCCTCTGGTAGCTAATGACCATGTCCTCTGGTAACTAATGACCATGTCCTATAGGAACTATTGACCATATCCTCTGGTAACTAATGACCATGTCCTATAGGAACTATTGACTATGTCCTCTGGTAACTAATGACCATGTCCTCTGGTAACTAATGACCATGTCCTTTGGTAGCTAATGACCATGTCCTCTGGTAACTAATGACCATGTCCTTTGGTAGCTATTGACCATGTCCTCTGGTAACTAATGACCATGTCCTCTGTTCACTATTGACCATGTCCTCTGGTAACTATTGACCATGTCTTCTGGTAACTAATGACCATGTGCTTTCGTAGCTAATGACCATGTCCTCTGGTAACTATTGACCATGTCCTATAGGAACTATTGACCATTTCCTCTGGTAACTAATGACCATTTCCTCTGGTAACTAATAACCACGTCCTCTGGTAGCTAATGACCATGTCCTCTGATAGCTAATGACCACGTCCTCTGGTAACTAATGAACATGTCATCTGGTATCTATTGACCATGTCCTCTGGTAACTAATGACCATGTCCTCTGGGAACTATTGACCATGTCCTCTGGTAGCTAATGACCATGTCCTCTGGTAGCTAATGACCATGTCCTCTGGCAACTAATGACAATGTGCTCTGGTAACTATTGACCATGTCCTATAGGAACTATTGACAATGTCCTCTGGTAACTAATGACCATGTCCTCTGGTAACTAATGACCATGTGCTTAGGTAGCTAATGACCATGTCCTCTGGTAACTATTGACCATGTCCTCTGGCAGCTAATGACCATGTGCTTTGGTAGCTAACTACAATGTCCTCTGGTAACTAATGACCATGTCCTCTGGTAACTATTGACCATGTCCTCTGGTAGCTAATGACCATGTCCTCTGGTAACTAATGACCATGTCCTCTGGTAACTAATGACCATGTCCTATAGGAACTATTGACCATGTCCTCTGGTAACTAATGACCATGTCCTATAGGAACTATTGACTATGTCCTCTGGTAACTAATGACCATGTCCTCTGGTAACTAATGACCATGTCCTTTGGTAGCTATTGACCATGTCCTCTGGTAACTAATGACCATGTCCTCTGTTCACTATTGACCATGTCCTCTGGTAGCTAATGACCATGTCCTCTGTTAACTATTGACCATGTCCTCTGGTAACTATTGACCATGTCCTCTGGTAGCTAATGACCATGTCCTCTGGTAACTAATGACCATGTCCTTTGGTAACTAATGACCATGTGTTTAGGTAGCTAATGACCATGTCCTCTGGTAACTATTGACCATGTCCTCTGGTAGCTAATGACCATGTCCTTTGGTAGCTAACTACCATGTCCTCTGGTAACTAATGACCATGTCCTCTGGTAACTATTGACCATGTCCTCTGGTAGCTAATGACCATGTCCTCTGGTAACTAATGACCATGTCCTATAGGAACTATTGACCATGTCCTCTGGTAACTAATGGCCATGTCCTATAGGAACTATTGACTATGTCCTCTGGTAACTAATGACCATGTCCTCTGGTAACTAATGACCATGTCCTTTGGTAGCTAATGACCATGTCCTCTGGTAACTAATGACCATGTCCTCTGTTCACTATTGACCATGTCCTCTGGTAGCTAATGACCATGTCCTCTGTTAACTATTGACCATGTCCTCTGGTAACTATTGACCATGTCCTCTAGTACCTAATGACCATGTCCTCTGTTAACTATTGACCATGTCCTCTGGTAACTATTGACCATGTCCTCTGGTAACTATTGACCATGTCCTTTGGTAGCTAATGACCATGTCCTCTGGTAACTATTGACCATGTCCTCTGGTAACTAATGACCATGTCCTTTGGTAGCTAATCACCATGTCCTCTGGTAACTATTGACCATTTCCTATAGGAACTATTGACCATTTCCTCTGGTAACTAATGACCATTTCCTCTGGTAACTAATAATCACGTCCTCTGGTAGCTAATGACCATGTCCTCTGGTAGCTAATGACCACGTCCTCTGGTAACTAATGACCATGTCCTCTGGTAACTAATGACCATGTCCTTTGGTAGCTAATGACCATGTCCTCTGTTAACTAATGACCATGTCCTCTGGTAACTATTGAGCATGTCCTCTGGTAACTAATGAACATTTCCTATAGGAACTATTGACCATGTCCTCTGGTAACTATTGACCATGTCCTCTGGTAGCTAATAACCATGTCCTCTGGTAACTAATGACCATGTCCTTTGGTAGCTAATGACCATGTCCTCTGGTAACTATTGCCCATGTCCTCTGGTAACTATTGACCAAGTCCTTTGGTAGCTAATGACCATGTCCTCTGGTAACTATTGACCATATCCTCTGGTAACTATTGGCCATGTCCTCTGGTAACTATTGACCATGTCCTATAGGAACTATTGACCATTTCCTCTGGTAACTAATGACCATTTCCTCGGGTAACTAATGACCACGTCCTCTGGTAGCTAATGACCATGTCCTCTGGTAACTCATGACCATGTCCTCTGGTAACTATTGACCATGTCCTATAGGAACTAATGACCACGTCCTCTGGTAGCTAATGACCACGTCCTCTGGTAACTATTGACCGTGTCCTCTGGTAACTATTGAACATTTCCTTTAGGAACTATTGACCATTTCCCCTGGTAACTAATGACCATTTCCTCGGGTAACTAATTACCACGTCCTCTGGTAGCTAATGACCATGTCCTCTGGTAGCTAATGACCACGTCCTCTGGTAACTAATGAACATGTCCTCTGGTAACTGTTGACCATGTCCTCTGGTAACTATTGACCATGTCCTATCGGAACTATTGACCATGTCCTCTGCTAACTATTGACCATGTCCTCTGGTAGCTAATGACCATGTCCTCTGGTAACTAATGACCATGTCCTCTGGTAACTAATGACCATGTCCTTAGGTAGCTAATGACCATGTCCTCTGGTAACTATTGACCATGTCCTCTGGTAACTAATGACCATGTCCTTTTGTAGCTAACTACCATGTCCTCTGGTAACTAATGACCATGTCCTCTGGTAACTCTTGACCATGTCCTCTGGTAGATAATAACCATGTCCTCTGGTAACTAATGACCATGTCCTCTGGTAACTATTGACCATGTCCGCTGGTAACAATTGACCATGTCCTCTGGTAACTATTGACCATGTCCTATAGGAACTATTGACCATGGCCTCTGGTAACTAATGACCATGTCCTCTGGTAACTATTGACCATGTCCTATAGGAACTATTGACCATGTCCTCTGGTAACTAATGACCATGTCCTCTGGTAACTAATGACCATTTCCTCTGGTAAGTAATGACCACGTCCTCTGGTAGCTAATGACCATGTCCTCTGGTAACTAATGACCAAGTCCTCTGGTAACTATTGACCATTTCCTCTGGTAACTATTGACCATGTCCTATCGGAACTATTTACCATTTCCTCTGGTAACTAATGACCATTTCCTCGGGTAACTAATGACCACGTCCTCTGGTAGCTAATGACCATGTCCTCTGGTAGCTAATGACCACGTACTCTGGTAACTAATGAACATGTCCTGTGGTATCTATTGACCATGTCCTCTGGTAACTAATGACCATGTCCTACAGGAACTATTGACCATGTCCTCTGGTAGCTAATGACCATGTCCTCTGGTAACTAATGACAATGTGCTCTGGTAACTATTGACCATGTCCAATAGGAACTATTGACCATGTCCTCTGGTAACTATTGGCCATGTCCTCTGGTAGCTAATGACCATGTCCTCTGGTAACTAATGACCATGTCCTCTGGTAACTAATGACCATGTCCTCTGGTAACTATTGACCATGTTCTCTGGTAGCTAATGACCATGTCCTCTGGTAATTAATGACCATGTCCTCTGGTAACTAATGACCATGTCCTATAGGAACTATGGACCATGTCCTCTTTTAACTAATGACCATGTCCTATAGGAACTATTGACTATGTCCTCTGGTAACTAATGACCATGTCCTTTGGTAGCTAATGACCATGTCCTCTGGTAACTAATGACCATGTCCTCTGTTCACTATTGATCATGTCCTCTGGTAGCTAATGACCATGTCCTCTTTTAACTATTGACCATGTCCTCTGGTAACTATTGACCATGTCCTCTGGTAACTAATGACCATGTCCTCTGTTAACTATTGACCATGTCCTCTGGTAACTATTGACCATGTCCTCTGGTAACTAATGACCATGTCCTCTGTTAACTATTGACCATGTCCTCTGGTAACTATTGACCATGTCCTCTGGTAACTAATGACCATGTCCTTTGTTAACTATTGACCATGTCCTCTGGTAACTATTGACCATGTCCTCTGGTAACTAATGACCATGTCCTTTGGTAGCTAATGACCATGTCCTCTGGTAACTAATGACCATGTGCTCTGGTAACTATTGACCATGTCCTCTGGTAACTATTGACCATGTCCTTTGGTAGCTAATGACCATGTCCTCTGGTAACTATTGACCATGTCCTCTGGTAACTATTGACCATGTCCTCTGGTAACTAATGACCATGTCCTTTGGTAGCTAATCACCATGTCCTCTGGTAACTATTGACCATGTCCTATAGGAACTATTGACCATTTCCTCTGGTAACTAATAACCACGTCCTCTGGTAGCTAATGACCATGTCCTCTGGTAGCTAATGACCACGTCCTCTGGTAACTAATGACCATGTCCTCTGGTAACTAATGACCATGTCCTACAGGAACTATTGACCATGTCCTCTGGTAGCTAATGACCATGTCCTCTGGTAACTAATGACCGTGTCCTCTGGTAACCAATGACAATGTGCTCTGGTAACTATTGACCATGTCCTATAGGAACTATTGACCATGTCCTCTGGTAGCTAATGACCATGTCCTCTGGTAACTAATGACCATGTCCTCTGGTAGCTAATGACCATGTCCTCTGGTAACTATTGACCATGTCCTCTGGTAGCTAATGACCATGTCCTCTGGTAACTAATGACCATGTCCTCTGGTAACTAATGACCTTGTCCTTTGGTAGCTAACTACCATGTCCTCTGGTAACTAATGACCATGTCCTCCTGTAACTATTGACCATGTCCTCTGGTAGCTAATGACCATGTCCTCTGGTAAGTAATAACCATGTCCTCTGGTAGCAAATGACCATGTCCTCTGGTAACTCTTGACCATGTCCTTTGGTAGTTAATGACCATGTCCTCTGGTAACTATTGACCATGTCCTCTGGTAACTAATGACCATGTCCTTTGTTAACTATTGACCATGTCCTCTGGTAACTAATGACCATGTCCTTTTGTAGCTAACTACCATGTCCTCTGGTAACTAATGACCATGTCCTCTGGTAACTCTTGACCATGTCCTCTGGTAGCTAATAACCATGTCCTCTGGTAACTAATGACCATGTCCTCTGGTAACTATTGACCATGTCCGCTGGTAACAATTGACCATGTCCTCTGGTAACTATTGACCATGTCCTATAGGAACTATTGACCATGGCCTCTGGTAACTAATGACCATGTCCTCTGGTAACTATTGACCATGTCCTCTGGTAACTAATGACCATGTCCTCTGTTAACTATTGACCATGTCCTCTGGTAACTATTGACCATGTCCTCTGGTAACTAATGACCATGTCCTCTGTTAACTATTGACCATGTCCTCTGGTAACTATTGACCATGTCCTCTGGTAACTAATGACCATGTCCTTTGTTAACTATTGACCATGTCCTCTGGTAACTATTGACCATGTCCTCTGGTAACTAATGACCATGTCCTTTGGTAGCTAATGACCATGTCCTCTGGTAACTAATGACCATGTGCTCTGGTAACTATTGACCATGTCCTCTGGTAACTATTGACCATGTCCTTTGGTAGCTAATGACCATGTCCTCTGGTAACTATTGACCATGTCCTCTGGTAACTATTGACCATGTCCTCTGGTAACTAATGACCATGTCCTTTGGTAGCTAATCACCATGTCCTCTGGTAACTATTGACCATGTCCTATAGGAACTATTGACCATTTCCTCTGGTAACTAATAACCACGTCCTCTGGTAGCTAATGACCATGTCCTCTGGTAGCTAATGACCACGTCCTCTGGTAACTAATGACCATGTCCTCTGGTAACTAATGACCATGTCCTACAGGAACTATTGACCATGTCCTCTGGTAGCTAATGACCATGTCCTCTGGTAACTAATGACCGTGTCCTCTGGTAACCAATGACAATGTGCTCTGGTAACTATTGACCATGTCCTATAGGAACTATTGACCATGTCCTCTGGTAGCTAATGACCATGTCCTCTGGTAACTAATGACCATGTCCTCTGGTAGCTAATGACCATGTCCTCTGGTAACTATTGACCATGTCCTCTGGTAGCTAATGACCATGTCCTCTGGTAACTAATGACCATGTCCTCTGGTAACTAATGACCTTGTCCTTTGGTAGCTAACTACCATGTCCTCTGGTAACTAATGACCATGTCCTCCTGTAACTATTGACCATGTCCTCTGGTAGCTAATGACCATGTCCTCTGGTAAGTAATAACCATGTCCTCTGGTAGCAAATGACCATGTCCTCTGGTAACTCTTGACCATGTCCTTTGGTAGTTAATGACCATGTCCTCTGGTAACTAATGACCATGTCCTCTGTTAACTATTGACCGTGTCCTCTGGTAGCTAATGACCATGTCCTCTGGTAACTAATGACCATGTCCTCTGTTAACTATTGACCATGTCCTCTGGTAACTATTGACCATGTCCTCTGGTAACTAATGACCATGTCCTTTGTTAACTATTGACCATGTCCTCTGGTAACTAATGACCATGTCCTTTTGTAGCTAACTACCATGTCCTCTGGTAACTAATGACCATGTCCTCTGGTAACTCTTGACCATGTCCTCTGGTAGCTAATAACCATGTCCTCTGGTAACTAATGACCATGTCCTCTGGTAACTATTGACCATGTCCGCTGGTAACAATTGACCATGTCCTCTGGTAACTATTGACCATGTCCTATAGGAACTATTGACCATGGCCTCTGGTAACTAATGACCATGTCCTCTGGTAACTATTGACCATGTCCTATAGGAACTATTGACCATGTCCTCTGGTAACTAATGACCATGTCCTCTGGTAACTAATGACCATTTCCTCTGGTAAGTAATGACCACGTCCTCTGGTAGCTAATGACCATGTCCTCTGGTAACTAATGACCAAGTCCTCTGGTAACTATTGACCATTTCCTCTGGTAACTATTGACCATGTCCTATCGGAACTATTTACCATTTCCTCTGGTAACTAATGACCATTTCCTCGGGTAACTAATGACCACGTCCTCTGGTAGCTAATGACCATGTCCTCTGGTAGCTAATGACCACGTACTCTGGTAACTAATGAACATGTCCTGTGGTATCTATTGACCATGTCCTCTGGTAACTAATGACCATGTCCTACAGGAACTATTGACCATGTCCTCTGGTAGCTAATGACCATGTCCTCTGGTAACTAATGACAATGTGCTCTGGTAACTATTGACCATGTCCAATAGGAACTATTGACCATGTCCTCTGGTAACTATTGGCCATGTCCTCTGGTAGCTAATGACCATGTCCTCTGGTAACTAATGACCATGTCCTCTGGTAACTAATGACCATGTCCTCTGGTAACTATTGACCATGTTCTCTGGTAGCTAATGACCATGTCCTCTGGTAATTAATGACCATGTCCTCTGGTAACTAATGACCATGTCCTATAGGAACTATTGACCATGTCCTCTTTTAACTAATGACCATGTCCTATAGGAACTATTGACTATGTCCTCTGGTAACTAATGACCATGTCCTTTGGTAGCTAATGACCATGTCCTCTGGTAACTAATGACCATGTCCTCTGTTCACTATTGATCATGTCCTCTGGTAGCTAATGACCATGTCCTCTTTTAACTATTGACCATGTCCTCTGGTAACTATTGACCATGTCCTCTGGTAACTAATGACCATGTCCTCTGTTAACTATTGACCATGTCCTCTGGTAACTATTGACCATGTCCTCTGGTAACTAATGACCATGTCCTCTGTTAACTATTGACCATGTCCTCTGGTAACTATTGACCATGTCCTCTGGTAACTAATGACCATGTCCTTTGTTAACTATTGACCATGTCCTCTGGTAACTATTGACCATGTCCTCTGGTAACTAATGACCATGTCCTTTGGTAGCTAATGACCATGTCCTCTGGTAACTAATGACCATGTGCTCTGGTAACTATTGACCATGTCCTCTGGTAACTATTGACCATGTCCTTTGGTAGCTAATGACCATGTCCTCTGGTAACTATTGACCATGTCCTCTGGTAACTATTGACCATGTCCTCTGGTAACTAATGACCATGTACTTTGGTAGCTAATCACCATGTCCTCTGGTAACTATTGACCATGTCCTATAGGAACTATTGACCATTTCCTCTGGTAACTAATAACCACGTCCTCTGGTAGCTAATGACCATGTCCTCTGGTAGCTAATGACCATGTCCTCTGGTAACTAATGACCGTGTCCTCTGGTAACCAATGACAATGTGCTCTGGTAACTATTGACCATGTCCTATAGGAACTATTGACCATGTCCTCTGGTAGCTAATGACCATGTCCTCTGGTAACTAATGACCATGTCCTCTGGTAGCTAATGACCATGTCCTCTGGTAACTATTGACCATGTCCTCTGGTAGCTAATGACCATGTCCTCTGGTAACTAATGACCATGTCCTCTGGTAACTAATGACCTTGTCCTTTGGTAGCTAACTACCATGTCCTCTGGTAACTAATGACCATGTCCTCTGGTAACTATTGACCATGTCCTCTGGTAGCTAATGACCATGTCCTCTGGTAAGTAATAACCATGTCCTCTGGTAGCAAATGACCATGTCCTCTGGTAACTCTTGACCATGTCCTTTGGTAGTTAATGACCATGTCCTCTGGTAACTAATGACCATGTCCTCTGTTAACTATTGACCGTGTCCTCTGGTAGCTAATGACCATGTCCTCTGGTAACTAATGACCATGTCCTCTGTTAACTATTGACCATGTCCTCTGGTAACTATTGACCATGTCCTCTGGTAACTAATGACCATGTCCTTTGTTAACTATTGACCATGTCCTCTGGTAACTATTGACCATGTCCTCTGGCAACTAATGACCATGTCCTCTGGTAACTAATGACCATGTCCTTTGTTAACTATTGACCATGTCCTCTGGTAACTATTTACCATGTCCTCTGGTAACTTTTGACCATGTCCTCTGGTAACTAATGACCATGTCCTCTGGTAACTAATGACCATGTCCTCTGGTAACTATTGACCATGTCCTATAGGAACTATTGACCATGTCCTCTGGTAACTAATGACCATGTCCTCTGGTAACTAATGACCATGTCCTCTGGTAACTATTGACCATGTCCTCTGGTAACTATTGACCATGTCCTATAGGAACTATTGACCATGTCCTACAGGAACTATTGACCATGTACTCTGGTAGCTAATGACAATGTGCTCTGGTAACTATTGACCATGTCCTATAGGAACTATTGACCATGTCCTCTGGTAACTATTGACCATGTCCTCTGGTAGCTAATGACCATGTCCTCTGGTAACTAATGACCATGTCCTGTGGTAACTAATGACCATGTCTTTAGGTAGCTAATGACAATGTCCTCTGGTAACTATTGACCATGTCCTCTGGTAGCTAATGACCATGTCCTTTGGTAGCTAACTACCATGTCCTCTGGTAACTAATGACCGTGTCCTCTGGTAACTAATGACAATGTGCTCTGGTAACTATTGACCATGTCCTATAGGAAATATTGACCATGTCCTCTGGTAACTATTGACCATGTCCTGTGGTAACTAATGACCATGTCTTTAGGTAGCTAATGACAATGTCCTCTGGTAACTATTGACCATGTCCTCTGGTAGCTAATGACCATGTCCTTTGGTAGCTAATGACCATGTCCTCTGGTAACCAATGACCGTGTCCTCTGGTAACTAATGACAATGTGCTCTGGTAACTATTGACCATGTCCTATAGGAACTATTGACCATGTCCTCTGGTAACTATTGACCATGTCCTCTGGTAGCTAATGACCATGTCCTCTGGTAACTAATGACCATGTCCTGTGGTAACTAATGACCATGTCTTTAGGTAGCTAATGACAATGTCCTCTGGTAACTATTGACCATGTCCTCTGGTAGCTAATGACCATGTCCTTTGGTAGCTAACTACCATGTCCTCTGGTAACTAATGACCATGTCCTCTGGTAACTATTGACCATGTCCTCTGGTAGCTAATGACCATGTCCTCTGGTAACTAATGACCATGTCCTCTGGTAACTAATGACCATGTGCTATAGGAACTATTGACCATGTCCTCTGGTAACTAATGACCATGTCCTATAGGAACTATTGATTATGTCCTCTGGTAACTAATGACCATGTCCTCTGGTAACTAATGACCATGTCCTTAGGTAGCTAATGACCATGTCCGCTGGTAACGAATGACCATGTCCTTTGGTAGCTAATGACCATGTCCTCTGGTAACTAATGACCACGTCCTCTGTTAACTATTGGCCATGTCCTCTGGTAGCTAATGACCATGTCCTCTGGTAACTATTGACCATGTCCTCTGGTAACTATTGACCATGTCCTCTGGTAACTAATGACCATGTCCTCTGTTAACTATTGACCATGTCCTCTTGTAACTAATGACCATGTCCTTTGTTAACTATTGACCATGTCTTCTGGTAACTATTGACCATGTCCTCTGGTAACTAATGACCATGTCCTTTGGTAGCTAATGACCATGTCCTCTGGTAACTATTGACCATGTCCTCTGGTAACTATTGACCATGTCCTTTGGTAGCTAATGACCATGTCCTCTGGTAACTATTGACCATGTCCTCTGGTAACTATTGACCATGTCTTCTGGTAACTAATGACCATGTGCTTTCGTAGCTAATGACCATGTCCTCTGGTAACTATTGACCATGTCCTATAGGAACTATTGACCATTTCCTCTGGTAACTAATGACCATTTCCTCTGGTAACTAATAACCACGTCCTCTGGTAGCTAATGACCATGTCCTCTGGTAGCTAATGACCACGTCCTCTGGTAACTAATGAACATGTCATCTGGTATCTATTGACCATGTCCTCTGGTAACTAATGACCATGTCCTACAGGAACTATTGACCATGTCCTCTGGTAGCTAATGACCATGTCCTCTGGTAACTAATGACCGTGTCCTCTGGTAACTAATGACAATGTGCTCTGGTAACTATTGACCATGTCCTATAGGAACTATTGACAATGTCCTCTGGTAACTAATGACCATGTCCTCTGGTAACTAATGACCATGTGCTTAGGTAGCTAATGACCATGTCCTCTGGTAACTATTGACCATGTCCTCTGGTAGCTAATGACCATGTGCTTTGGTAGCTAACTACAATGTCCTCTGGTAACTAATGACCATGTCCTCTGGTAACTATTGACCATGTCCTCTGGTAGCTAATGACCATGTCCTCTGGTAACTAATGACCATGTCCTCTGGTAACTAATGACCGTGTCCTATAGGAACTATTGACCATGTCCTCTGGTAACTAATGACCATGTCCTATAGGAACTATTGACTATGTCCTCTGGTAACTAATGACCATGTCCTCTGGTAACTAATGACCATGTCCTTTGGTAGCTATTGACCATGTCCTCTGGTAACTAATGACCATGTCCTCTGTTCACTATTGACCATGTCCTCTGGTAGCTAATGACCATGTCCTCTGTTAACTATTGACCATGTCCTCTGGTAACTATTGACCATGTCCTCTGGTAGCTAATGACCATGTCCTCTGGTAACTAATGACCATGTCCTCTGGTAACTAATGACCATGTGTTTAGGTAGCTAATGACCATGTCCTCTGGTAACTATTGACCATGTCCTCTGGTAGCTAATGACCATGTCCTTTGGTAGCTAACTACCATGTCCTCTAGTAACTAATGACCATGTCCTCTGGTAACTATTGACCATGTCCTCTGGTAGCTAATGACCATGTCCTCTGGTAACTAATGACCATGTCCTCTGGTAACTAATGACCATGTCCTATAGGAACTATTGACCATGTCCTCTGGTAACTAATGACCATGTCCTATAGGAACTATTGACTATGTCCTCTGGTAACTAATGACCATGTCCTCTGGTAACTAATGACCATGTCCTTTGGTAGCTAATGACCATGTCCTCTGGTAACTAATGACCATGTCCTCTGTTCACTATTGACCATGTCCTCTGGTAGCTAATGACCATGTCCTCTGTTAACTATTGAACATGTCCTCTGGTAACTATTGACCATGTCCTCTAGTACCTAATGACCATGTCCTCTGTTAACTATTGACCATGTCCTCTGGTAACTATTGACCATGTCCTCTGGTAACTATTGACCATGTCCTTTGGTAGCTAATGACCATGTCCTCTGGTAACTATTGACCATATCCTCTGGTAACTAATGACCATGTCCTTTGGTAGCTAATCACCATGTCCTCTGGTAACTATTGACCATTTCCTATAGGAACTATTGACCATTTCCTCTGGTAACTAATGACCATTTCCTCTGGTAACTAATAATCACGTCCTCTGGTAGCTAATGACCATGTCCTCTGGTAGCTAATGACCACGTCCTCTGGTAACTAATGACCATGTCCTCAGGTAACTAATGACCATGTCCTACAGGAACTATTGACCATGTCCTCTGGTAGATAATGACCATGTCCTCTGGTAACTAATGACCGTGTCCTCTGGTAACTAATGACAATGTGCTCTGGTAACTATTGACCATGTCCTATAGGAACTATTGACCATGTCCTCTGGTTGCTAATGACCATGTCCTCTGGTAACTAATAACCATGTCCTCTGGTAGCTTTTGACCATGTCCTCTGGTAACTCTTGACCATGTCCTTTGGTAGTTAATGACCATGTCCTCTGGTAACTAATGACCATTTCCTCTGTTAACTATTCACCGTGTCCTCTGGTAGCTAATGAACATGTCCTCTGGTAACAAATGACCATGTCCTCTGTTAACTATTGACCATGTCCTCTGGTAACTATTGACCATGTCCTCGGGTAACTAATGACCATGTCCTTTGTTAACTATTGACCATGTCCTCTGGTAACTATTGACCATGTCCTCTGGTAACTAATGACCATGTCCTTTGTGAACTATTGACCATGTCCTCTGGTAACTAATGACCATGTCCTCTGGTAACTAATGACCATGTCCTCTGGTAACTATTGACCATGTCCTATAGGAACTATTGACCATGTCCTCTGGTAACCAATGACCATGTCCTCTGGTAACTAATGACCATGTCTTCTGGTAGCTAATGACCACGTCCTCTGGTAACTAATGACCACGTCCTCTGGTAACTATTGACCATGTCCTCTGGTAACTATTGACCACGTCCTCTGGTAGCTAATGACCACGTCCTCTGGTAACTAATGACCATGTACTCTGGTAACTATTGACCATGTCCTCTGGTAACTATTGACCATGTCCTATAGGAACTATTGACCATGTCCTCTGGTAACTAATGACCATGTCCTTTGGTAGCTAATGACCATGTCCTCTTTTAACTAATGACCATGTCCTCTGGTAACTATTGAGCATGTCCTCTGGTAACTAATGAACATTTCCTATAGGAACTATTGACCATGTCCTCTGGTAACTATTGACCATGTCCTCTGGTAACTAATGACCATGTCCTTTGGTAGCTAATGACCATGTCCTCTGGTAACTATTGCCCATGTCCTCTGGTAACTATTGACCAAGTCCTTTGGTAGCTAATGACCATGTCCTCTGTTAACTATTGACCATGTCCTCTGGTAACTATTGACCATGTCCTCGGGTAACTAATGACCATGTCCTTTGTTAACTATTGACCATGTCCTCTGGTAACTATTGACCATGTCCTCTGGCAACTAATGACCATGTCCTCTGGTAACTAATGACCATGTCCTTTGTGAACTATTGACCATGTCCTCTGGTAACTAATGACCATGTCCTCTGGTAACTAATGACCATGTCCTCTGGTAACTATTGACCATGTCCTATAGGAACTATTGACCATGTCCTCTGGTAACCAATGACCATGTCCTCTGGTAACTAATGACCATGTCTTCTGGTAGCTAATGACCACGTCCTCTGGTAACTAATGACCACGTCCTCTGGTAACTATTGACCATGTCCTCTGGTAACTATTGACCACGTCCTCTGGTAGCTAATGACCACGTCCTCTGGTAACTAATGACCATGTACTCTGGTAACTATTGACCATGTCCTCTGGTAACTATTGACCATGTCCTATAGGAACTATTGACCATGTCCTCTGGTAACTAATGACCATGTCCTTTGGTAGCTAATGACCATGTCCTCTTTTAACTAATGACCATGTCCTCTGGTAACTATTGAGCATGTCCTCTGGTAACTAATGAACATTTCCTATAGGAACTATTGACCATGTCCTCTGGTAACTATTGACCATGTCCTCTGGTAACTAATGACCATGTCCTTTGGTAGCTAATGACCATGTCCTCTGGTAACTATTGCCCATGTCCTCTGGTAACTATTGACCAAGTCCTTTGGTAGCTAATGACCATGTCCTCTGGTAACTATTGACCATATCCTCTGGTAACTATTGGCCATGTCCTCTGGTAACTAATGACCATGTCCTTTGGTAGCTAATGACCATGTCCTCTGGTAACTATTGACCATGTCCTATAGGAACTATTGACCATTTCCTCTGGTAACTAATGACCATTTCCTCTGGTAACTAATAACCACGTCCTCTGGTAGCTAATGATCATGTCCTCTGGTAACTAATGATCATGTCCTCTGGTAACTATTGACCATGTCCTCTGGTAGCTAATGTCCATGTCCTCTGGTAACTATTGACCATGTCCTCTGGTAGCTAATGTCCATGTCCTCTGGTAACTATTGACCATGTCCTATAGGCACTATTGACCATGTCCTCTGTTAACTAATGACCATGTCCTCTGGTAACTATTGAGCATGTCCTCTGGTAACTAATGAACATTTCCTATAGGAACTATTGACCATGTCCTCTGGTAACTATTGACCATGTCCTATAGGAACTATTGACCATTTCCTCTGGTAACTAATGACCATTTCCTCGGGTAACTAATGACCACGTCCTCTGGTAGCTAATGACCATGTCCTCTGGTAACTCATGACCATGTCCTCTGGTAACTATTGACCATGTCCTATAGGAACTAATGACCACGTCCTCTGGTAGCTAATGACCACGTCCTCTGGTAACTATTGACCGTGTCCTCTGGTAACTATTGACCATTTCATTTAGGAACTATTGACCATTTCCCCTGGTAACTAATGACCATTTCCTCGGGTAACTAATGACCACGTCCTCTGGTAGCTAATGACCATGTCCTTTGGTAGCTAACTACCATGTCCTCTGGTAACTAATGACCATGTCCTCTGGTAACTATTGACCATGTCCTCTGGTAGCTAATGACCATGTTCTCTGGTAACTCTTGACCATGTCCTCTGGTAGCTAATAACCATGTCCTCTGGTAACTAATGACCATGTCCTCTGGTAACTATTGACCATGTCCGCTGGTAACAATTGACCATGTCCTCTGGTAACTATTGACCATGTCCTATAGGAACTATTGACCATGGCCTCTGGTAACTAATGACCATGTCCTCTGGTAACTATTGACCATGTCCTATAGGAACTATTGACCATGTCCTCTGGTAACTAATGACCATGTCCTCTGGTAACTAATGACCATTTCCTCTGGTAAGTAATGACCACGTCCTCTGGTAGCTAATGACCATGTCCTCTGGTAACTAATGACCAAGTCCTCTGGTAACTATTGACCATTTCCTCTGGTAACTATTGACCATGTCCTTTCGGAACTATTTACCATTTCCTCTGGTAACTAATGACCATTTCCTCGGGTAACTAATGACCACGTCCTCTGGTAGCTAATGACCATGTCCTCTGGTAGCTAATGACCACGTACTCTGGTAACTAATGAACATGTCCTGTGGTATCTATTGACCATGTCCTCTGGTAACTAATGACCATGTCCTACAGGAACTATTGACCATGTCCTCTGGTAGCTAATGACCATGTCCTCTGGTAACTAATGACAATGTGCTCTGGTAACTATTGACCATGTCCTCTGGTAACTAATGACCATGTCCTTTGGTAGCTAATGACCATGTCCTCTGGTAACTAATGACCATGTCCTCTGTTCACTATTGATCATGTCCTCTGGCAGCTAATGACCATGTCCTCTTTTAACTATTGACCATGTCCTCTGGTAACTATTGACCATGTCCTCTGGTAACTAATGACCATGTCCTCTGTTAACTATTGACCATGTCCTCTGGTAACTATTGACCATGTCCTCTGGTAACTAATGACCATGTCCTCTGTTAACTATTGACCATGTCCTCTGGTAACTAATGACCATTTCCTCGGGTAACTAATGACCACGTCCTCTGGTAGCTAATGACCATGTCCTCTGGTAGCTAATGACCACGTACTCTGGTAACTAATGAACATGTCCTGTGGTATCTATTGACCATGTCCTCTGGTAACTAATGACCATTTCCTCTGGTAAGTAATGACCACGTCCTCTGGTAGCTAATGACCATGTCCTCTGGTAACTAATGACCAAGTCCTCTGGTAACTATTGACCATTTCCTCTGGTAACTATTGACCATGTCCTTTCGGAACTATTTACCATTTCCTCTGGTAACTAATGACCATTTCCTCGGGTAACTAATGACCACGTCCTCTGGTAGCTAATGACCATGTCCTCTGGTAGCTAATGACCACGTACTCTGGTAACTAATGAACATGTCCTGTGGTATCTATTGACCATGTCCTCTGGTAACTAATGACCATGTCCTACAGGAACTATTGACCATGTCCTCTGGTAGCTAATGACCATGTCCTCTGGTAACTAATGACAATGTGCTCTGGTAACTATTGACCATGTCCAATAGGAACTATTGACCATGTCCTCTGGTAACTATTGGCCATGTCCTCTGGTAGCTAATGACCATGTCCTCTGGTAACTAATGACCATGTCCTCTGGTAACTAATGACCATGTCCTCTGGTAACTATTGACCATGTTCTCTGGTAGCTAATGACCATGTCCTCTGGTAATTAATGACCATGTCCTCTGGTAACTAATGACCATGTCCTATAGGAACTATTGACCATGTCCTCTTTTAACTAATGACCATGTCCTATAGGAACTATTGACTATGTCCTCTGGTAACTAATGACCATGTCCTTTGGTAGCTAATGACCATGTCCTCTGGTAACTAATGACCATGTCCTCTGTTCACTATTGATCATGTCCTCTGGCAGCTAATGACCATGTCCTCTTTTAACTATTGACCATGTCCTCTGGTAACTATTGACCATGTCCTCTGGTAACTAATGACCATGTCCTCTGTTAACTATTGACCATGTCCTCTGGTAACTATTGACCATGTCCTCTGGTAACTAATGACCATGTCCTCTGTTAACTATTGACCATGTCCTCTGGTAACTATTGACCATGTCCTCTGGTAACTAATGACCATGTCCTTTGTTAACTATTGACCATGTCCTCTGGTAACTATTGACCATGTCCTCTGGTAACTAATGACCATGTCCTTTGGTAGCTAATGACCATGTCCTCTGGTAACTAATGACCATGTCCTCTGGTAACTATTGACCATGTCCTTTGGTAGCTAATGACCATGTCCTCTGGTAACTATTGACCATGTCCTCTGGTAACTATTGACCATGTCCTCTGGTAACTAATGACCATGTACTTTGGTAGCTAATCACCATGTCCTCTGGTAACTATTGACCATGTCCTATAGGAACTATTGACCATTTCCTCTGGTAACTAATAACCACGTCCTCTGGTAGCTAATGACCATGTCCTCTGGTAGCTAATGACCACGTCCTCTGGTAACTAATGACCATGTCCTCTGGTAACTAATGACCATGTCCTACAGGAACTATTGACCATGTCCTCTGGTAGCTAATGACCATGTCCTCTGGTAACTAATGACCGTGTCCTCTGGTAACCAATGACAATGTGCTCTGGTAACTATTGACCATGTCCTATAGGAACTATTGACCATGTCCTCTGGTAGCTAATGACCATGTCCTCTGGTAACTAATGACCATGTCCTCTGGTAGCTAATGACCATGTCCTCTGGTAACTATTGACCATGTCCTCTGGTAGCTAATGACCATGTCCTCTGGTAACTAATGACCATGTCCTCTGGTAACTAATGACCTTGTCCTTTGGTAGCTAACTACCATGTCCTCTGGTAACTAATGACCATGTCCTCTGGTAACTATTGACCATGTCCTCTGGTAGCTAATGACCATGTCCTCTGGTAAGTAATAACCATGTCCTCTGGTAGCAAATGACCATGTCCTCTGGTAACTCTTGACCATGTCCTTTGGTAGTTAATGACCATGTCCTCTGGTAACTAATGACCATGTCCTCTGTTAACTATTGACCGTGTCCTCTGGTAGCTAATGACCATGTCCTCTGGTAACTAATGACCATGTCCTCTGTTAACTATTGACCATGTCCTCTGTTAACTATTGACCATGTCCTCTGGTAACTATTGACCATGTCCTTTGTTAACTAATGACCATGTCCTCTGGTAACTATTGACCATGTCCTCTGGCAACTAATGACCATGTCCTCTGGTAACTAATGACCATGTCCTTTGTTAACTATTGACCATGTCCTCTGGTAACTATTTACCATGTCCTCTGGTAACTTTTGACCATGTCCTCTGGTAACTAATGACCATGTCCTCTGGTAACTAATGACCATGTCCTCTGGTAACTATTGACCATGTCCTATAGGAACTATTGACCATGTCCTCTGGTAACTAATGACCATGTCCTCTGGTAACTAATGACCATGTCCTCTGGTAACTATTGACCATGTCCTCTGGTAACTATTGACCATGTCCTATAGGAACTATTGACCATGTCCTACAGGAACTATTGACCATGTCCTCTGGTAGCTAATGACAATGTGCTCTGGTAACTATTGACCATGTCCTATAGGAACTATTGACCATGTCCTCTGGTAACTATTGACCATGTCCTCTGGTAGCTAATGACCATGTCCTCTGGTAACTAATGACCATGTCCTGTGGTAACTAATGACCATGTCTTTAGGTAGCTAATGACAATGTCCTCTGGTAACTATTGACCATGTCCTCTGGTAGCTAATGACCATGTCCTTTGGTAGCTAACTACCATGTCCTCTGGTAACTAATGACCGTGTCCTCTGGTAACTAATGACAATGTGCTCTGGTAACTATTGACCATGTCCTATAGGAACTATTGACCATGTCCTCTGGTAACTATTGACCATGTCCTGTGGTAACTAATGACCATGTCTTTAGGTAGCTAATGACAATGTCCTCTGGTAACTATTGACCATGTCCTCTGGTAGCTAATGACCATGTCCTTTGGTAGCTAATGACCATGTCCTCTGGTAACCAATGACCGTGTCCTCTGGTAACTAATGACAATGTGCTCTGGTAACTATTGACCATGTCCTATAGGAACTATTGACCATGTCCTCTGGTAACTATTGACCATGTCCTCTGGTAGCTAATGACCATGTCCTCTGGTAACTAATGACCATGTCCTGTGGTAACTAATGACCATGTCTTTAGGTAGCTAATGACAATGTCCTCTGGTAACTATTGACCATGTCCTCTGGTAGCTAATGACCATGTCCTTTGGTAGCTAACTACCATGTCCTCTGGTAACTAATGACCATGTCCTCTGGTAACTATTGACCATGTCCTCTGGTAGCTAATGACCATGTCCTCTGGTAACTAATGACCATGTCCTCTGGTAACTAATGACCATGTGCTATAGGAACTATTGACCATGTCCTCTGGTAACTAATGACCATGTCCTATAGGAACTATTGACTATGTCCTCTGGTAACTAATGACCATGTCCTCTGGTAACTAATGACCATGTCCTTAGGTAGCTAATGACCATGTCCGCTGGTAACGAATGACCGTGTCCTCTGGTAACTAATGACCATGTCCTCTGTTAACTATTGACCATGTCCTCTGGTAACTATTGACCATGTCCTCTGGTAACTAATGACCATGTCCTTTGTTAACTATTGACCATGTCCTCTGGTAACTTTTGACCATGTCCTCTGGTAACTAATGACCATGTCCTTTGGTAGCTAATGACCATGTCCTCTGGTAACTAATGACCATGTGCTCTGGTAACTATTGACCATGTCCTGTGGTAACTATTGACCATGTCCTTTGGTAGCTAATGACCATGTCCTCTGGTAACTATTGACCATGTCCTCTGGTAACTATTGACCATGTCCTCTGGTAACTAATGACCATGTCCTTTGGTAGCTAATCACCATGTCCTCTGGTAACTATTGACCATGTCCTATAGGAACTATTGACCATTTCCTCTGGTAACTAATAACCACGTCCTCTGGTAGCTAATGACCATGTCCTCTGGTAGCTAATGACCACGTCCTCTGGTAACTAATGACCATGTCCTCTGGTAACTAATGACCATGTCCTACAGGAACTATTGACCATGTCCTCTGGTAGCTAATGACCATGTCCTCTGGTAACTAATGACCGTGTCCTCTGGTAACCAATGACAATGTGCTCTGGTAACTATTGACCATGTCCTATAGGAACTATTGACCATGTCCTCTGGTAGCTAATGACCATGTCCTCTGGTAACTAATGACCATGTCCTCTGGTAGCTAATGACCATGTCCTCTGGTAACTATTGACCATGTCCTCTGGTAGCTAATGACCATGTCCTCTGGTAACTAATGACCATGTCCTCTGGTAACTAATGACCTTGTCCTTTGGTAGCTAACTACCATGTCCTCTGGTAACTAATGACCATGTCCTCTGGTAACTATTGACCATGTCCTCTGGTAGCTAATGACCATGTCCTCTGGTAAGTAATAACCATGTCCTCTGGTAGCAAATGACCATGTCCTCTGGTAACTAATGATCATGTCCTCTGGTAACTATTGACCATGTCCTCTGGTAGCTAATGTCCATGTCCTCTGGTAACTATTGACCATGTCCTCTGGTAGCTAATGTCCATGTCCTCTGGTAACTATTGACCATGTCCTATAGGCACTATTGACCATGTCCTCTGTTAACTAATGACCATGTCCTCTGGTAACTATTGAGCATGTCCTCTGGTAACTAATGAACATTTCCTATAGGAACTATTGACCATGTCCTCTGGTAACTATTGACCATGTCCTAAAGGAACTATTGACCATTTCCTCTGGTAACTAATGACCATTTCCTCGGGTAACTAATGACCACGTCCTCTGGTAGCTAATGACCATGTCCTCTGGTAACTCATGACCATGTCCTCTGGTAACTATTGACCATGTCCTATAGGAACTAATGACCACGTCCTCTGGTAGCTAATGACCACGTCCTCTGGTAACTATTGACCGTGTCCTCTGGTAACTATTGACCATTTCCTATAGGAACTATTGACCATTTCCCCTGGTAACTAATGACCATTTCCTCGGGTAACTAATGACCACGTCCACTGGTAGCTAATGACCATGTCCTTCGGTAGCTAATGACCACGTCCTCTGGTAACTAATGAACATGTCCTCTGGTAACTGTTGACCATGTCCTCTGGTAACTATTGACCATGTCCTATAGGAACTATTGACCAAGTCCTCTGGTAACTATTGACCATGTCCTCTGGTAGCTAATGACCATGTCCTCTGGTAACGAATGACCATGTCCTCTGGTAACTAATGACCATGTCCTTAGGTAGCTAATGACCACGTCCTCTGGTAACTATTGACCGTGTCCTCTGGTAACTATTGACCATTTCCTATAGGAACTATTGACCATTTCCCCTGGTAACTAATGACCATTTCCTCGGGTAACTATTGACCATGTCCTCTGGTAGCTAATAACCATGTCCTCTGGTAACTAATGACCATGTCCTCTGGTAACTAATGACCATGTCCTCTGGTAGCTAATCACCACTTCATCTCGTTGCTAATGACCACGTCCTCAGGTAACTAATGACCATGTCCTCTGGTAACTAATGACCATGTCCTCTGGTAACTATTGACCATGTCCTAAAGGAACCATTGACCATGTCCTCTGGTAACTAATGACCATGTCCTCTGGTAACTAATGACCACGTCCTCTGGTAGCTAATGACCACGTCCTCTGGTAGCTAATGACCATGTCCTCTGGTAACTCATGACCATGTCCTCTGGTAACTATTGACCATGTCCTATAGGAACTAATGACCACGTCCTCTGGTAGCTAATGACCACGTCCTCTGGTAACTATTGACCGTGTCCTCTGGTAACTAGTGACCATTTCCTATAGGAACTATTGACCATTTCCCCTGGTAACTAATGACCATTTCCTCGGGTAACTAATGACCACGTCCTCTGGTAGCTAATGACCATGTCCTCTGGTAGCTAATGACCACGTCCTCTGGTAACTAATGAACATGTCCTCTGTTAACTGTTGACCATGTACTCTGGTAACTATTGACCATGTCCTATAGGAACTATTGACCATGTCCTCTGGTAACTATTGACCATGTCCTCTGGTAGCTAATGACCATGTCCTCTGTTATCTATTGACCATGTCCTCTGGTAACTATTGACCATGTCCTCTGGTAACTAATGACCATGTCCTTTGGTAGCTAATGACCATGGCACTATTGACCATGTCCTCTGGTAACTATTGCCCATGTCCTCTGGTAACTATTGACCAAGTCCTTTGGTAGCTAATGACCATGTCCTCTGGTAACTATTGACCATATCCTCTGGTAACTATTGGCCATGTCCTCTGGTAACTAATGACCATGTCCTTTGGTAGCTAATGACCATGTCCTCTGGTAACTATTGACCATGTCCTATAGGAACTATTGACCATTTCCTCTGGTAACTAATGACCATTTCCTCTGGTAACTAATAACCACGTCCTCTGGTAGCTAATGATCATGTCCTCTGGTAACTAATGATCATGTCCTCTGGTAACTATTGACCATGTCCTCTGGTAGCTAATGTCCATGTCCTCTGGTAACTATTGACCATGTCCTCTGGTAGCTAATGTCCATGTCCTCTGGTAACTATTGACCATGTCCTATAGGCACTATTGACCATGTCCTCTGTTAACTAATGACCATGTCCTCTGGTAACTATTGAGCATGTCCTCTGGTAACTAATGAACATTTCCTATAGGAACTATTGACCATGTCCTCTGGTAACTATTGACCATGTCCTAAAGGAACTATTGACCATTTCCTCTGGTAACTAATGACCATTTCCTCGGGTAACTAATGACCATGTCCTCTGGTAACTATTGACCATGTCCTATAGGAACTAATGACCACGTCCTCTGGTAGCTAATGACCACGTCCTCTGGTAACTATTGACCGTGTCCTCTGGTAACTATTGACCATTTCCTATAGGAACTATTGACCATTTCCCCTGGTAACTAATGACCATTTCCTCGGTTAACTAATGACCACGTCCACTGGTAGCTAATGACCATGTCCTCTGGTAGCTAATGACCACGTCCTCTGGTAACTAATGAACATGTCCTCTGGTAACTGTTGACCATGTCCTCTAGTACCTAATGACCATGTCCTCTGTTAACTATTGACCATGTCCTCTGGTAACTATTGACCATGTCCTATAGGAACTATTGACCATGTCCTCTGGTAACTATTGACCATGTCCTCTGGTAGCTAATGACCATGTCCTCTGTTATCTATTGACCATGTCCTCTGGTAACTATTGACCATGTCCTCTGGTAACTAATGACCATGTCCTTTGGTAGCTAATGACCATGTCCTCTGGTAACTATTGCCCATGTCCTCTGGTAACTATTGACCAAGTCCTTTGGTAGCTAATGACCATGTCCTCTGGTAACTATTGACCATATCCTCTGGTAACTATTGGCCATGTCCTCTGGTAACTAATGACCATGTCCTTTGGTAGCTAATGACCATGTCCTCTGGTAACTATTGACCATGTCCTATAGGAACTATTGACCATTTCCTCTGGTAACAAATGACCATTTCCTCTGGTAACTAATAACCACGTCCTCTGGTAGCTAATGATCATGTCCTCTGGTAACTAATGATCATGTCCTCTGGTAACTATTGACCATGTCCTCTGGTAGCTAATGTCCATGTCCTCTGGTAACTATTGACCATGTCCTCTGGTAGCTAATGTCCATGTCCTCTGGTAACTATTGACCATGTCCTATAGGCACTATTGACCATGTCCTCTGTTAACTAATGACCATGTCCTCTGGTAACTAATGACCATGTCCTACAGGAACTATTGACCATGTCCTCTGGTAGCTAATGACCATGTCCTCTGGTAACTAATGACAATGTGCTCTGGTAACTATTGACCATGTCCAATAGGAACTATTGACCATGTCCTCTGGTAACTATTGGCCATGTCCTCTGGTAGCTAATGACCATGTCCTCTGGTAACTAATGACCATGTCCTCTGGTAACTAATGACCATGTCCTCTGGTAACTATTGACCATGTTCTCTGGTAGCTAATGACCATGTCCTCTGGTAATTAATGACCATGTCCTCTGGTAACTAATGACCATGTCCTATAGGAACTATTGACCATGTCCTCTTTTGACTAATGACCATGTCCTATAGGAACTATTGACTATGTCCTCTGGTAACTAATGACCATGTCCTTTGGTAGCTAATGACCATGTCCTCTGGTAACTAATGACCATGTCCTCTGTTCACTATTGATCATGTACTCTGGTAGCTAATGACCATGTCCTCTGTTAACTATTGACCATGTCCTCTGGTAACTAATGACCATGTCCTCTGTTAACTATTGACCATGTCCTCTGGTAACTATTGACCATGTCCTCTGGTAACTAATGACCATGTCCTCTGTTAACTATTGACCATGTCCTCTGGTAACTATTGACCATGTCCTCTGGTAACTAATGACCATGTCCTTTGGTAACTAATGACCACGTCCTCTGGTAGCTAATGACCATGTCCTCTGGTAACTAATGACCATGTCCTTTGGTAGCTAATGACCATGTCCTCTGGTAACTATTGACCATGTCCTATAGGAACTAATGACCATGTCCTCTGGTAACTATTGACCACGTCCTCTGGTAACTATTGACCGTGTCCTCTGGTAACTAGTGACCATTTCCTATAGGAACTATTGACCATTTCCCCTGGTAACTAATGACCATTTCCTCGGGTAACTAATGACCATGTCCTCTGGTAACTATTGACCATGTCCTATAGGAACTATTGACCATTTCCTATGGTAACTAATAACCACGTCCTCTGGTAGCTAATGACCATGTCCTCTGGTAGCTAATGACCACGTCCTCTGGTAACTAATGACCATGTCCTCTGGTAACTAATGACCATGTCCTACAGGAACTATTGACCATGTCCTCTGGTAGCTAATGACCATGTCCTCTGGTAACTAATGACCGTGTCCTCTGGTAACCAATGACAATGTGCTCTGGTAACTATTGACCATGTCCTATAGGAACTATTGACCATGTCCTCTGGTAGCTAATGACCATGTCCTCTGGTAACTAATGACCATGTCCTCTGGTAACTAATGACCATGTGCTATAGGAACTATTGACCATGTCCTCTGGTAACTAATGACCATGTCCTATAGGAACTATTGACTATGTCCTCTGGTAACTAATGACCATGTCCTCTAGTAACTAATGACCATGTCCTTAGGTAGCTAATGACCATGTCCGCTGGTAACGAATGACCATGTCCTTTGGTAGCTAATGACCATGTCCTCTGGTAACTAATGACCACGTCCTCTGTTAACTATTGACCATGTCCTCTGGTAGCTAATGACCATGTCCTCTGGTAACTATTGACCATGTCCTCTGGTAACTATTGACCATGTCTTCTGGTAACTAATGACCATGTCCTCTGTTAACTATTGACCATGTCTTCTGGTAACTATTGACCATGTCCTCTGGTAACTAATGACCATGTCCTTTGGTAGCTAATGACCATGTCCTCTGGTAACTAATGACCATGTCCTTTGGTAGCTAATGACCATGTCCTCTGGTAACTATTGACCATGTCCTCTGGTAACTATTGACCATGTCCTTTGGTAGCTAATGACCATGTCCTCTGGTAACTATTGACCATGTCCTCTGGTAACTATTGACCATGTCTTCTGGTAACTAATGACCATGTGCTTTCGTAGCTAATGACCATGTCCTCTGGTAACTATTGACCATGTCCTATAGGAACTATTGACCATTTCCTCTGGTAACTAATGACCATTTCTTCTGGTAACTAATAACCACGTCCTCTGGTAGTTAATGACCATGTCCTCTGGTAGCTAATGACCACGTCCTCTGGTAACTAATGAACATGTCATCTGGTATCTATTGACCATGTCCTCTGGTAACTAATGACCATGTCCTACAGGAACTATTGACTATGTCCTCTGGTAGCTAATGACCATGTCCTCTGGTAGCTAATGACCATGTCCTCTGGCAACTAATGACAATGTGCTCTGGTAACTATTGACCATGTCCTATAGGAACTATTGACAATGTCCTCTGGTAACTAATGACCATGTCCTCTGGTAACTAATGACCATGTGCTTAGGTAGCTAATGACCATGTCCTCTGGTAACTATTGACCATGTCCTCTGGTAGCTAATGACCATGTGCTTTGGTAGCTATCTACAATGTCCTCTGGTAACTAATGACCATGTCCTCTGGTAACTATTGACCATGTCCTCTGGTAGCTAATGACCATGTCCTCTGTTAACTAATGACCATGTCCTCTGGTAACTAATGACCATGTCCTATAGGAACTATTGACCATGTCCTCTGGTAACTAATGACCATGTGCTATAGGAACTATTGACTATGTCCTCTGGTAACTAATGACCATGTCCTCTGGTAACTAATGACCATGTCCTTTGGTAGCTATTGACCATGTCCTCTGGTAACTAATGACCATGTCCTCTGTTCACTATTGACCATGTCCTCTGGTAGCTAATGACCATGTCCTCTGTTAACTATTGACCATGTCCTCTGGTAACTATTGACCATGTCCTCTGGTAGCTAATGACCATGTCCTCTGGTAACTAATGACCATGTCCTCTGGTAACTAATGACCATGTGTTTAGGTAGCTAATGACCATGTCCTCTGGTAACTATTGACCATGTCCTCTGGTAGCTAATGACCATGTCCTTTGGTAGCTAACTACCATGTCCTCTGGTAACTAATGACCATGTCCTCTGGTAACTATTGACCATGTCCTCTGGTAGCTAATGACCATGTCCTCTGGTAACTAATGACCATGTCCTATAGGAACTATTGACCATGTCCTCTGGTAACTAATGACCATGTCCTATAGGAACTATTGACTATGTCCTCTGGTAACTAATGACCATGTCCTCTGGTAACTAATGACCATGTCCTTTGGTAGCTAATGACCATGTCCTCTGGTAACTAATGACCATGTCCTTTGGTAGCTATTGACCATGTCCTCTGGTAACTAATGACCATGTCCTCTGTTCACTATTGACCATGTCCTCTGGTAACTATTGACCATGTCTTCTGGTAACTAATGACCATGTGCTTTCGTAGCTAATGACCATGTCCTCTGGTAACTATTGACCATGTCCTATAGGAACTATTGACCATTTCCTCTGGTAACTAATGACCATTTCCTCTGGTAACTAATAACCACGTCCTCTGGTAGCTAATGACCATGTCCTCTGATAGCTAATGACCACGTCCTCTGGTAACTAATGAACATGTCATCTGGTATCTATTGACCATGTCCTCTGGTAACTAATGACCATGTCCTACAGGAACTATTGACCATGTCCTCTGGTAGCTAATGACCATGTCCTCTGGCAACTAATGACAATGTGGTCTGGTAACTATTGACCATGTCCTATAGGAACTATTGACAATGTCCTCTGGTAACTAATGACCATGTCCTCTGGTAACTAATGACCATGTGCTTAGGTAGCTAATGACCATGTCCTCTGGTAACTATTGACCATGTCCTCTGGTAGATAATGACCATGTGCTTTGGTAGCTAACTACAATGTCCTCTGGTAACTAATGACCATGTCCTCTGGTAACTATTGACCATGTCCTCTGGTAGCTAATGACCATGTCCTCTGGTAACTAATGACCATGTCCTCTGGTAACTAATGACCATGTCCTATAGGAACTATTGACCATGTCCTCTGGTAACTAATGACCATGTCCTATAGGAACTATTGACTATGTCCTCTGGTAACTAATGACCATGTCCTCTGGTAACTAATGACCATGTCCTTTGGTAGCTATTGACCATGTCCTCTGGTAACTAATGACCATGTCCTCTGTTCACTATTGACCATGTCCTCTGGTAGCTAATGACCATGTCCTCTGTTAACTATTGACCATGTCCTCTGGTAACTATTGACCATGTCCTCTGGTAGCTAATGACCATGTCCTCTGGTAACTAATGACCATGTCCTCTGGTAACTAATGACCATGTGTTTAGGTAGCTAATGACCATGTCCTCTGGTAACTATTGACCATGTCCTCTGGTAGCTAATGACCATGTCCTTTGGTAGCTAACTACCATGTCCTCTGGTAACTAATGACCATGTCCTCTGGTAACTATTGACCATGTCCTCTGGTAGCTAATGACCATGTCCTCTGGTAACTAATGACCATGTCCTATAGGAACTATTGACCATGTCCTCTGGTAACTAATGACCATGTCCTATAGGAACTATTGACTATGTCCTCTGGTAACTAATGACCATGTCCTCTGGTAACTAATGACCATGTCCTTTGGTAGCTAATGACCATGTCCTCTGGTAACTAATGACCATGTCCTCTGTTCACTATTGACCATGTCCTCTGGTAGCTAATGACCATGTCCTCTGTTAACTATTGACCATGTCCTCTGGTAACTATTGACCATGTCCTCTAGTACCTAATGACCATGTCCTCTGTTAACTATTGACCATGTCCTCTGGTAACTATTGACCATGTCCTCTGGTAACTATTGACCATGTACTTTGGTAGCTAATGACCATGTCCTCTGGTAACTATTGACCATGTCCTCTGGTAACTAATGACCATGTCCTTTGGTAGCTAATCACCATGTCCTCTGGTAACTATTGACCATTTCCTATAGGAACTATTGACCATTTCCTCTGGTAACTAATGACCATTTCCTCTGGTAACTAATAATCACGTCCTCTGGTAGCTAATGACCATGTCCTCTGGTAGCTAATGACCACGTCCTCTGGTAACTAATGACCATATCCTCTGGTAACTAATGACCATGTCCTTTGGTAGCTAATGACCATGTCCTCTGTTAACTAATGACCATGTCCTCTGGTAACTATTGAGCATGTCCTCTGGTAACTAATGAACATTTCCTATAGGAACTATTGACCATGTCCTCTGGTAACTATTGACCATGTCCTCTGGTAACTAATGACCATGTCCTTTGGTAGCTAATGACCATGTCCTCTGGTAACTATTGCCCATGTCCTCTGGTAACTATTGACCAAGTCCTTTGGTAGCTAATGACCATGTCCTCTGGTAACTTTTGACCATATCCTCTGGTAACTATTGGCCATGTCCTCTGGTAACTAATGACCATGTCCTTTGGTAGCTAATGACCATGTCCTCTGGTAACTATTGACCATGTCCTATAGGAACTATTGACCATTTCCTCTGGTAACTAATGACCATTTCCTCTGGTAACTAATAACCACGTCCTCTGGTAGCTAATGATCATGTCCTCTGGTAACTAATGATCATGTCCTCTGGTAACTATTGACCATGTCCTCTGGTAGCTAATGTCCATGTCCTCTGGTAACTATTGACCATGTCCTCTGGTAGCTAATGTCCATGTCCTCTGGTAACTATTGACCATGTCCTATAGGCACTATTGACCATGTCCTCTGTTAACTAATGACCATGTCCTCTGGTAACTATTGAGCATGTCCTCTGGTAACTAATGAACATTTCCTATAGGAACTATTGACCATGTCCTCTGGCAACTATTGACCATGTCCTATAGGAACTATTGACCATTTCCTCTGGTAACTAATGACCATTTCCTCGGGTAACTAATGACCACGTCCTCTGGTAGCTAATGACCATGTCCTCTGGTAACTCATGACCATGTCCTCTGGTAACTATTGACCATGTCCTATAGGAACTAATGACCACGTCCTCTGGTAGCTAATGACCACGTCCTCTGGGAACTATTGACCGTGTCCTCTGGTAACTATTGACCATTTCCTTTAGGAACTATTGACCATTTCCCCTGGTAACTAATGACCATTTCCTCGGGTAACTAATGACCACGTCCTCTGGTAGCTAATGACCATGTCCTCTGGTAGCTAATGACCACGTCCTCTGGTAACTAATGAACATGTCCTCTGGTAACTGTTGACCATGTCCTCTGGTAACTATTGACCATGTCCTATCGGAACTATTGACCATGTCCTCTGCTAACTATTGACCATGTCCTCTGGTAGCTAATGACCATGTCCTCTGGTAACTAATGACCATGTCCTCTGGTAACTAATGACCATGTCCTTAGGTAGCTAATGACCATGTCCTCTGGTAACTATTGACCATGTCCTCTGGTAACTAATGACCATGTCCTTTTGTAGCTAACTACCATGTCCTCTGGTAACTAATGACCATGTCCTCTGGTAACTCTTGACCATGTCCTCTGGTAGCTAATAACCATGTCCTCTGGTAACTAATGACCATGTCCTCTGGTAACTATTGACCATGTCCGCTGGTAACAATTGACCATGTCCTCTGGTAACTATTTACCATGTCCTATAGGAACTATTGACCATGGCCTCTGGTAACTAATGACCATGTCCTCTGGTAACTATTGACCATGTCCTATAGGAACTATTGACCATGTCCTCTGGTAACTAATGACCATGTCCTCTGGTAACTAATGACCATTTCCTCTGGTAAGTAATGACCACGTCCTCTGGTAGCTAATGACCATGTCCTCTGGTAACTAATGACCAAGTCCTCTGGTAACTATTGACCATTTCCTCTGGTAACTATTGACCATGTCCTATCGGAACTATTTACCATTTCCTCTGGTAACTAATGACCATTTCCTCGGGTAACTAATGACCACGTCCTCTGGTAGCTAATGACCATGTCCTCTGGTAGCTAATGACCACGTACTCTGGTAACTAATGAACATGTCCTGTGGTATCTATTGACCATGTCCTCTGGTAACTAATGACCATGTCCTACAGGAACTATTGACCATGTCCTCTGGTAGCTAATGACCATGTCCTCTGGTAACTAATGACAATGTGCTCTGGTAACTATTGACCATGTCCAATAGGAACTATTGACCATGTCCTCTGGTAACTATTGGCCATGTCCTCTGGTAGCTAATGACCATGTCCTCTGGTAACTAATGACCATGTCCTCTGGTAACTAATGACCATGTCCTCTGGTAACTATTGACCATGTTCTCTGGTAGCTAATGACCATGTCCTCTGGTAATTAATGACCATGTCCTCTGGTAACTAATGACCATGTCCTATAGGAACTATTGACCATGTCCTCTTTTAACTAATGACCATGTCCTATAGGAACTATTGACTATGTCCTCTGGTAACTAATGACCATGTCCTTTGGTAGATGACCATGTCCTCTGGTAACTAATGACCATGTCCTCTGTTCACTATTGATCATGTCCTCTGGTAGCTAATGACCATGTCCTCTTTTAACTATTGACCATGTCCTCTGGTAGCTAATGACCATGTCCTCTGGTAACTAATGACCATGTCCTCTGGTAACTAATGACCATGTCCTTAGGTAGCTAATGACCATGTCCTCTGGTAACTATTGACCATGTCCTCTGGTAACTAATGACCATGTCCTTTTGTAGCTAACTACCATGTCCTCTGGTAACTAATGACCATGTCCTCTGGTAACTCTTGACCATGTCCTCTGGTAGCTAATAACCATGTCCTCTGGTAACTAATGACCATGTCCTCTGGTAACTATTGACCATGTCCGCTGGTAACAATTGACCATGTCCTCTGGTAACTATTGACCATGTCCTATAGGAACTATTGACCATGGCCTCTGGTAACTAATGACCATGTCCTCTGGTAACTATTGACCATGTCCTATAGGAACTATTGACCATGTCCTCTGGTAACTAATGACCATGTCCTCTGGTAACTAATGACCATTTCCTCTGGTAAGTAATGACCACGTCCTCTGGTAGCTAATGACCATGTCCTCTGGTAACTAATGACCAAGTCCTCTGGTAACTATTGACCATTTCCTCTGGTAACTATTGACCATGTCCTATCGGAACTATTTACCATTTCCTCTGGTAACTAATGACCATTTCCTCGGGTAACTAATGACCACGTCCTCTGGTAGCTAATGACCATGTCCTCTGGTAGCTAATGACCACGTACTCTGGTAACTAATGAACATGTCCTGTGGTATCTATTGACCATGTCCTCTGGTAACTAATGACCATGTCCTACAGGAACTATTGACCATGTCCTCTGGTAGCTAATGACCATGTCCTCTGGTAACTAATGACAATGTGCTCTGGTAACTATTGACCATGTCCAATAGGAACTATTGACCATGTCCTCTGGTAACTATTGGCCATGTCCTCTGGTAGCTAATGACCATGTCCTCTGGTAACTAATGACCATGTCCTCTGGTAACTAATGACCATGTCCTCTGGTAACTATTGACCATGTTCTCTGGTAGCTAATGACCATGTCCTCTGGTAATTAATGACCATGTCCTCTGGTAACTAATGACCATGTCCTATAGGAACTATTGACCATGTCCTCTTTTAACTAATGACCATGTCCTATAGGAACTATTGACTATGTCCTCTGGTAACTAATGACCATGTCCTTTGGTAGATGACCATGTCCTCTGGTAACTAATGACCATGTCCTCTGTTCACTATTGATCATGTCCTCTGGTAGCTAATGACCATGTCCTCTTTTAACTATTGACCATGTCCTCTGGTAACTATTGACCATGTCCTCTGGTAACTAATGACCATGTCCTCTGTTAACTATTGACCATGTCCTCTGGTAACTATTGACCATGTCCTCTGGTAACTAATGACCATGTCCTCTGTTAACTATTGACCATGTCCTCTGGTAACTATTGACCATGTCCTCTGGTAACTAATGACCATGTCCTTTGTTAACTATTGACCATGTCCTCTGGTAACTATTGACCATGTCCTCTGGTAACTAATGACCATGTCCTTTGGTAGCTAATGACCATGTCCTCTGGTAACTAATGACCATGTGCTCTGGTAACTATTGACCATGTCTTCTGGTAACTATTGACCATGTCCTTTGGTAGCTAATGACCATGTCCTCTGGTAACTATTGACCATGTCCTCTGGTAACTATTGACCATGTCCTCTGGTAACTAATGACCATGTCCTTTGGTAGCTAATCACCATGTCCTCTGGTAACTATTGACCATGTCCTATAGGAACTATTGACCATTTCCTCTGGTAACTAATAACCACGTCCTCTGGTAGCTAATGACCATGTCCACTGGTAGCTAATGACCACGTCCTCTGGTAACTAATGACCATGTCCTCTGGTAACTAATGACCATGTCCTACAGGAACTATTGACCATGTCCTCTGGTAGATAATGACCATGTCCTCTGGTAACTAATGACCGTGTCCTCTGGTAACCAATGACAATGTGCTCTGGTAACTATTGACCATGTCCTATAGGAACTATTGACCATGTCCTCTGGTAGCTAATGACCATGTCCTCTGGTAACTAATGACCATGTCCTCTGGTAGCTAATGACCATGTCCTCTGGTAACTATTGACCATGTCCTCTGGTAGCTAATGACCATGTCCTCTGGTAACTAATGACCATGTCCTCTGGTAACTAATGACCTTGTCCTTTGGTAGCTAACTACCATGTCCTCTGGTAACTAATGACCATGTCCTCTGGTAACTATTGACCATGTCCTCTGGTAGCTAATGACCATGTCCTCTGGTAAGTAATAACCATGTCCTCTGGTAGCAAATGACCATGTCCTCTGGTAACTCTTGACCATGTCCTTTGGTAGTTAATGACCATGTCCTCTGGTAACTAATGACCATGTCCTCTGTTAACTATTGACCGTGTCCTCTGGTAGCTAATGACCATGTCCTCTGGTAACTAATGACCATGTCCTCTGTTAACTATTGACCATGTCCTCTGGTAACTATTGACCATGTCCTCTGGTAACTAATGACCATGTCCTTTGTTAACTATTGACCATGTCCTCTGGTAACTATTGACCATGTCCTTTTGGCAACTAATGACCATGTCCTCTGGTAACTAATGACCATGTCCTTTGTTAACTATTGACCATGTCCTCTGGTAACTATTTACCATGTCCTCTGGTAACTTTTGACCATGTCCTCTGGTAACTAATGACCATGTCCTCTGGTAACTAATGACCATGTCCTCTGGTAACTATTGACCATGTCCTATAGGAACTATTGACCATGTCCTCTGGTATCTAATGACCATGTCCTCTGGTAACTAATGACCATGTCCTCTGGTAACTATTGACCATGTCCTCTGGTAACTATTGACCATGTCCTATAGGAACTATTGACCATGTCCTACAGGAACTATTGACCATGTCCTCTGGTAGCTAATGACAATGTGCTCTGGTAACTATTGACCATGTCCTATAGGAACTATTGACCATGTCCTCTGGTAACTATTGACCATGTCCTCTGGTAGCTAATGACAATGTGCTCTGGTAACTCTTGACCATGTCCTTTGGTAGTTAATGACCATGTCCTCTGGTAACTAATGACCATGTCCTCTGTTAACTATTGACCGTGTCCTCTGGTAGCTAATGACCATGTCCTCTGGTAACTAATGACCATGTCCTCTGTTAACTATTGACCATGTCCTCTGGTAACTATTGACCATGTCCTCTGGTAACTAATGACCATGTCCTTTGTTAACTATTGACCATGTCCTCTGGTAACTATTGACCATGTCCTTTTGGCAACTAATGACCATGTCCTCTGGTAACTAATGACCATGTCCTTTGTTAACTATTGACCATGTCCTCTGGTAACTATTTACCATGTCCTCTGGTAACTTTTGACCATGTCCTCTGGTAACTAATGACCATGTCCTCTGGTAACTAATGACCATGTCCTCTGGTAACTATTGACCATGTCCTATAGGAACTATTGACCATGTCCTCTGGTATCTAATGACCATGTCCTCTGGTAACTAATGACCATGTCCTCTGGTAACTATTGACCATGTCCTCTGGTAACTATTGACCATGTCCTATAGGAACTATTGACCATGTCCTACAGGAACTATTGACCATGTCCTCTGGTAGCTAATGACAATGTGCTCTGGTAACTATTGACCATGTCCTATAGGAACTATTGACCATGTCCTCTGGTAACTATTGACCATGTCCTCTGGTAGCTAATGACAATGTGCTCTGGTAACTATTGACCATGTCCTCTGGTAACCAATGACCGTGTCCTCTGGTAACTATTGACCATGTCCTCTGGTAACTATTGACCATGTCCTCTGGTAGCTAATGACCATGTCCTCTGGTAACTAATGACCATGTCCTGTGGTAACTAATGACCATGTCTTTAGGTAGCTAATGACAATGTCCTCTGGTAACTATTGACCATGTCCTCTGGTAGCTAATGACCATGTCCTTTGGTAGCTAACTACCATGTCTTCTGGTAACTAATGACCATGTCCTCTGGTAACTATTGACCATGTCCTCTGGTAGCTAATGACCATGTCCTCTGGTAACTAATGACCATGTCCTCTGGTAACTAATGACCATGTGCTATAGGAACTATTGACCATGTCCTCTTGTAACTAATGACCATGTCCTATAGGAACTATTGACTATGTCCTCTGGTAACTAATGACCATGTCCTCTGGTAACTAATGACCATGTCCTTAGGTAGCTAATGACCATGTCCGCTGGTAACGAATGACCATGTCCTTTGGTAGCTAATGACCATGTCCTCTGGTAACTAATGACCACGTCCTCTGTTAACTATTGGCCATGTCCTCTGGTAGCTAATGACCATGTCCTCTGGTAACTATTGACCATGTCCTCTGGTAACTATTGACCATGTCCTCTGGTAACTAATGACCATGTCCTCTGTTAACTATTGACCATGTCCTCTTGTAACTAATGACCATGTCCTTTGTTAACTATTGACCATGTCTTCTGGTAACTATTGACCATGTCCTCTGGTAACTAATGACCATGTCCTTTGGTAGCTAATGACCATGTCCTCTGGTAACTATTGACCATGTCCTCTGGTAACTATTGACCATGTCCTTTGGTAGCTAATGACCATGTCCTCTGGTAACTATTGACCATGTCCTCTGGTAACTATTGACCATGTCTTCTGGTAACTAATGACCATGTGCTTTCGTAGCTAATGACCATGTCCTCTGGTAACTATTGACCATGTCCTATAGGAACTATTGACCATTTCCTCTGGTAACTAATAACCACGTCCTCTGGTAGCTAATGACCATGTCCTCTGGTAGCTAATGACCACGTCCTCTGGTAACTAATGAACATGTCATCTGGTATCTATTGACCATGTCCTCTGGTAACTAATGACCATGTCCTACAGGAACTATTGACCATGTCCTCTGGTAGCTAATGACCATGTCCTCTGGTAACTAATGACCGTGTCCTCTGGTAACTAATGACAATGTGCTCTGGTAACTATTGACCATGTCCTATAGGAACTATTGACAATGTCCTCTGGTAACTAATGACCATGTCCTCTGGTAACTAATGACCATGTGCTTAGGTAGCTAATGACCATGTCCTCTGGTAACTATTGACCATGTCCTCTGGTAGCTAATGACCATGTGCTTTGGTAGCTAACTACAATGTCCTCTGGTAACTAATGACCATGTCCTCTGGTAACTATTGACCATGTCCTCTGGTAGCTAATGACCATGTCCTCTGGTAACTAATGACCATGTCCTCTGGTAACTAATGACCGTGTCCTATAGGAACTATTGACCATGTCCTCTGGTAACTAATGACCATGTCCTAAAGCAACTATTGACTATGTCCTCTGGTAACTAATGACCATGTCCTCTGGTAACTAATGACCATGTCCTTTGGTAGCTATTGACCATGTCCTCTGGTAACTAATGACCATGTCCTCTGTTCACTATTGACCATGTCCTCTGGTAGCTAATGACCATGTCCTCTGTTAACTATTGACCATGTCCTCTGGTAACTATTGACCATGTCCTCTGGTAGCTAATGACCATGTCCTCTGGTAACTAATGACCATGTCCTCTGGTAACTAATGACCATGTGTTTAGGTAGCTAATGACCATGTCCTCTGGTAACTATTGACCATGTCCTCTGGTAGCTAATGACCATGTCCTTTGGTAGCTAACTACCATGTCCTCTGGTAACTAATGACCATGTCCTCTGGTAACTATTGACCATGTCCTCTGGTAGCTAATGACCATGTCCTCTGGTAACTAATGACCATGTCCTCTGGTAACTAATGACCATGTCCTATAGGAACTATTGACCATGTCCTCTGGTAACTAATGACCATGTCCTATAGGAACTATTGACTATGTCCTCTGGTAACTAATGACCATGTCCTCTGGTAACTAATGACCATGTCCTTTGGTAGCTAATGACCATGTCCTCTGGTAACTAATGACCATGTCCTCTGTTCACTATTGACCATGTCCTCTGGTAGTTAATGACCATGTCCTCTTTTAACTATTGAACATGTCCTCTGGTAACTATTGACCATGTCCTCTAGTACCTAATGACCATGTCCTCTGTTAACTATTGACCATGTCCTCTGGTAACTATTGACCATGTCCTCTGGTAACTATTGACCATGTCCTTTGGTAGCTAATGACCATGTCCTCTGGTAACTATTGACCATGTCCTCTGGTAACTAATGACCATGTCCTTTGGTAGCTAATCACCATGTCCTCTGGTAACTATTGACCATTTCCTATAGGAACTATTGACCATTTCCTCTGGTAACTAATGACCATTTCCTCTGGTAACTAATAATCACGTCCTCTGGTAGCTAATGACCATGTCCTCTGGTAGCTAATGACCACGTCCTCTGGTAACTAATGACCATGTCCTCTGGTAACTAATGACCATGTCCTACAGGAACTATTGACCATGTCCTCTGGTAGATAATGACCATGTCCTCTGGTAACTAATGACCGTGTCCTCTGGTAACTAATGACAATGTGCTCTGGTAACTATTGACCATGTCCTATAGGAACTATTGACCATGTCCTCTGGTAGCTAATGACCATGTCCTCTGGTAACTAATAACCATGTCCTCTGGTAGCTTTTGACCATGTCCTCTGGTAACGCTTGACCATGTCCTTTGGTAGTTAATGACCATGACCTCTGGTAACTAATGACCATTTCCTCTGTTAACTATTGACCGTGTCCTCTGGTAGCTAATGAACATGTCCTCTGGTAACAAATGACCATGTCCTCTGTTAACTATTGACCATGTCCTCTGGTAACTATTGACCATGTCCTCGGGTAACTAATGACCATGTCCTTTGTTAACTATTGACCATGTCCTCTGGTAACTATTGACCATGTCCTCTGGCAACTAATGACCATATCCTCTGGTAACTAATGACCATGTCCTTTGTTAACTATTGACCATGTCCTCTGGTAACTAATGACCATGTCCTCTGGTAACTAATGACCATGTCATCTGGTAACTATTGACCATGTCCTATAGGAACTATTGACCATGTCCTCTGGTAACCAATGACCATGTCCTCTGGTAACTAATGACCATGTCTTCTGGTAGCTAATGACCACGTCCTCTGGTAACTAATGACCATGTCCTCTGGTAACTATTGACCATGTCCTCTGGTAACTATTGACCACGTCCTCTGGTAGCTAATGACCACGTCCTCTGGTAACTAATGACCATGTACTCTGGTAACTATTGACCATGTCCTCTGGTAACTATTGACCATGTCCTATAGGAACTATTGACCATGTCCTCTGGTAACTAATGACCATGTCCTTTGGTAGCTAATGACCATGTCCTCTGTTAACTAATGACCACGTCCTCTGGTAACTATTGAGCATGTCCTCTGGTAACTAATGAACATTTCCTATAGGAACTATTGACCATGTCCTCTGGTAACTATTGACCATGTCCTCTGGTAACTAATGACCATGTCCTTTGGTAGCTAATGACCATGTCCTCTGGTAACTATTGCCCATGTCCTCTGGTAACTATTGAACAAGTCCTTTGGTAGCTAATGACCATGTCCTCTGGTAACTATTGACCATATCCTCTGGTAACTATTGGCCATGTCCTCTGGTAACTAATGACCATGTCCTCTGGTAGCTAATGACCATGTCCTCTGGTAACTATTGACCATGTCCTATAGGAACTATTGACCATTTCCTCTGGTAACTAATGACCATTTCCTCTGGTAACTAATAACCACGTCCTCTGGTAGCTAATGATCATGTCCTCTGGTAACTAATGATCATGTCCTCTGGTAACTATTGACCATGTCCTCTGGTAGCTAATGTCCATGTCCTCTGGTAACTATTGACCATGTCCTCTGGTAGCTAATGTCCATGTCCTCTGGTAACTATTGACCATGTCCTATAGGCACTACTGACCATGTCCTCTGTTAACTAATGACCATGTCCTCTGGTAACTATTGAGCATGTCCTCTGGTAACTAATGAACATTTCCTATAGGAACTATTGACCATGTCCTCTGGTAACTATTGACCATGTCCTATAGGAACTATTGACCATTTCCTCTGGTAACTAATGACCATTTCCTCGGGTAACTAATGACCACGTCCTCTGGTAGCTAATGACCATGTCCTCTGGTAACTCATGACCATGTCCTCTGGTAACTATTGACCATGTCCTATAGGAACTAATGACCACGTCCTCTGGTAGCTAATGACCACGTCCTCTGGTAACTATTGACCGTGTCCTCTGGTAACTATTGACCATTTCCTTTAGGAACTATTGACCATTTCCCCTGGTAACTAATGACCATTTGCTCGGGTAACTAATGACCACGTCCTCTGGTAGCTAATGACCATGTCCTCTGGTAGCTAATGACCACGTCCTCTGGTAACTAATGAACATGTCCTCTGGTAACTGTTGACCATGTCCTCTGGTAACTATTGACCATGTCCTATAGGAACTATTGACCATGTCCTCTGCTAACTATTGACCATGTCCTCTGGTAGCTAATGACCATGTCCTCTGGTAACTAATGACCATGTCCTCTGGTAACTAATGACCATGTCCTTAGGTAGCTAATGACCATGTCCTCTGGTAACTATTGACCATGTCCTCTGGTAACTAATGACCATGTCCTTTTGTAGCTAACTACCATGTCCTCTGGTAACTAATGACCATGTCCTTTGTTAACTATTTTCCATGTCCTCTGGTAACTATTTACCATGTCCTTTGTTAACTATTTTCCATGTCCTCTGGTAACTATTTACCATGTCCTCTGGTAACTAATGACCATGTCCTCTGGTAACTAATGACCATGTCCTTTGTTAACTATTTTCCATGTCCTCTGGTAACTATTTACCATGTCCTCTGTTAACTATTGACCATGTCCTCTGGTAACTATTGACCATGTCCTTTGTTAACTATTGACCATGTCCTCTGGTAACTATTGACCATGTCCTCTGGTAACTAATGACCATGTCCTCTGGTAAGTAATGACCATGTCCTTTGTTAACTATTTTCCATGTCCTCTGGTAACGAATGACCATGTCCTCTGGTAACTATTTACCATGTCCTCTGTTAACTAATGACCATGTCCTCCTTTAACTATTGACCATGTCCTCTGGTAACTAATGACCATGTCCTTTGGTAGCTAATGACCATGTCCTCTGGTAACTATTGCCCATGTCCTCTGGTAACTATTGAACAAGTCCTTTGGTAGCTAATGACCATGTCCTCTGGTAACTATTGACCATATCCTCTGGTAACTATTGGCCATGTCCTCTGGTAACTAATGACCATGTCCTCTGGTAGCTAATGACCATGTCCTCTGGTAACTATTGACCATGTCCTATAGGAACTATTGACCATTTCCTCTGGTAACTAATGACCATTTCCTCTGGTAACTAATAACCACGTCCTCTGGTAGCTAATGATCATGTCCTCTGGTAACTAATGATCATGTCCTCTGGTAACTATTGACCATGTCCTCTGGTAGCTAATGTCCATGTCCTCTGGTAACTATTGACCATGTCCTCTGGTAGCTAATGTCCATGTCCTCTGGTAACTATTGACCATGTCCTATAGGCACTACTGACCATGTCCTCTGTTAACTAATGACCATGTCCTCTGGTAACTATTGAGCATGTCCTCTGGTAACTAATGAACATTTCCTATAGGAACTATTGACCATGTCCTCTGGTAACTATTGACCATGTCCTATAGGAACTATTGACCATTTCCTCTGGTAACTAATGACCATTTCCTCGGGTAACTAATGACCACGTCCTCTGGTAGCTAATGACCATGTCCTCTGGTAACTCATGACCATGTCCTCTGGTAACTATTGACCATGTCCTATAGGAACTAATGACCACGTCCTCTGGTAGCTAATGACCACGTCCTCTGGTAACTATTGACCGTGTCCTCTGGTAACTATTGACCATTTCCTTTAGGAACTATTGACCATTTCCCCTGGTAACTAATGACCATTTGCTCGGGTAACTAATGACCACGTCCTCTGGTAGCTAATGACCATGTCCTCTGGTAGCTAATGACCACGTCCTCTGGTAACTAATGAACATGTCCTCTGGTAACTGTTGACCATGTCCTCTGGTAACTATTGACCATGTCCTATAGGAACTATTGACCATGTCCTCTGCTAACTATTGACCATGTCCTCTGGTAGCTAATGACCATGTCCTCTGGTAACTAATGACCATGTCCTCTGGTAACTAATGACCATGTCCTTAGGTAGCTAATGACCATGTCCTCTGGTAACTATTGACCATGTCCTCTGGTAACTAATGACCATGTCCTTTTGTAGCTAACTACCATGTCCTCTGGTAACTAATGACCATGTCCTTTGTTAACTATTTTCCATGTCCTCTGGTAACTATTTACCATGTCCTTTGTTAACTATTTTCCATGTCCTCTGGTAACTATTTACCATGTCCTCTGGTAACTAATGACCATGTCCTCTGGTAACTAATGACCATGTCCTTTGTTAACTATTTTCCATGTCCTCTGGTAACTATTTACCATGTCCTCTGTTAACTATTGACCATGTCCTCTGGTAACTATTGACCATGTCCTTTGTTAACTATTGACCATGTCCTCTGGTAACTATTGACCATGTCCTCTGGTAACTAATGACCATGTCCTCTGGTAAGTAATGACCATGTCCTTTGTTAACTATTTTCCATGTCCTCTGGTAACGAATGACCATGTCCTCTGGTAACTATTTACCATGTCCTCTGTTAACTAATGACCATGTCCTCCTTTAACTATTGACCATGTCCTCTGTTAACTATTGACCATGTCCTCTGGTAACTATTGACCATGTCCTGTGGTAACTATTGACCATGTCCTTTGTTAACTATTTTCCATGTCCTCTGGTAACTATTTACCATGTCCTTTGTTAACTATTTTCCATGTCCTCTGGTAACTATTTACCATGTCCTCTGGTAACTAATGACCATGTCCTCTGGTAACTAATGACCATGTCCTTTGTTAACTATTTTCCATGTCCTCTGGTAACTATTTACCATGTCCTCTGGTAACTAATGACCATGTCCTCTGTTAACTAATGACCATGTCCTCTGTTAACTATTGACCATGTCCTCTGGTAACTATTGACCATGTCCTGTGGTAACTAATGACCATGTCCTCTGGTAACTAATGACCATGTCCTACAGGAACTATTGACCATGTCCTCTGGTAGTTAATGACCATGTCCTCTGGTAACTAATGACAATGTGCTCTGGTAACTATTGACCATGTCCTATAGGAACTATTGACCATGTCCTCTGGTAACTATTGACCATGTCCTCTGGTAGCTAATGACCATGTCCTCTGGTAACTAATGACCATGTCCTCTGGTAACTAATGACCATGTCCTCTGGTAACTATTGACCATGTCCTCTGGTAACTAATGACCATGTCATTTGGTAGCTAACTACCATGTCCTCTGGTAACTAATGACCATGTCCTCTGGTAACTATTGACCATGTCCTCTGGTAGCTAATGACCATGTCCTCTGGTAATTAATGACCATGTCCTCTGGTAACTAATGACCATGTCCTATAGGAACTATTGACCATGTCCTCTTTTAACTAATGACCATGTCCTATAGGAACTATTGACTATGTCCTCTGGTAACTAATGACCATGTCCTCTGGTAACTAATGACCATGTCCTTAGATAGCTAATGACCATGTCCTCTGGTAACTAATGACCATGTCCTTTGGTAGCTAATGACCATGTCCTCTGGTAACTAATGACCATGTCCTCTGTTCACTATTGACCATGTCCTCTGGTAGCTAATGACCATGTCCTCTGTTAACTATTGACCATGTCCTCTGGTAACTATTGACCATGTCCTCTGGTAACTAATGACCATGTCCTCTGTTAACTATTGACCATGTCCTCTGGTAACTATTGACCATGTCCTCTGGTAACTAATGACCATGTCCTCTGTTAACTATTGACCATGTCCTCTGGTAATTGACGACCATGTCCTCTGGTAACTAATGACCATGTCCTTTGTTAACTATTGACCATGTCCTCTGGTAACTATTGACCATGTCCTCTGGTAACTAATGACCATGTCCTTTGGTAGCTAATGACCATGTCCTCTGGTAACTATTGACCATGTGCTCTGGTAACTATTGACCATGTCCTCTGGTAACTATTGACCATGTCCTTTGGTAGCTAATGACCATGTCCTCTGGTAACTATTGACCATGTCCTCTGGTAACTATTGACCATGTCCTCTGGTAACTAATGACCATGTCCTTTGGTAGCTAATCACCATGTCCTCTGGTAACTATTGACCATGTCCTATAGGAACTATTGACCATTTCCTCTGGTAACTAATAACCACGTCCTCTGGTAGCTAATGACCATGTCCTCTGGTAGCTAATGACCACGTCCTCTGGTAACTAATGACCATGTCCTCTGGTAACTAATGACCATGTCCTACAGGAACTATTGACCATGTCCTCTGGTAGCTAATGACCATGTCCTCTGGTAACTAATGACCGTGTCCTCTGGTAACCAATGACAATGTGCTCTGGTAACTATTGACCATGTCCTATAGGAACTATTGACCATGTCCTCTGGTAGCTAATGACCATGTCCTCTGGTAACTAATGACCGTGTCCTTTGGTAGCTAACTACCATGTCCTCTGGTAACTTATGACCATGTCCTCTGGTAACTATTGACCATGTCCTCTGGTAGCTAATGACCATGTCCTCTGGTAAGTAATAACCATGTCCTCTGGTAGCAAATGACCATGTCCTCTGGTAACTCTTGACCATGTCCTTTTGTAGTTAATGACCATGTCCTCTGGTAACTAATGACCATGTCCTCTGTTAACTATTGACCGTGTCCTCTGGTAGCTAATGACCATGTCCTCTGGTAACTAATGACCATGTCCTCTGTTAACTATTGACCATGTCCTCTGGTAACTTTTGACCATGTCCTCTGGTAACTAATGACCATGTCCTCTGGTAACTAATGACCATGTCCTCTGGTAACTATTGACCATGTCCTATAGGAACTATTGACCATGTCCTCTGGTAACTAATGACCATGTCCTCTGGTAACTAATGACCACGTCCTCTGGTAGCTAATGACCACGTCCTCTGGTAACTAATGACCATGTCCTCTGGTAACTATTGACCATGTCCTCTGGTAACTATTGACCATGTCCTATAGGAACTATTGACCATGTCCTCTGGTAACTAATGACCATTTCCTCGGGTAACTAATGACCACATCATCTGGTAGCTAATGACCATGTATTCTGGTAGCTAATGACCACGTCCTCTGGTAACTAATGAACATGTCCTCTGGTAACTAATGACCATGTCCTCTGGTAACTAATGACCATGTCCTACAGGAACTATTGACCATGTCCTCTGGTAGCTAATGACCATGTCCTCTGGTAACTAATGACCGTGTCCTCTGGTAACTAATGACAATGTGCTCTGGTAACTATTGACCATGTCCTATAGGAACTATTGACCATGTCCTCTGGTAACTATTGACCATGTCCTCTGGTAGCTAATGACCATGTCCTCTGGTAACTAATGACCATGTCCTGTGGTAACTAATGACCATGTCTTTAGGTAGCTAATGACAATGTCCTCTGGTAACTATTGACCATGTCCTCTGGTAGCTAATGACCATGTCCTTTGGTAGCTAACTACCATGTCCTCTGGTAACTAATGACCATGTCCTCTGGTAACTATTGACCATGTCCTCTGGTAGCTAATGACCATGTCCTCTGGTAACTAATGACCATGTCTTATGGTAACTAATGACCATGTCCTATAGGAACTATTGACCATGTCCTCTGGTAACTAATGACCATGTCCTATAGGAACTATTGACTATGTCCTCTGGTAACTAATGACCATGTCCTCTGGTAACTAATGACCATGTCCTTAGGTAGCTAATGACCATGTCCTCTGTTAACTAATGACCATGTCCTCTGGTAACTATTGACCATGTCCGCTGGTAACAATTGACCATGTCCTCTGGTAACTATTGACCATGTCCTATAGGAACTATTGACCATGGCCTCTGGTAACTAATGACCATGTCCTCTGGTAACTATTGACCATGTCCTATAGGAACTATTGACCATGTCCTCTGGTAACTAATGACCATGTCCTCTGGTAACTAATGACCATTTCCTCTGGTAAGTAATGACCACGTCCTCTGGTAGCTAATGACCATGTCCTCTGGTAACTAATGACCAAGTCCTCTGGTAACTATTGACCATTTCCTCTGGTAACTATTGACCATGTCCTATCGGAACTATTTACCATTTCCTCTGGTAACTAATGACCATTTCCTCGGGTAACTAATGACCACGTCCTCTGGTAGCTAATGACCATGTCCTCTGGTAACTCATGACCATGTCCTCTGGTAACTATTGACCATGTCCTTTGTTAACTATTTTCCATGTCCTCTGGTAACTATTTACCATGTCCTTTGTTAACTATTTTCCATGTCCTCTGGTAACTATTTACCATGTCCTCTGGTAACTAATGACCATGTCCTCTGGTAACTAATGACCATGTCCTTTGTTAACTATTTTCCATGTCCTCTGGTAACTATTTACCATGTCCTCTGTTAACTAATGACCATGTCCTCTGTTAACTATTGACCATGTCCTCTGGTAACTATTGACCATGTCCTTTGTTAACTATTGACCATGTCCTCTGGTAACTATTGACCATGTCCTCTGGTAACTAATGACCATGTCCTCTGGTAAGTAATGACCATGTCCTTTGTTAACTATTTTCCATGTCCTCTGGTAACGAATGACCATGTCCTCTGGTAACTATTTACCATGTCCTCTGTTAACTAATGACCATGTCCTCTGTTAACTATTGACCATGTCCTCTGTTAACTATTGACCATGTCCTCTGGTAACTATTGACCATGTCCTGTGGTAACTATTGACCATGTCCTTTGTTAACTATTTTCCATGTCCTCTGGTAACTATTTACCATGTCCTTTGTTAACTATTTTCCATGTCCTCTGGTAACTATTTACCATGTCCTCTGGTAACTAATGACCATGTCCTCTGGTAACTAATGACCATGTCCTTTGTTAACTATTTTCCATGTCCTCTGGTAACTATTTACCATGTCCTCTGGTAACTAATGACCATGTCCTCTGTTAACTAATGACCATGTCCTCTGTTAACTATTGACCATGTCCTCTGGTAACTATTGACCATGTCCTGTGGTAACTAATGACCATGTCCTCTGGTAACTAATGACCATGTCCTACAGGAACTATTGACCATGTCCTCTGGTAGTTAATGACCATGTCCTCTGGTAACTAATGACAATGTGCTCTGGTAACTATTGACCATGTCCTATAGGAACTATTGACCATGTCCTCTGGTAACTATTGACCATGTCCTCTGGTAGCTAATGACCATGTCCTCTGGTAACTATTGACCATGTCCTGTGGTAACTAATGACCATGTCCTCTGGTAACTAATGACCATGTCCTACAGGAACTATTGACCATGTCCTCTGGTAGTTAATGACCATGTCCTCTGGTAACTAATGACCATGTCCTCTGGTAACTAATGACCATGTCCTTTGTTAACTATTTTCCATGTCCTCTGGTAACTATTTACCATGTCCTCTGGTAACTAATGACCATGTCCTCTGTTAACTAATGACCATGTCCTCTGTTAACTATTGACCATGTCCTCTGGTAACTATTGACCATGTCCTGTGGTAACTAATGACCATGTCCTCTGGTAACTAATGACCATGTCCTACAGGAACTATTGACCATGTCCTCTGGTAGTTAATGACCATGTCCTCTGGTAACTAATGACAATGTGCTCTGGTAACTATTGACCATGTCCTATAGGAACTATTGACCATGTCCTCTGGTAACTATTGACCATGTCCTCTGGTAGCTAATGACCATGTCCTCTGGTAACTAATGACCATGTCCTCTGGTAACTAATGACCATGTCCTCTGGTAACTATTGACCATGTCCTCTGGTAACTAATGACCATGTCATTTGGTAGCTAACTACCATGTCCTCTGGTAACTAATGACCATGTCCTCTGGTAACTATTGACCATGTCCTCTGGTAGCTAATGACCATGTCCTCTGGTAATTAATGACCATGTCCTCTGGTAACTAATGACCATGTCCTATAGGAACTATTGACCATGTCCTCTTTTAACTAATGACCATGTCCTATAGGAACTATTGACTATGTCCTCTGGTAACTAATGACCATGTCCTCTGGTAACTAATGACCATGTCCTTAGATAGCTAATGACCATGTCCTCTGGTAACTAATGACCATGTCCTTTGGTAGCTAATGACCATGTCCTCTGGTAACTAATGACCATGTCCTCTGTTCACTATTGACCATGTCCTCTGGTAGCTAATGACCATGTCCTCTGTTAACTATTGACCATGTCCTCTGGTAACTATTGACCATGTCCTCTGGTAACTAATGACCATGTCCTCTGTTAACTATTGACCATGTCCTCTGGTAACTATTGACCATGTCCTCTGGTAACTAATGACCATGTCCTCTGTTAACTATTGACCATGTCCTCTGGTAATTGACGACCATGTCCTCTGGTAACTAATGACCATGTCCTTTGTTAACTATTGACCATGTCCTCTGGTAACTATTGACCATGTCCTCTGGTAACTAATGACCATGTCCTTTGGTAGCTAATGACCATGTCCTCTGGTAACTATTGACCATGTGCTCTGGTAACTATTGACCATGTCCTCTGGTAACTATTGACCATGTCCTTTGGTAGCTAATGACCATGTCCTCTGGTAACTATTGACCATGTCCTCTGGTAACTATTGACCATGTCCTCTGGTAACTAATGACCATGTCCTTTGGTAGCTAATCACCATGTCCTCTGGTAACTATTGACCATGTCCTATAGGAACTATTGACCATTTCCTCTGGTAACTAATAACCACGTCCTCTGGTAGCTAATGACCATGTCCTCTGGTAGCTAATGACCACGTCCTCTGGTAACTAATGACCATGTCCTCTGGTAACTAATGACCATGTCCTACAGGAACTATTGACCATGTCCTCTGGTAGCTAATGACCATGTCCTCTGGTAACTAATGACCGTGTCCTCTGGTAACCAATGACAATGTGCTCTGGTAACTATTGACCATGTCCTATAGGAACTATTGACCATGTCCTCTGGTAGCTAATGACCATGTCCTCTGGTAACTAATGACCGTGTCCTTTGGTAGCTAACTACCATGTCCTCTGGTAACTTATGACCATGTCCTCTGGTAACTATTGACCATGTCCTCTGGTAGCTAATGACCATGTCCTCTGGTAAGTAATAACCATGTCCTCTGGTAGCAAATGACCATGTCCTCTGGTAACTCTTGACCATGTCCTTTTGTAGTTAATGACCATGTCCTCTGGTAACTAATGACCATGTCCTCTGTTAACTATTGACCGTGTCCTCTGGTAGCTAATGACCATGTCCTCTGGTAACTAATGACCATGTCCTCTGTTAACTATTGACCATGTCCTCTGGTAACTTTTGACCATGTCCTCTGGTAACTAATGACCATGTCCTCTGGTAACTAATGACCATGTCCTCTGGTAACTATTGACCATGTCCTATAGGAACTATTGACCATGTCCTCTGGTAACTAATGACCATGTCCTCTGGTAACTAATGACCACGTCCTCTGGTAGCTAATGACCACGTCCTCTGGTAACTAATGACCATGTCCTCTGGTAACTATTGACCATGTCCTCTGGTAACTATTGACCATGTCCTATAGGAACTATTGACCATGTCCTCTGGTAACTAATGACCATTTCCTCGGGTAACTAATGACCACATCATCTGGTAGCTAATGACCATGTATTCTGGTAGCTAATGACCACGTCCTCTGGTAACTAATGAACATGTCCTCTGGTAACTAATGACCATGTCCTCTGGTAACTAATGACCATGTCCTACAGGAACTATTGACCATGTCCTCTGGTAGCTAATGACCATGTCCTCTGGTAACTAATGACCGTGTCCTCTGGTAACTAATGACAATGTGCTCTGGTAACTATTGACCATGTCCTATAGGAACTATTGACCATGTCCTCTGGTAACTATTGACCATGTCCTCTGGTAGCTAATGACCATGTCCTCTGGTAACTAATGACCATGTCCTGTGGTAACTAATGACCATGTCTTTAGGTAGCTAATGACAATGTCCTCTGGTAACTATTGACCATGTCCTCTGGTAGCTAATGACCATGTCCTTTGGTAGCTAACTACCATGTCCTCTGGTAACTAATGACCATGTCCTCTGGTAACTATTGACCATGTCCTCTGGTAGCTAATGACCATGTCCTCTGGTAACTAATGACCATGTCCTCTGGTAACTAATGACCATGTCCTATAGGAACTATTGACCATGTCCTCTGGTAACTAATGACCATGTCCTATAGGAACTATTGACTATGTCCTCTGGTAACTAATGACCATGTCCTCTGGTAACTAATGACCATGTCCTTAGGTAGCTAATGACCATGTCCTCTGTTAACTAATGACCATGTCCTCTGGTAACTATTGACCATGTCCGCTGGTAACAATTGACCATGTCCTCTGGTAACTATTGACCATGTCCTATAGGAACTATTGACCATGGCCTCTGGTAACTAATGACCATGTCCTCTGGTAACTATTGACCATGTCCTATAGGAACTATTGACCATGTCCTCTGGTAACTAATGACCATGTCCTCTGGTAACTAATGACCATTTCCTCTGGTAAGTAATGACCACGTCCTCTGGTAGCTAATGACCATGTCCTCTGGTAACTAATGACCAAGTCCTCTGGTAACTATTGACCATTTCCTCTGGTAACTATTGACCATGTCCTATCGGAACTATTTACCATTTCCTCTGGTAACTAATGACCATTTCCTCGGGTAACTAATGACCACGTCCTCTGGTAGCTAATCACCATGTCCTCTGGTAACTCATGACCATGTCCTCTGGTAACTATTGACCATGTCCTTTGTTAACTATTTTCCATGTCCTCTGGTAACTATTTACCATGTCCTTTGTTAACTATTTTCCATGTCCTCTGGTAACTATTTACCATGTCCTCTGGTAACTAATGACCATGTCCTCTGGTAACTAATGACCATGTCCTTTGTTAACTATTTTCCATGTCCTCTGGTAACTATTTACCATGTCCTCTGTTAACTAATGACCATGTCCTCTGTTAACTATTGACCATGTCCTCTGGTAACTATTGACCATGTCCTTTGTTAACTATTGACCATGTCCTCTGGTAACTATTGACCATGTCCTCTGGTAACTAATGACCATGTCCTCTGGTAAGTAATGACCATGTCCTTTGTTAACTATTTTCCATGTCCTCTGGTAACGAATGACCATGTACTCTGGTAACTATTTACCATGTCCTCTGTTAACTAATGACCATGTCCTCTGTTAACTATTGACCATGTCCTCTGTTAACTATTGACCATGTCCTCTGGTAACTATTGACCATGTCCTGTGGTAACTATTGACCATGTCCTTTGTTAACTATTTTCCATGTCCTCTGGTAACTATTTACCATGTCCTTTGTTAACTATTTTCCATGTCCTCTGGTAACTATTTACCATGTCCTCTGGTAACTAATGACCATGTCCTCTGGTAACTAATGACCATGTCCTTTGTTAACTAATGACCATGTCCTCTGTTAACTATTGACCATGTCCTCTGGTAACTATTGACCATGTCCTGTGGTAACTAATGACCATGTCCTCTGGTAACTAATGACCATGTCCTACAGGAACTATTGACCATGTCCTCTGGTAGTTAATGACCATGTCCTCTGGTAACTAATGACAATGTGCTCTGGTAACTATTGACCATGTCCTATAGGAACTATTGACCATGTCCTCTGGTAACTATTGACCATGTCCTCTGGTAGCTAATGACCATGTCCTCTGGTAACTAATGACCATGTCCTCTGGTAACTAATGACCATGTCCTCTGGTAACTATTGACCATGTCCTCTGGTAACTAATGACCATGTCATTTGGTAGCTAACTACCATGTCCTCTGGTAACTAATGACCATGTCCTCTGGTAACTATTGACCATCTCCTCTGGTAGCTAATGACCATGTCCTCTGGTAATTAATGACCATGTCCTCTGGTAACTAATGACCATGTCCTATAGGAACTATTGACCATGTCCTCTTTTAACTAATGACCATGTCCTATAGGAACTATTGACTATGTCCTCTGGTAACTAATGACCATGTCCTCTGGTAACTAATGACCATGTCCTTAGATAGCTAATGACCATGTCCTCTGGTAACTAATGACCATGTCCTTTGGTAGCTAATGACCATGTCCTCTGGTAACTAATGACCATGTCCTCTGTTCACTATTGACCATGTCCTCTGGTAGCTAATGACCATGTCCTCTGTTAACTATTGACCATGTCCTCTGGTAACTATTGACCATGTCCTCTGGTAACTAATGACCATGTCCTCTGTTAACTATTGACCATGTCCTCTGGTAACTATTGACCATGTCCTCTGGTAACTAATGACCATGTCCTCTGTTAACTATTGACCATGTCCTCTGGTAATTGACGACCATGTCCTCTGGTAACTAATGACCATGTCCTTTGTTAACTATTGACCATGTCCTCTGGTAACTATTGACCATGTCCTCTGGTAACTAATGACCATGTCCTTTGGTAGCTAATGACCATGTCCTCTGGTAACTATTGACCATGTGCTCTGGTAACTATTGACCATGTCCTCTGGTAACTATTGACCATGTCCTTTGGTAGCTAATGACCATGTCCTCTGGTAACTATTGACCATGTCCTCTGGTAACTATTGACCATGTCCTCTGGTAACTAATGACCATGTCCTTTGGTAGCTAATCACCATGTCCTCTGGTAACTATTGACCATGTCCTATAGGAACTATTGACCATTTCCTCTGGTAACTAATAACCACGTCCTCTGGTAGCTAATGACCATGTCCTCTGGTAGCTAATGACCACGTCCTCTGGTAACTAATGACCATGTCCTCTGGTAACTAATGACCATGTCCTACAGGAACTATTGACCATGTCCTCTGGTAGCTAATGACCATGTCCTCTGGTAACTAATGACCGTGTCCTCTGGTAACCAATGACAATGTGCTCTGGTAACTATTGACCATGTCCTATAGGAACTATTGACCATGTCCTCTGGTAGCTAATGACCATGTCCTCTGGTAACTAATGACCGTGTCCTTTGGTAGCTAACTACCATGTCCTCTGGTAACTTATGACCATGTCCTCTGGTAACTATTGACCATGTCCTCTGGTAGCTAATGACCATGTCCTCTGGTAAGTAATAACCATGTCCTCTGGTAGCAAATGACCATGTCCTCTGGTAACTCTTGACCATGTCCTTTTGTAGTTAATGACCATGTCCTCTGGTAACTAATGACCATGTCCTCTGTTAACTATTGACCGTGTCCTCTGGTAGCTAATGACCATGTCCTCTGGTAACTAATGACCATGTCCTCTGTTAACTATTGACCATGTCCTCTGGTAACTATTGACCATGTCCTATAGGAACTATTGACCATGTCCTCTGGTAACTAATGACCATGTCCTCTGGTAACTAATGACCACGTCCTCTGGTAGCTAATGACCACGTCCTCTGGTAACTAATGACCATGTCCTCTGGTAACTAATGACCATGTCCTACAGGAACTATTGACCATGTCCTCTGGTAGCTAATGACCATGTCCTCTGGTAACTAATGACCGTGTCCTCTGGTAACTAATGACCATGTCCTCTGTTAACTATTGACCATGTCCTCTGGTAACTATTGACCATGTCCTATAGGAACTATTGACCATGTCCTCTGGTAACTAATGACCATGTCCTCTGGTAACTAATGACCACGTCCTCTGGTAGCTAATGACCACGTCCTCTGGTAACTAATGACCATGTCCTCTGGTAACTATTGACCATGTCCTCTGGTAACTATTGACCATGTCCTATAGGAACTATTGACCATGTCCTCTGGTAACTAATGACCATTTCCTCGGGTAACTAATGACCACATCATCTGGTAGCTAATGACCATGTATTCTGGTAGCTAATGACCACGTCCTCTGGTAACTAATGAACATGTCCTCTGGTAACTAATGACCATGTCCTCTGGTAACTAATGACCATGTCCTACAGGAACTATTGACCATGTCCTCTGGTAGCTAATGACCATGTCCTCTGGTAACTAATGACCGTGTCCTCTGGTAACTAATGACAATGTGCTCTGGTAACTATTGACCATGTCCTATAGGAACTATTGACCATGTCCTCTGGTAACTATTGACCATGTCCTCTGGTAGCTAATGACCATGTCCTCTGGTAACTAATGACCATGTCCTGTGGTAACTAATGACCATGTCTTTAGGTAGCTAATGACAATGTCCTCTGGTAACTATTGACCATGTCCTCTGGTAACTAATGACCATGTCCTCTGGTAACTATTGACCATGTCCTCTGGTAGCTAATGACCATGTCCTCTGGTAACTAATGACCATGTCCTCTGGTAACTAATGACCATGTCCTATAGGAACTATTGACCATGTCCTCTGGTAACTAATGACCATGTCCTATAGGAACTATTGACTATGTCCTCTGGTAACTAATGACCATGTCCTCTGGTAACTAATGACCATGTCCTTAGGTAGCTAATGACCATGTCCGCTGGTAACGAATGACCATGTCCTTTGGTAGCTAATGACCATGTCCTCTGGTAACTAATGACCACGTCCTCTGTTAACTATTGACCATGTCCTCTGGTAGCTAATGACCATGTCCTCTGGTAACTATTGACCATGTCCTCTGGTAACTCTTGACCATGTCCTCTGGTAACTAATGACCATGTCCTCTGTTAACTATTGACCATGTCCTCTTGTAACTAATGACCATGTCCTTTGTTAACTATTGACCATGTCCTCTGGTAACTATTGACCATGTCCTCTGGTAACTAATGACCATGTCCTTTGGTAGCTAATGACCATGTCCTCTGGTAACTATTGACCATGTCCTCTGGTAACTATTGACCATGTCCTTTGGTAGCTAATGACCATGTCCTCTGGTAACTATTGACCATGTCCTCTGGTAACTATTGACCATGTCTTCTGGTAACTAATGACCATGTGCTTTCGTAGCTAATGACCATGTCCTCTGGTAACTATTAACCATGTCCTATAGGAACTATTGACCATTTCCTCTGGTAACTAATGACTATTTCCTCTGGTAACTAATAACCATGTCCTCTGGTAGCTAATGACCATGTCCTCTGGTAGCTAATGACCACGTCCTCTGGTAACTAATAAACATGTAATCTGGTATCTATTGACCATGTCCTCTGGTAACTAATGACCATGTCCTAAAGGAACTATTGACCATGTCCTCTGGTAGCTAATGACCATGTCCTCTGGTAACTGATGACCGTGTCCTCTGGTAACTAATGACAATGTGCTCTGGTAACTATTGACCATGTCCTATAGGAACTATTGACAATGTCCTCTGGTAACTAATGACCATGTCCTCTGGTAACTAATGACCATGTGCTTAGGTAGCTAATGACCATGTCCTCTGGTAACTATTGACCATGTCCTCTTGTAGCTAATGACCATGTCCTTTGGTAGCTAACTACCATGTCCTCTGGTAACTAATGACCATGTCCTCTGGTAACTATTGACCATGTCCTCTGGTAGCTAATGACCATGTCCTCTGGTAACTAATGACCATGTCCTCTGGTAACTAATGACAATGTCCTCTAGGAACTATTGACCATGTCCTCTTGTAACTAATGACCATGTCCTATAGGAACTATTGACTATGTCCTCTGGTAACTAATGACCATGTCCTCTGGTAACTAATGACCATGTCCTTTGGTAGCTATTGACCATGTCCTCTGGTAACTAATGACCATGTCCTCTGTTCACTATTGACCATGTCCTCTGGTAGCTAATGACCATGTCCTCTGTTAACTATTGACCATGTCCTCTGGTAACTATTGACCATGTCCTCTGGTAGCTAATGACCATGTCCTCTGGTAGCTAATGACCATGTCCTCTGGTAACTATTGACCATGTCCTCTGGTAGCTAATGACCATGTCCTTTGGTAGCTAACTAATATTTCCTCTGGTAACTAATGACCATGTCCTCTGGTAACTATTGACCATGTCCTCTGGTAGCTAATGACCATGTCCTCTGGTAACTAATGACCATGTCCTCTGGTAACTAATGACCATGTCCTATAGGAACTATTGACCATGTCCTCTGGTAACTAATGACCATGTCCTATAGGAACTATTGACTATGTCCTCTGGTAACTAATGACCATGTCCTCTGGTAACTAATGACCATGTCCTTTGGTAGCTAATGACCATGTCCTCTGGTAACTAATGACCATGTCCTCTGTTCACTATTGACCATGTCCTCTGGTAGCTAATGACCATGTCCTCTGTTAACTATTGACCATGTCCTCTGGTAACTACTGACCATGTCCTCTGGTAACTAATGACCATGTCCTCTGTTAACTATTGACCATGTCCTCTGGTAACTATTGACCATGTCCTCTGGTAACTAATGACCATGTCCTTTGTTAACTATTGACCATGTCCTCTGGTAACTATTGACCATGTCCTCTGGTAACTAATGACCATGTCCTTTGGTAGTTAATCACCATGTCCTCTGGTAACTATTGACCATTTGCTATAGGAACTATTGACCATTTCCTCTGGTAACTAATGACCATTTCCTCTGGTAACTAATAACCACGTCCTCTGGTAGCTAATGACCATGTCCTCTGGTAGCTAATGACAACGTCCTCTGGTAACTAATGACCATGTCCTCTGGTAACTATTGACCATGTCCTCTGGTAGCTAATGACCATGTCCTCTGGTAACTCATGACCATGTCCTTTTGTAGCTAACTACCATGTCCTCTGGTAACTAATGACCATGTCCTCTGGTAACTATTGACCATATCCTCTGGTAGCTAATGACCATGTCCTCTGGTAACTATTGACCATGTGCTCTGGTAACTATTGACCATGTCCTCTGGTAACTATTGACCATGTCCTTTAGTAGCTAATGACCATGTCCTCTGGTAACTATTGACCATGTCCTCTGGTAACTAATGACCATGTCCTTTGGTAGCTAATCACCATGTCCTCTGGTAACTATTGACCATTTCCTATAGGAACTATTGACCATTTCCTCTGGTAACTAATGACCATTTCCTCTGGTAACTAATAACCACGTCCTCTGGTAGCTAATGACCATGTCCTCTGGTAGCTAATGACCACGTCCTCTGGTAACTAATGACCATGTCCTCTGGTAACTAATGATCATGTCCTCTGTTAACTATTGACCATGTCCTCTGGTAACTAATGACCATGTCCTTTGTTAACTATTGACCATGTCCTCTGGTAACTATTGACCATGTCCTCTGGTAACTAATGACCATGTCCTTTGGTAGTTAATCACCATGTCCTCTGGTAACTATTGACCATTTGCTATAGGAACTATTGACCATTTCCTCTGGTAACTAATGACCATTTCCTCTGGTAACTAATAACCACGTCCTCTGGTAGCTAATGACCATGTCCTCTGGTAGCTAATGACAACGTCCTCTGGTAACTAATGACCATGTCCTCTGGTAACTAATGACCATGTCCTACAGGAACTATTGACCATGTCCTCTGGTAACTATTGACCATGTCCTTTGGTAGCTAACTACCATGTCCTCTGGTAACTAATGACCATGTCCTCTGGTAACTATTGACCATGTCCTCTGGTAGCTAATGACCATGTCCTCTGGTAACTAATGACCATGTCCTTTGGTAGCTAACTACCATGTCCTCTGGTAACTAATGACCATGTCCTCTGGTAACTATTGACCATATCCTCTGGTAGCTAATGACCATGTCCTCTGGTAACTATTGACCATGTGCTCTGGTAACTATTGACCATGTCCTCTGGTAACTATTGACCATGTCCTTTAGTAGCTAATGACCATGTCCTCTGGTAACTATTGACCATGTCCTCTGGTAACTAATGACCATGTCCTTTGGTAGCTAATCACCATGTCCTCTGGTAACTATTGACCATTTCCTATAGGAACTATTGACCATTTCCTCTGGTAACTAATGACCATTTCCTCTGGTAACTAATAACCACGTCCTCTGGTAGCTAATGACCATGTCCTCTGGTAGCTAATGACCACGTCCTCTGGTAACTAATGACCATGTCCTCTGGTAACTAATGATCATGTCCTACAGGAACTATTGACCATGTCCTCTGGTAGATAATGACCATGTCCTCTGGTAACTAATGACCGTGTCCTCTGGTAACTAATGACAATGTGCTCTGGTAACTATTGACCATGTCCTATAGGAACTATTGACCATGTCCTCTGGTAACTATTGACCATGTCCTTTGGTAGCTAACTACCATGTCCTCTGGTAACTAATGACCATGTCCTCTGGTAACTATTGACCATGTCCTCTGGTAGCTAATGACCATGTCCTCTGGTAACTAATGACCATGTCCTTAGGTAGCTAACTACCATGTCCTCTGGTAACTAATGACCATGTCCTTTGGTAGCTAATGACCATGTCCTCTGGTAACTATTGACCATGTGCTCTGGTAACTATTGACCACGTCGTCTGGTAGCTAATGACCACGTCCTCTGGTAACTAATGACCATGTACTCTGGTAACTATTGACCATGTCCTCTGGTAACTATTGACCATGTCCTATAGGAACTATTGACCATTTCCCTGGGTATCTAATGACCATTTCCTCGGGTAACTAATGACCACGTCCTCTGGTAGCTAATGACCATGTCCTCTGGTAGCTAATGACCACGTCCTCTGGTAATTAATGAACATGTCTCCTGGTAACTATTGACCATGTCCTCTGGTAACTAATGACCATGTCCTACAGGAACTATTGACCATGTCCTCTGGTAGCTAATGACCATGTCCTCTGGTAACTAATGACCATGTCCTCTGGTAACTAATAACCATGTGCTTAGATAGCTAATGACCATGTCCTCTGGTAACTAATGACCATGTCCTTTGGTAGCTAACTACCATGTCCTCTGGTAACTAATGACCATGTCCTCTGGGAACTATTGACCATGTCCTCTGGTAGCTAATGACCATGTCCTCTGGTAACTAATAACCATGTCCTCTGGTAACTAATGACCATGACCTATAGGAACTATTGACTTGGTCCTCTGGTAACTAATAACCATGTCCTTAGGTAGCTAATGACCATGTCCTCTGGTAACTCTTGACCATGTCCTTTGGTAGTTAATGACCATGTCCTCTGGTAACTAATGACCATGTCCTGTGTTAGCTATTGACCGTGTCCTCTGGTAGCTAATGACCATGTCCTCTGGTAACTAATGACCATGTCCTCTGTTAACTATTGACCATGTCCTCTGGTAACTATTGACCATGTCCTGTGGTAACTATTGACCATGTCCTTTGTTAACTATTGACCATGTCCTCTGGTAACTATTGACCATGTCCTCTGGTAACTAATGACCATGTCCTCTGGTAACTAATGACCATGTCCTTTGTTAACTATATTCCATGTCCTCTGGTAGCTAATGACCATGTCCTCTGGTAGCTAATGACCACGTCCTCTGGTAACTAATGACCATGTCCTCTGGTAACTAATGATCATATCCTACAGGAACTATTGACCATGTCCTCTGGTAGATAATGACCATGTCCTCTGGTAACTAATGACCGTGTCCTCTGGTAACTAATGACAATGTGCTGTGGTAACTATTGACCATGTCCTATAGGAACTATTGACCATGTCCTCTGGTAACTATTGACCATGTCCTTTGGTAGCTAACTACCATGTCCTCTGGTAACTAATGACCATGTCCTCTGGTAACTATTGACCATGTCCTCTGGTAGCTAATGACCATGTCCTCTGGTAACTAATGACCATGTCCTTTGGTAGCTAACTACCATGTCCTCTGGTAACTAATGACCATGTCCTCTGGTAACTATTGACCATATCCTCTGGTAGCTAATGACCATGTCCTCTGGTAACTAATAACCATGTCCTCTGGTAGCTTTTGACCATGTCCTCTGGTAACTCTTGAGCATGTCCTTTGGTAGTTAATGACCATGTCCTCTGGTAACTAATGACCATTTCCTCTGTTAACTATTGACCGTGTCCTCTGGTAGCTAATGAACATGTCCTCTGGTAACAAATGACCATGTCCTCTGTTAACTATTGACCATGTCCTCTGGTAACTATTGACCATGTCTTCTGGTAACTAATGACCATGTCCTTTGTTAACTATTGACCATGTCCTCTGGTAACTATTGACCATGTCCTCTGGCAACTAATGACCATGTCCTCTGGTAACTAATGACCATGTCCTTTGTTACCTATTGACCATGTCCTCTGGTAACTAATGACCATGTCCTCTGGTAACTAATGACCATGTCCTCTGGTAACTATTGACCATGTCCTATAGGAACTATTGACCATGTCCTCTGGTAACCAATGACCATGTCCTCTGGTAACTAATGACCATGTCTTCTGGTAGCTAATGACCACGTCCTCTGGTAACTAATGACCATGTCCTCTGGTAACTATTGACCATGTCCTCTGGTAACTATTGACCACGTCCTCTGGTAGCTAATGACCACGTCCTCTGGTAACTAATGACCATGTACTCTGGTAACTATTGACCATGTCCTCTGGTAACTATTGACCATGTCCTATAGGAACTATTGACCATTTCCTCTGGTAACTAATGACCATTTCCTCGGGTAACTAATGACCACGTCCTCTGGTAGCTAATGACCATGTCCTCTTGTAGCTAATGACCACGTCCTCTGGTAATTAATGACCATGTCCTCTGGTAACTAATGACCATGTCCTCTGGTAACTAATGACCATGTCCTTTGTTAACTATTTTCCATGTCCTCTGGTAACTAATGACCATGTCCTCTGGTAACTATTTACCATGTCCTCTGTTAACTAATGACCATGTCCTCTGTTAACTATTGACCATGTCCTCTGGTAACTATTGACCATGTCCTGTGGTAACTAATGACCATGTCCTTTGTTAACTATTTTCCATGTCCTCTGGTAACTATTTACCATGTCCTTTGTTAACTATTTTCCATGTCCTCTGGTAACTATTTACCATGTCCTCTGGTAACTAATGACCATGTCCTCTGGTAACTAATGACCATGTCCTTTGTTAACTATTTTCCATGTCCTCTGGTAACTATTTACCATGTCCTCTGGTAACTAATGACCATGTCCTCTGTTAACTAATGACCATGTCTTCTGTTAACTATTGACCATGTCCTCTGGTAACTATTGACCATGTCCTGTGGTAACTATTGACCATGTCATTTGTTAACTATTGACCATGTCCTCTGGTAACTATTGACCATGTCCTCTGGTAACTATTGACCATGTCCTCTGGTAGCTAATGACCATGTCCTCTGGTAACTAATGACCATGTCCTATAGGAACTATTGACCATGTCCTCTTTTAACTAATAACCATGTCCTATAGGAACTATTGACTATGTCCTCTGGTAACTAATGACCATGTCCTCTGGTAACTAATGACCATGTCCTTAGATAGCTAATGACCATGTCCTCTGGTAACTATTGACCATGTCCTTTGGTAGCTAATGACCATGTCCTCTGGTAACTAATGACCATGTCCTCTGTTCACTATTGACCATGTCCTCTGGTAGCTAATGACCATGTCCTCTGTTAACTATTGACCATGTCCTCTGGTAACTATTGACCATGTCCTCTGGTAACTAATGACCATGTCCTCTGTTAACTATTGACCATGTCCTCTGGTAACTATTGACCATGTCCTCTGGTAACTAATGACCATGTCCTCTGTTAACTATTGACCATGTCCTCTGGTAACTATTGACCATGTCCTCTGGTAACTAATGACCATGTACTTTGTTAACTATTGACCATGTCCTCTGTTAACTATTGACCATGTCCTCTGGTAACTAATGACCATGTCCTTTGGTAACTAATGACCATGTCCTCTGGTAACTATTGACCATGTGCTCTGGTAACTATTGACCATGTCCTCTGGTAACTATTGACCATGTCCTTTGGTAGCTAATGACCATGTCCTCTGGTAACTATTGACCATGTCCTCTGGTAACTATTGACCATGTCCTCTGGTAACTAATGACCATGTCCTTTGGTAGCTAATCACCATGTCCTCTGGTAACTATTGACCATGTCCTATAGGAACTATTGACCATTTCCTCTGGTAACTAATAACCACGTCCTCTGGTAGCTAATGACCATGTCCTCTGGTAGCTAATGACCACGTCCTCTGGTAACTAATGACCATGTCCTCTGGTAACTAATGACCATGTCCTACAGGAACTATTGACCATGTCCTCTGGTAGCTAATGACCATGTCCTCTGGTAACTAATTACCGTGTCCTCTGGTAACCAATGACAATGTGCTCTGGTAACTATTGACCATGTCCTATAGGAACTATTGACCATGTCCTCTGGTAGCTAATGACCATGTCCTCTGGTAACTAATGACCGTGTCCTTTGGTAGCTAACTACCATGTCCTCTGGTAACTAATGACCATGTCCTCTGGTAACTATTGACCATGTCCTCTGGTAGCTAATGACCATGTCCTCTGGTAAGTAATAACCATGTCCTCTGGTAGCAAATTACCATGTCCTCTGGTAACTCTTGACCATGTCCTTTTGTAGTTAATGACCATGTCCTCTGGTAACTAATGACCATGTCCTCTGTTAACTATTGACCGTGTCCTCTGGTAGCTAATGACCATGTCCTCTGGTAACTAATGACCATGTCCTTTGTTAACTATTGACCATGTCCTCTGGTAACTATTGACCATGTCCTCTGGCAACTAATGACCATGTCCTCTGGTAACTAATGACCATGTCTTTTGTTAACTACTGACCATGTCCTCTGGTAACTATTTACCATGTCCTACAGGAACTATTGACCATGTCCTCTGGTAGCTAATGACCATGTCCTCTGGTAACTAATTACCGTGTCCTCTGGTAACCAATGACAATGTGCTCTGGTAACTATTGACCATGTCCTATAGGAACTATTGACCATGTCCTCTGGTAGCTAATGACCATGTCCTCTGGTAACTAATGACCGTGTCCTTTCGTAGCTAACTACCATGTCCTCTGGTAACTAATGACCATGTCCTCTGGTAACTATTGACCATGTCCTCTGGTAGCTAATGACCATGTCCTCTGGTAAGTAATAACCATGTCCTCTGGTAGCAAATTACCATGTCCTCTGGTAACTCTTGACCATGTCCTTTTGTAGTTAATGACCATGTCCTCTGGTAACTAATGACCATGTCCTCTGTTAACTATTGACCGTGTCCTCTGGTAGCTAATGACCATGTCCTCTGGTAACTAATGACCATGTCCTTTGTTAACTATTGACCATGTCCTCTGGTAACTATTGACCATGTCCTCTGGCAACTAATGACCATGTCCTCTGGTAACTAATGACCATGTCTTTTGTTAACTATTGACCATGTCCTCTGGTAACTATTTACCATGTCCTCTGGTAACTTTTGACCATGTCCTCTGGTAACTAATGACCATGTCCTCTGGTAACTAATGACCATGTCCTCTGGTAACTATTGACCATGTCCTATAGGAACTATTGACCATGTCCTCTGGTAACTAATGACCATGTCCTCTGGTAACTAATGACCACGTCCTCTGGTAGCTAATGACCACGTCCTCTGGTAACTAATGACCATGTCCTCTGGTAACTATTGACCATGTCCTCTGGTAACTATTGACCATGTCCTATAGGAACTATTGACCATGTCCTCTGGTAACTAATGACCATTTCCTCGGGTAACTAATGACCACATCATCTGGTAGCTAATGACCATGTATTCTGGTAGCTAATGACCACGTCCTCTGGTAACTAATGAACATGTCCTCTGGTAACTAATGACCATGTCCTCTGGTAACTAATGACCATGTCCTACAGGAACTATTGACCATGTCCTCTGGTAGCTAATGACCATGTCCTCTGGTAACTAATGACCGTGTCCTCTGGTAACTAATGACAATGTGCTCTGGTAACTATTGACCATGTCCTATAGGAACTATTGACCATGTCCTCTGGTAACTATTGACCATGTCCTCTGGTAGCTAATGACCATGTCCTCTGGTAACTAATGACCATGTCCTGTGGTAACTAATGACCATGTCTTTAGGTAGCTAATGACAATGTCCTCTGGTAACTATTGACCATGTCCTCTGGTAGCTAATGACCATGTCCTTTGGTAGCTAACTACCATGTCCTCTGGTAACTAATGACCATGTCCTCTGGTAACTATTGACCATGTCCTCTGGTAGCTAATGACCATGTCCTCCGGTAACTAATGACCATGTCCTCTGGTAACTAATGACCATGTCCTATAGGAACTATTGACCATGTCCTCTTGTAACTAATGACCATGTCCTATAGGAACTATTGACTATGTCCTCTGGTAACTAATGACCATGTCCTCTGGTAACTAATGACCATGTCCTTAGGTAGCTAATGACCATGTCCGCTGGTAACGAATGACCATGTCCTTTGGTAGCTAATGACCATGTCCTCTGGTAACTAATGACCACGTCCTCTGTTAACTATTGACCATGTCCTCTGGTAGCTAATGACCATGTCCTCTGGTAACTATTGACAATGTCCTCTGGTAACTATTGACCATGTCCTCTGGTAACTAATGACCATGTCCTCTGTTAACTATTGACCATGTCCTCTGGTAACTATTGACCATGTCTTCTGGTAACTAATGACCATGTCCTTTGTTAACTATTGACCATGTCCTCTGGTAACTATTGACCATGTCCTCTGGCAACTAATGACCATGTCCTCTGGTAACTAATGACCATGTCCTTTGTTACCTATTGACCATGTCCTCTGGTAACTAATGACCATGTCCTCTGGTAACTAATGACCATGTCCTCTGGTAACTATTGACCATGTCCTATAGGAACTATTGACCATGTCCTCTGGTAACCAATGACCATGTCCTGTGGTAACTAATGACCATGTCTTCTGGTAGCTAATGACCACGTCCTCTGGTAACTAATGACCATGTCCTCTGGTAACTATTGACCATGTCCTCTGGTAACTATTGACCACGTCCTCTGGTAGCTAATGACCACGTCCTCTGGTAACTAATGACCATGTACTCTGGTAACTATTGACCATGTCCTCTGGTAACTATTGACCATGTCCTATAGGAACTATTGACCATTTCCTCTGGTAACTAATGACCATTTCCTCGGGTAACTAATGACCACGTCCTCTGGTAGCTAATGACCATGTCCTCTGGTAGCTAATGACCACGTCCTCTGGTAATTAATGAACATGTCTTCTGGTAACTATTGACCATGTCCTCTGGTAACTAATGACCATGTCCTACAGGAACTATTGACCATGTCCTCTGGTAGCTAATGACCATGTCCTCTGGTAACTAATGACCATGTCCTCTGGTAACTAATGACCATGTGCTTAGATAGCTAATGACCATGTCCTCTGGTAACTAATGACCATGTCCTTTGGTAGCTAACTACCATGTCCTCTGGTAACTAATGACCATGTCCTCTGGGAACTATTGACCATGTCCTCTGGTAGCTAATGACCATGTCCTCTGGTAACTAAAAACCATGTCCTCTGGTAACTAATGACCATGACCTATAGGAACTATTGACTTGGTCCTCTGGTAACTAATGACCATGTCCTTAGGTAGCTAATGACCATGTCCTCTGGTAACTCTTGTCCATGTCCTTTGGTAGTTAATTACCATGTCATCTGGTAACTAAAGACCATGTCCTGTGTTAGCTATTGACCGTGTCCTCTGGTAGCTAATGACCATGTCCTCTGGTAACTAATGACCATGTCCTCTGTTAACTATTGACCATGTCCTCTGGTAACTATTGACCATGTCCTGTGGTAACTATTGACCATGTCCTTTGTTAACTATTGACCATGTCCTCTGGTAACTATTGACCATGTCCTCTGGTAACTAATGACCATGTCCTCTGGTAACTAATGACCATGTCCTTTGTTAACTATATTCCATGTCCTCTGGTAACTAATGACCATGTCCTCTGGTAACTATTTACCATGTCCTCTGTTAACTAATGACCATGTCCTCTGTTAACTATTGACCATGTCCTCTGGTAACTATTGACCATGTCCTGTGGTAACTATTGACCATGTCCTTTGTTAACTATTTTCCATGTCCTCTGGTAACTATTTACCATGTCCTTTGTTAACTATTTCCCATGTCCTCTGGTAACTATTTACCATGTCCTCTGGTAACTAATGACCATGTCCTCTGGTAACTAATGACCATGTCCTTTGTTAACCATTTTCCATGTCCTCTGGTAACTATTGACCATGTCCTCTGTTAACTAATGACCATGTCTTCTGTTAACTATTGACCATGTCCTCTGGTAACTAATGACCATGTCTTCTGTTAACTATTGACCATGTCCTCTGGTAACTATTGACCATGTCCTGTGGTAACTATTGACCATGTCATTTGTTAACTATTGACCATGTCCTCTGGTAACTATTGACCATGTCCTCTGGTAACTAATGACCATGTCCTCTGGTAACTAATGACCATGTCCTTTGTTAACTATTTTCCATGTCCTCTGGTAACTATTTACCATGTCCTCTGGTAACTGATGACCATGTTCTCTGGTAACTAATGACCATGTCCTCTGGTAACTATTGACCATGTCCTGTAGGAACTATTGACCATGTCCTTTGGTAGCTAACTACCATGTCCTCTGGTAACTAATGACCATGTCCTCTGGTAACTATTGACCATGTCCTCTGGTAGCTAATGTCCATGTCCTCTGGTAACTAATGACCATGTCCTTTGGTAGCTAACTACCATGTCCTCTGGTAACTAATGACCATGTCCTCTGGTAACTATTGACCATGTCCTCTGGTAACTATTGACTTGGTCCTCTGGTAACTAATGACAATGTCCTTAGGTAGCTAATGACCATGTCCTCTGGTAACTCTTGACCATGTCCTTTGGTAGTTAATGACCATGTCCTCTGGTAACTAATGACCATGTCCTCTGTTAACTATTGACCGTGTCCTCTGGTAGCTAATGACCATGTCCTCTGGTAACTAATGACCATGTCCTCTGGTAACTATTGACCATGTCCTCTGGTAACTATTGACCATGTCCTGTGGTAAGTAATGACCATGTTCTTTGTTAACTGTTGACCATGTCCTCTGGTAACTATTGACCATGTCCTCTGGTAACTAATGACCATGTCCTCTGGTAACTAATGACCATGTCCTTTGTTAACTATTGACCATGTCCTCTGGTAACTAATGACCATGTCCTCTGGTAACTATTGACCATGTCCTATAGGAACTATTGACCATGTCCTCTGGTAACCAATGACCATGTCCTCTGGTAACTAATGACCATGTCTTCTGGTAGCTAATGACCACGTCCTCTGGTAACTAATGACCATGTCCTCTGGTAACTATTGACCATGTCCTCTGGTAACTATTGACCACGTCCTCTGGTAGCTAATGACCACGTCCTCTGGTAACTAATGACCATGTACTCTGGTAACTATTGACCATGTCCTCTGGTAACTATTGACCATGTCCTATAGGAACTATTGACCATTTCCTCTGGTAACTAATGACCATTTCCTCGGGTAACTAATGACCACGTCCTCTGGTAGCTAATGACCATGTCCTCTGGTAGCTAATGACCACGTCCTCTGGTAATTAATGAACATGTCCTCTGGTAACTATTGACCATGTCCTCTGGTAACTAATGACCATGTCCTACAGGAACTATTGACCATGTCCTCTGGTAGCTAATGACCATGTCCTCTGGTAACTAATGACCATGTCCTCTGGTAACTAATGACCATGTGCTTAGATAGCTAATGACCATGTCCTCTGGTAACTAATGACCATGTCCTTTGGTAGCTAACTACCATGTCCTCTGGTAACTAATGACCATGTCCTCTGGGAACTATTGACCATGTCCTCTGGTAGCTAATGACCATGTCCTCTGGTAACTAATAACCATGTCCTCTGGTAACTAATGACCATGACCTATAGGAACTATTGACTTGGTCCTCTGGTAACTAATGACCATGTCCTTAGGTAGCTAATGACCATGTCCTCTGGTAACTCTTGACCATGTCCTTTGGTAGTTAATGACCATGTCCTCTGGTAACTAATGACCATGTCCTGTGTTAGCTATTGACCGTGTCCTCTGGTAGCTAATGACCATGTCCTCTGGTAACTAATGACCATGTCCTCTGTTAACTATTGACCATGTCCTCTGGTAACTATTGACCATGTCCTGTGGTAACTATTGACCATGTCCTTTGTTAACTATTGACCATGTCCTCTGGTAACTATTGACCATGTCCTCTGGTAACTAATGACCATGTCCTCTGGTAACTAATGACCATGTCCTTTGTTAACTATTTTCCATGTCCTCTGGTAACTAATGACCATGTCCTCTGGTAACTATTTACCATGTCCTCTGTTAACTAATGACCATGTCCTCTGTTAACTATTGACCATGTCCTCTGGTAACTATTGACCATGTCCTGTGGTAACTATTGACCATGTCCTTTGTTAACTATTTTCCATGTCCTCTGGTAACTATTTACCATGTCCTTTGTTAACTATTTTCCATGTCCTCTGGTAACTATTTACCATGTCCTCTGGTAACTAATGACCATGTCCTCTGGTAACTAATGACCATGTCCTTTGTTAACTATTTTCCATGTCCTCTGGTAACTATTTACCATGTCCTCTGGTAACTAATGACCATGTCCTCTGTTAACTAATGACCATGTCTTCTGTTAACTATTGACCATGTCCTCTGGTAACTATTGACCATGTCCTGTGGTAACTATTGACCATGTCATTTGTTAACTATTGACCATGTCCTCTGGTAACTATTGACCATGTCCTCTGGTAACTAATGACCATGTCCTCTGGTAACTAATGACCATGTCCTTTGTTAACTATTTTCCATGTCCTCTGGTAACTATTTACCATGTCCTCTGGTAACTGATGACGATGTTCTCTGGTAACTAATGACCATGTCCTCTGGTAACTATTGACCATGTCCTGTAGGAACTATTGACCATGTCCTTTGGTAGCTAACTACCATGTCCTCTGGTAAATAATGACCATGTCCTCTGGTAACTATTGACCATGTCCTCTGGTAGCTAATGACCATGTCCTCTGGTAACTAATGACCATGTCCTTTGGTAGCTAACTACCATGTCCTCTGGTAACTAATGACCATGTCCTCTGGTAACTATTGACCATGTCCTCTGGTAACTATTGACTTGGTCCTCTGGTAACTAATGACCATGTCCTTAGGTAGCTAATGACCATGTCCTCTGGTAACTCTTGACCAGGTCCTTTGGTAGTTAATGACCATGTCCTCTGGTAACTAATGACCATGTCCTCTGTTAACTATTGACCGTGTCCTCTGGTAGCTAATGACCATGTCCTCTGGTAACTAATGACCATGTCCTCTGTTAACTATTGACCATGTCCTCTGGTAACTATTGACCATGTCCTGTGGTAACTATTGACCATGTCCTTTGTTAACTATTGACCATGTCCTCTGGTAACTATTGACCATGTCCTCTGGTAACTAATGACCATGTCCTCTGGTAACTAATGACCATGTCCTTTGTTAACTATATTCCATGTCCTCTGGTAACTAATGACCATGTCCTCTGGTAACTATTTACCATGTCCTCTGTTAACTAATGACCATGTCCTCTGTTAACTATTGACCATGTCCTCTGGTAACTATTGACCATGTCCTGTGGTAACTATTGACCATGTCCTTTGTTAACTATTTTCCATGTCCTCTGGTAACTATTTACCATGTCCTTTGTTAACTATTTCCCATGTCCTCTGGTAACTATTTACCATGTCCTCTGGTAACTAATGACCATGTCCTCTGGTAACTAATGACCATGTCCTTTGTTAACCATTTTCCATGTCCTCTGGTAACTATTGACCATGTCCTCTGTTAACTAATGACCATGTCTTCTGTTAACTATTGACCATGTCCTCTGGTAACTAATGACCATGTCTTCTGTTAACTATTGACCATGTCCTCTGGTAACTATTGACCATGTCCTGTGGTAACTATTGACCATGTCATTTGTTAACTATTGACCATGTCCTCTGGTAACTATTGACCATGTCCTCTGGTAACTAATGACCATGTCCTCTGGTAACTAATGACCATGTCCTTTGTTAACTATTTTCCATGTCCTCTGGTAACTATTTACCATGTCCTCTGGTAACTGATGACCATGTTCTCTGGTAACTAATGACCATGTCCTCTGGTAACTATTGACCATGTCCTGTAGGAACTATTGACCATGTCCTTTGGTAGCTAACTACCATGTCCTCTGGTAACTAATGACCATGTCCTCTGGTAACTATTGACCATGTCCTCTGGTAGCTAATGTCCATGTCCTCTGGTAACTAATGACCATGTCCTTTGGTAGCTAACTACCATGTCCTCTGGTAACTAATGACCATGTCCTCTGGTAACTATTGACCATGTCCTCTGGTAACTATTGACTTGGTCCTCTGGTAACTAATGACAATGTCCTTAGGTAGCTAATGACCATGTCCTCTGGTAACTCTTGACCATGTCCTTTGGTAGTTAATGACCATGTCCTCTGGTAACTAATGACCATGTCCTCTGTTAACTATTGACCGTGTCCTCTGGTAGCTAATGACCATGTCCTCTGGTAACTAATGACCATGTCCTCTGGTAACTATTGACCATGTCCTCTGGTAACTATTGACCATGTCCTGTGGTAAGTAATGACCATGTTCTTTGTTAACTATTGACCATGTCCTCTGGTAACTATTGACCATGTCCTCTGGTAACTAATGACCATGTCCTCTGGTAACTAATGACCATGTCCTTTGTTAACTATTGACCATGTCCTCTGGTAACTAATGACCATGTCCTCTGGTAACTATTGACCATGTCCTATAGGAACTATTGACCATGTCCTCTGGTAACCAATGACCATGTCCTCTGGTAACTAATGACCATGTCTTCTGGTAGCTAATGACCACGTCCTCTGGTAACTAATGACCATGTCCTCTGGTAACTATTGACCATGTCCTCTGGTAACTATTGACCACGTCCTCTGGTAGCTAATGACCACGTCCTCTGGTAACTAATGACCATGTACTCTGGTAACTATTGACCATGTCCTCTGGTAACTATTGACCATGTCCTATAGGAACTATTGACCATTTCCTCTGGTAACTAATGACCATTTCCTCGGGTAACTAATGACCACGTCCTCTGGTAGCTAATGACCATGTCCTCTGGTAGCTAATGACCACGTCCTCTGGTAATTAATGAACATGTCCTCTGGTAACTATTGACCATGTCCTCTGGTAACTAATGACCATGTCCTACAGGAACTATTGACCATGTCCTCTGGTAGCTAATGACCATGTCCTCTGGTAACTAATGACCATGTCCTCTGGTAACTAATGACCATGTGCTTAGATAGCTAATGACCATGTCCTCTGGTAACTAATGACCATGTCCTTTGGTAGCTAACTACCATGTCCTCTGGTAACTAATGACCATGTCCTCTGGGAACTATTGACCATGTCCTCTGGTAGCTAATGACCATGTCCTCTGGTAACTAATAACCATGTCCTCTGGTAACTAATGACCATGACCTATAGGAACTATTGACTTGGTCCTCTGGTAACTAATGACCATGTCCTTAGGTAGCTAATGACCATGTCCTCTGGTAACTCTTGACCATGTCCTTTGGTAGTTAATGACCATGTCCTCTGGTAACTAATGACCATGTCCTGTGTTAGCTATTGACCGTGTCCTCTGGTAGCTAATGACCATGTCCTCTGGTAACTAATGACCATGTCCTCTGTTAACTATTGACCATGTCCTCTGGTAACTATTGACCATGTCCTGTGGTAACTATTGACCATGTCCTTTGTTAACTATTGACCATGTCCTCTGGTAACTATTGACCATGTCCTCTGGTAACTAATGACCATGTCCTCTGGTAACTAATGACCATGTCCTTTGTTAACTATTTTCCATGTCCTCTGGTAACTAATGACCATGTCCTCTGGTAACTATTTACCATGTCCTCTGTTAACTAATGACCATGTCCTCTGTTAACTATTGACCATGTCCTCTGGTAACTATTGACCATGTCCTGTGGTAACTATTGACCATGTCCTTTGTTAACTATTTTCCATGTCCTCTGGTAACTATTTACCATGTCCTTTGTTAACTATTTTCCATGTCCTCTGGTAACTATTTACCATGTCCTCTGGTAACTAATGACCATGTCCTCTGGTAACTAATGACCATGTCCTTTGTTAACTATTTTCCATGTCCTCTGGTAACTATTTACCATGTCCTCTGGTAACTAATGACCATGTCCTCTGTTAACTAATGACCATGTCTTCTGTTAACTATTGACCATGTCCTCTGGTAACTATTGACCATGTCCTGTGGTAACTATTGACCATGTCATTTGTTAACTATTGACCATGTCCTCTGGTAACTATTGACCATGTCCTCTGGTAACTAATGACCATGTCCTCTGGTAACTAATGACCATGTCCTTTGTTAACTATTTTCCATGTCCTCTGGTAACTATTTACCATGTCCTCTGGTAACTGATGACGATGTTCTCTGGTAACTAATGACCATGTCCTCTGGTAACTATTGACCATGTCCTGTAGGAACTATTGACCATGTCCTTTGGTAGCTAACTACCATGTCCTCTGGTAAATAATGACCATGTCCTCTGGTAACTATTGACCATGTCCTCTGGTAGCTAATGACCATGTCCTCTGGTAACTAATGACCATGTCCTTTGGTAGCTAACTACCATGTCCTCTGGTAACTAATGACCATGTCCTCTGGTAACTATTGACCATGTCCTCTGGTAACTATTGACTTGGTCCTCTGGTAACTAATGACCATGTCCTTAGGTAGCTAATGACCATGTCCTCTGGTAACTCTTGACCAGGTCCTTTGGTAGTTAATGACCATGTCCTCTGGTAACTAATGACCATGTCCTCTGTTAACTATTGACCGTGTCCTCTGGTAGCTAATGACCATGTCCTCTGGTAACTAATGACCATGTCCTCTGGTAACTATTGACCATGTCCTCTGGTAACTATTGACCATGTCCTGTGGTAAGTAATGACCATGTTCTTTGTTAACTATTGACCATGTCCTCTGGTAACTATTGACCATGTCCTCTGGTAACTAATGACCATGTCCTCTGGTAACTAATGACCATGTACTCTGGTAACTATTGACCATGTCCTCTGGTAACTATTGACCATGTCCTATAGGAACTATTGACCATTTCCTCTGGTAACTAATGACCATTTCCTCGGGTAACTAATGACCACGTCCTCTGGTAGCTAATGACCATGTCCTCTGGTAATTAATGAACATGTCCTCTGGTAACTATTGACCATGTCCTCTGGTAACTAATGACCATGTCCTACAGGAACTATTGACCATGTCCTCTGGTAGCTAATGACCATGTCCTCTGGTAACTAATGACCATGTCCTCTGGTAACTAATGACCATGTGCTTAGATAGCTAATGACCATGTCCTCTGGTAACTAATGACCATGTCCTTTGGTAGCTAACTACCATGTCCTCTGGTAACTAATGACCATGTCCTCTGGGAACTATTGACCATGTCCTCTGGTAGCTAATGACCATGTCCTCTGGTAACTAATAACCATGTCCTCTGGTAACTAATGACCATGACCTATAGGAACTATTGACTTGGTCCTCTGGTAACTAATGACCATGTCCTTAGGTAGCTAATGACCATGTCCTCTGGTAACTCTTGACCATGTCCTTTGGTAGTTAATGACCATGTCCTCTGGTAACTAATGACCATGTCCTGTGTTAGCTATTGACCGTGTCCTCTGGTAGCTAATGACCATGTCCTCTGGTAACTAATGACCATGTCCTCTGTTAACTATTGACCATGTCCTCTGGTAACTATTGACCATGTCCTGTGGTAACTATTGACCATGTCCTTTGTTAACTATTGACCATGTCCTCTGGTAACTATTGACCATGTCCTCTGGTAACTAATGACCATGTCCTCTGGTAACTAATGACCATGTCCTTTGTTAACTATTTTCCATGTCCTCTGGTAACTAATGACCATGTCCTCTGGTAACTATTTACCATGTCCTCTGTTAACTAATGACCATGTCCTCTGTTAACTATTGACCATGTCCTCTGGTAACTATTGACCATGTCCTGTGGTAACTATTGACCATGTCCTTTGTTAACTATTTTCCATGTCCTCTGGTAACTATTTACCATGTCCTTTGTTAACTATTTTCCATGTCCTCTGGTAACTATTTACCATGTCCTCTGGTAACTAATGACCATGTCCTCTGGTAACTAATGACCATGTCCTTTGTTAACTATTTTCCATGTCCTCTGGTAACTATTTACCATGTCCTCTGGTAACTAATGACCATGTCCTCTGTTAACTAATGACCATGTCTTCTATTAACTATTGACCATGTCCTCTGGTAACTATTGACCATGTCCTGTGGTAACTATTGACCATGTCATTTGTTAACTATTGACCATGTCCTCTGGTAACTAATGACCATGTCCTCTGTTAACTATTGACCATGTCCTCTGGTAACTATTGACCATGTCCTGTGGTAACTATTGACCATGTCCTTTGTTAACTATTGACCATGTCCTCTGGTAACTATTGACCATGTCCTCTGGTAACTAATGACCATGTCCTCTGGTAACTAATGACCGTGTCCTTTGTTAACTATTTTCCATGTCCTCTGGTAACTAATGACCATGTCCTCTGGTAACTATTTACCATGTCCTCTGTTAACTAATGACCATGTCCTCTGTTAACTATTGACCATGTCCTCTGGTAACTATTGACCATGTCCTGTGGTAACTATTGACCATGTCCTTTGTTAACTATTTTCCATGTCCTCTGGTAACTATTTACCATGTCCTTTGTTAACTATTTTCCATGTCCTCTGGTAACTATTTACCATGTCCTCTGGTAACTAATGACCATGTCCTCTGGTAACTAATGACCATGTCCTTTGTTAACTATTTTCCATGTCCTCTGGTAACTATTTACCATGTCCTCTGGTAACTAATGACCATGTCCTCTGTTAACTAATGACCATGTCTTCTGTTAACTATTGACCATGTCCTCTGGTAACTATTGACCATGTCCTGTGGTAACTATTGACCATGTCATTTGTTAACTATTGACCATGTCCTCTGGTAACTATTGACCATGTCCTCTGGTAACTAATGACCATGTCCTCTGGTAACTAATGACCATGTCCTTTGTTAACTATTTTCCATGTCCTCTGGTAACTATTTACCATGTCCTCTGGTAACTGATGACCATGTTCTCTGGTAACTAATGACCATGTCCTCTGGTAACTATTGACCATGTCCTGTAGGAACTATTGACCATGTCCTTTGGTAGCTAACTACCATGTCCTCTGGTAACTAATGACCATGTCCTCTGGTAACTATTGACCATGTCCTCTGGTAGCTAATGACCATGTCCTCTGGTAACTAATGACCATGTCCTTTGGTAGCTAACTACCATGTCCTCTGGTAACTAATGACCATGTCCTCTGGTAACTATTGACCATGTCCTCTGGTAACTATTGACTTGGTCCTCTGGTAACTAATGACCATGTCCTTAGGTAGCTAATGACCATGTCCTCTGGTAACTCTTGACCAGGTCCTTTGGTAGTTAATGACCATGTCCTCTGGTAACTAATGACCATGTCCTCTGTTAACTATTGACCGTGTCCTCTGGTAGCTAATGACCATGTCCTCTGGTAACTAATGACCATGTCCTCTGGTAACTATTGACCATGTCCTCTGGTAACTATTGACCATGTCCTGTGGTAAGTAATGACCATGTTCTTTGTTAACTATTGACCATGTCCTCTGGTAACTATTGACCATGTCCTCTGGTAACTAATGACCATGTCCTCTGGTAACTAATGACCATGTACTCTGGTAACTATTGACCATGTCCTCTGGTAACTATTGACCATGTCCTATAGGAACTATTGACCATTTCCTCTGGTAACTAATGACCATTTCCTCGGGTAACTAATGACCACGTCCTCTGGTAGCTAATGACCATGTCCTCTGGTAGCTAATGACCACGTCCTCTGGTAATTAATGAACATGTCCTCTGGTAACTATTGACCATGTCCTCTGGTAACTAATGACCATGTCCTACAGGAACTATTGACCATGTCCTCTGGTAGCTAATGACCATGTCCTCTGGTAACTAATGACCATGTCCTCTGGTAACTAATGACCATGTGCTTAGATAGCTAATGACCATGTCCTCTGGTAACTAATGACCATGTCCTTTGGTAGCTAACTACCATGTCCTCTGGTAACTAATGACCATGTCCTCTGGGAACTATTGACCATGTCCTCTGGTAGCTAATGACCATGTCCTCTGGTAACTAATAACCATGTCCTCTGGTAACTACTGACCATTACCTATAGGAACTATTGACTTGGTCCTCTGGTAACTAATGACCATGTCCTTAGGTAGCTAATGACCATGTCCTCTGGTAACTCTTGACCATGTCCTTTGGTAGTTAATGACCATGTCCTCTGGTAACTAATGACCATGTCCTGTGTTAGCTATTGACCGTGTCCTCTGGTAGCTAATGACCATGTCCTCTGGTAACTAATGACCATGTCCTCTGTTAACTATTGACCATGTCCTCTGGTAACTATTGACCATGTCCTGTGGTAACTATTGACCATGTCCTTTGTTAACTATTGACCATGTCCTCTGGTAACTATTGACCATGTCCTGTGGTAACTATTGACCATGTCCTTTGTTAACTATTGACCATGTCCTCTGGTAACTATTGACCATGTCCTCTGGTAACTAATGACCATGTCCTCTGGTAACTAATGACCATGTCCTTTGTTAACTATTTTCCATGTCCTCTGGTAACTAATGACCATGTCCTCTGGTAACTATTTACCATGTCCTCTGTTAACTAATGACCATGTCCTCTGTTAACTATTGACCATGTCCTCTGGTAACTATTGACCATATCCTGTGGTAACTATTGACCATGTCCTTTGTTAACTATTTTCCATGTCCTCTGGTAACTATTTACCATGTCCTTTGTTAACTATTTTCCATGTCCTCTGGTAACTATTTACCATGTCCTCTGGTAACTAATGACCATGTCCTCTGGTAACTAATGACCATGTCCTTTGTTAACTATTTTCCATGTCCTCTGGTAACTATTTACCATGTCCTCTGGTAACTAATGACCATGTCCTCTGTTAACTAATGACCATGTCTTCTGTTAACTATTGACCATGTCCTCTGGTAACTATTGACCATGTCCTGTGGTAACTATTGACCATGTCATTTGTTAACTATTGACCATGTCCTCTGGTAACTATTGACCATGTCCTCTGGTAACTAATGACCATGTCCTCTGGTAACTAATGACCATGTCCTTTGTTAACTATTTTCCATGTCCTCTGGTAACTATTTACCATGTCCTCTGGTAACTGATGACCATGTTCTCTGGTAACTAATGACCATGTCCTCTGGTAACTATTGACCATGTCCTGTAGGAACTATTGACCATGTCCTTTGGTAGCTAACTACCATGTCCTCTGGTAACTAATGACCATGTCCTCTGGTAACTATTGACCATGTCCTCTGGTAGCTAATGACCATGTCCTCTGGTAACTAATGACCATGTCCTTTGGTAGCTAACTACCATGTCCTCTGGTAACTAATGACCATGTCCTCTGGTAACTATTGACCATGTCCTCTGGTAACTATTGACTTGGTCCTCTGGTAACTAATGACCATGTCCTTAGGTAGCTAATGACCATGTCCTCTGGTAACTCTTGACCAGGTCCTTTGGTAGTTAATGACCATGTCCTCTGGTAACTAATGACCATGTCCTCTGTTAACTATTGACCGTGTCCTCTGGTAGCTAATGACCATGTCCTCTGGTAACTAATGACCATGTCCTCTGGTAACTATTGACCATGTCCTCTGGTAACTATTGACCATGTCCTGTGGTAAGTAATGACCATGTTCTTTGTTAACTATTGACCATGTCCTCTGGTAACTATTGACCATGTCCTCTGGTAACTAATGACCATGTCCTCTGGTAACTAATGACCATGTCCTTTGTTAACTATTGACCATGTCCTCTGGTAACTATTTACCATGTCCTCTGGTAACTAATGACCATGTTCTCTCGTAACTAATGACCATGTCCTCTGGTAACTATTGACCATGTCCTGTAGGAACTATTGACCATGTCCTCTGGTAACTAATGACCATGTCCTCTGGTAACTAATGACCACGTCCTCTGGTAGCTAATGACCACGTCCTCTGGTAGCTAATGACCATGTCCTCTGGTAGCTAATGACCACGTCCTCTGGTAACTAAGGAACATGTCCTCTGGTAACTATTGACCATGTCCCCCGGTAACTAATGACCATGTCCTACAGGAACTATTGACCATGTCCTCTGGTAGCTAATGACCATGTCCTCTGGTAACTAATGACCATGTCCTCTGGTAACTAATGACAATGTGCTCTGGTAACTATTGACCATGTCCTCTGGTAGCTACTGACCATGTGCTCTGTTAACTAATGACCATGTCCTCTGGTAACTAATGACCATGTCCTTAGGTAGTTAATGACCATGTCCTCTGGTAACTAATGACCATGTCCTGTGTTAGCTATTGACCGTGTCCTCTGGTAGCTAATGACCATGTCCTCTGGTAACTAATGACCATGTCCTCTGTTAACTATTGACCATGTCCTCTGGTAACTATTGACCATGTCCTGTGGTAACTATTGACCATGTCCTCTGGTAACTATTGACCATGTCCTCTGGTAACTATTGACCATGTCCTCTGGTAACTATTTACCATGTCCTCTGGTAACTAATGACCATGTTCTCTCGTAACTAATGACCATGTCCTCTGGTAACTATTGACCATGTCCTGTAGGAACTATTGACCATGTCCTCTGGTAACTAATGACCATGTCCTCTGGTAGCTAATGACCACGTCCTCTGGTAGCTAATGACCATGTCCTCTGGTAGCTAATGACCACGTCCTCTGGTAACTAAGGAACATGTCCTCTGGTAACTATTGACCATGTCCCCCGGTAACTAATGACCATGTCCTACAGGAACTATTGACCATGTCCTCTGGTAGCTAATGACCATGTCCTCTGGTAACTAATGACCGTGTCCTCTGGTAACTAATGACAATGTGCTCTGGTAACTATTGACCATGTCCTCTGGTAGCTACTGACCATGTGCTCTGTTAACTAATGACCATGTCCTCTGGTAACTAATGACCATGTCCTTAGGTAGCTAATGACAATGTCCTCTGGTAACTATTGACCATGTCCTCTGGTAGCTAATGACCATGTCCTTTGGTATCTAACTACCATGCCTCTGGTAACTAATGACCATGTCATCTGGTAACTATTGACCATGTCCTCTGGTAGCTAATGACCATCTCCTCTGGTAACTAATGACCAAGTCCTCCGGTAACTAATGACCATGTCCTATAGGAACTATTGATCATGTCCTCTGGTAACTAATGACCATGTCCTATAGGAACTATTGACTATGTCCTCTGGTAACTAATGACCATGTCCTTAGATAGCTAATGACCATGTCCTCTGGTAACTAATGACCATGTCCTTTGGTAGCTTATGACCATGTCCTCTGGTAACTAATGACCATGTCCTCTTGTAACTAATGACCATGTCCTTTGTTAACTATTGACCATGTCCTCTGGTAACTATTGACCATGTCCTCTGGGAACTAATGACCATGTCCTCTGGTAACTATTGACCATGTCCTCTGGTAACTATTGACCATGTCCTCTGGTAACTAATGACGATGTCCTTTGGTAGCTAATGACCATGTCCTCTGGTAACTATTGACCATGTCCTATAGGAACTATTGACCATTTCCTCTGGTAACTAATGACCATTTCCTCTGGTAACTAACAACCACGTCCTCTGGTAACTAATGATCATGTCCTCTGGTAACTAATGATCATGTCCTCTGGTAACTATTGACCATGTCCTCTGGTAGCTAATGTCCATGTCCTCTGGTAACGATGGACCATGTCCTATAGGAACTATTGACCATGTCCTCTGGTAACTAATGACCATGTCCTCTGGTAGCTATTGACCATGTCCTCTGGTAACTAATGAACATTTCCTATAGGAACTATTGACCATGTCCTCTGGTAACTATTGACCATGTCCTATAGGAACTATTGACCATGTCCTCTGGTAACTATTGACCATGTCCTGTGGTAAGTAATGACCATGTTCTTTGTTAACTATTGACCATGTCCTCTGGTAACTATTGACCATGTCCTCTGGTAACTAATGACCATGTCCTCTGGTAACTAATGACCATGTCCTTTGTTAACTATTGACCATGTCCTCTGGTAACTATGTACCATGTCCTCTGGTAACTAATGACCATGTTCTCTGGTAACTAATGACCATGTCCTCTGGTAACTATTGACCATGTCCTGTAGGAACTATTGACCATGTCCTCTGGTAACTAATGACCATGTCCTCTGGTAACTAATGACCACGTCCTCTGGTAGCTAATGACCACGTCCTCTGGTAGCTAATGACCATGTCCTCTGGTAGCTAATGACCACGTCCTCTGGTAACTAAGGAACATGTCCTCTGGTAACTATTGACCATGTCCCCTGGTAACTAATGACCATGTCCTACAGGAACTATTGACCATGTCCTCTGGTAGCTAATGACCATGTCCTCTGGTAACTAATGACCGTGTCCTCTGGTAACTAATGACAATGTGCTCTGGTAACTATTGACCATGTCCTCTGGTAGCTACTGACCATGTGCTCTGGTAACTAATGACCATGTCCTCTGGTAACTAATGACCATGTCCTTAGGTAGCTAATGACAATGTCCTCTGGTAACTATTGACCATGTCCTCTGGTAGCTAATGACCATGTCCTTTGGTATCTAACTACCATGTACTCTGGTAACTAATGACCATGTCCTCTGGTAACTATTGACCATGTCCTCTGGTAGCTAATGACCATGTCCTCTGGTAACTAATGACCATGTCCTCTGGTAACTAATGACCATGTCCTATAGGAACTAATGATCATGTCCTCTGGTAACTAATGACCATGTCCTATAGGAACTATTGACTTTGTACTCTGGTAACTAATGACCATGTCCTTAGGTAGCTAATGACCATGTCCTCTGGTAACTAATTACCATGTCCTTTGGTAGCTAATGACCATGTCCTCTGGTAACTAATGACCATGTCCTCTTGTAACTAATGACCATGTCCTTTGTTAACTATTGACCATGTCCTCTGGTAACTATTGACCATGTCCTCTGGTAGCTATTGACCACGTCCTCTGGTAGCTAATGACCATGTCCTCTGGTAGCTAATGACCACGTCCTCTGGTAACTAAGGAACATGTCCTCTGGTAACTATTGACCATGTCCCCCGGTAACTAATGACCATGTCCTACAGGAACTATTGACCATGTCCTCTGGTAGCTAATGACCATGTCCTCTGGTAACTAATGACCATGTCCTCTGGTAACTAATGACAATGTGCTCTGGTAACTATTGACCATGTCCTCTGGTAGCTACTGACCATGTGCTCTGTTAACTAATGACCATGTCCTCTGGTAACTAATGACCATGTCCTTAGGTAGTTAATGACCATGTCCTCTGGTAACTAATGACCATGTCCTGTGTTAGCTATTGACCGTGTCCTCTGGTAGCTAATGACCATGTCCTCTGGTAACTAATGACCATGTCCTCTGTTAACTATTGACCATGTCCTCTGGTAACTATTGACCATGTCCTGTGGTAACTATTGACCATGTCCTCTGGTAACTATTGACCATGTCCTCTGGTAACTATTGACCATGTCCTCTGGTAACTATTTACCATGTCCTCTGGTAACTAATGACCATGTTCTCTCGTAACTAATGACCATGTCCTCTGGTAACTATTGACCATGTCCTGTAGGAACTATTGACCATGTCCTCTGGTAACTAATGACCATGTCCTCTGGTAGCTAATGACCACGTCCTCTGGTAGCTAATGACCATGTCCTCTGGTAGCTAATGACCACGTCCTCTGGTAACTAAGGAACATGTCCTCTGGTAACTATTGACCATGTCCCCCGGTAACTAATGACCATGTCCTACAGGAACTATTGACCATGTCCTCTGGTAGCTAATGACCATGTCCTCTGGTAACTAATGACCGTGTCCTCTGGTAACTAATGACAATGTGCTCTGGTAACTATTGACCATGTCCTCTGGTAGCTACTGACCATGTGCTCTGTTAACTAATGACCATGTCCTCTGGTAACTAATGACCATGTCCTTAGGTAGCTAATGACAATGTCCTCTGGTAACTATTGACCATGTCCTCTGGTAGCTAATGACCATGTCCTTTGGTATCTAACTACCATGCCTCTGGTAACTAATGACCATGTCATCTGGTAACTATTGACCATGTCCTCTGGTAGCTAATGACCATCTCCTCTGGTAACTAATGACCATGTCCTCTGGTAACTAATGACCATGTCCTATAGGAACTATTGATCATGTCCTCTGGTAACTAATGACCATGTCCTATAGGAACTATTGACTATGTCCTCTGGTAACTAATGACCATGTCCTTAGATAGCTAATGACCATGTCCTCTGGTAACTAATGACCATGTCCTTTGGTAGCTTATGACCATGTCCTCTGGTAACTAATGACCATGTCCTCTTGTAACTAATGACCATGTCCTTTGTTAACTATTGACCATGTCCTCTGGTAACTATTGACCATGTCCTCTGGGAACTAATGACCATGTCCTCTGGTAACTATTGACCATGTCCTCTGGTAACTATTGACCATGTCCTCTGGTAACTAATGACGATGTCCTTTGGTAGCTAATGACCATGTCCTCTGGTAACTATTGACCATGTCCTATAGGAACTATTGACCATTTCCTCTGGTAACTAATGACCATTTCCTCTGGTAACTAACAACCACGTCCTCTGGTAACTAATGATCATGTCCTCTGGTAACTAATGATCATGTCCTCTGGTAACTATTGACCATGTCCTCTGGTAGCTAATGTCCATGTCCTCTGGTAACGATGGACCATGTCCTATAGGAACTATTGACCATGTCCTCTGGTAACTAATGACCATGTCCTCTGGTAGCTATTGACCATGTCCTCTGGTAACTAATGAACATTTCCTATAGGAACTATTGACCATGTCCTCTGGTAACTATTGACCATGTCCTATAGGAACTATTGACCATGTCCTCTGGTAACTATTGACCATGTCCTGTGGTAAGTAATGACCATGTTCTTTGTTAACTATTGACCATGTCCTCTGGTAACTATTGACCATGTCCTCTGGTAACTAATGACCATGTCCTCTGGTAACTAATGACCATGTCCTTTGTTAACTATTGACCATGTCCTCTGGTAACTATGTACCATGTCCTCTGGTAACTAATGACCATGTTCTCTGGTAACTAATGACCATGTCCTCTGGTAACTATTGACCATGTCCTGTAGGAACTATTGACCATGTCCTCTGGTAACTAATGACCATGTCCTCTGGTAACTAATGACCACGTCCTCTGGTAGCTAATGACCACGTCCTCTGGTAGCTAATGACCATGTCCTCTGGTAGCTAATGACCACGTCCTCTGGTAACTAAGGAACATGTCCTCTGGTAACTATTGACCATGTCCCCTGGTAACTAATGACCATGTCCTACAGGAACTATTGACCATGTCCTCTGGTAGCTAATGACCATGTCCTCTGGTAACTAATGACCGTGTCCTCTGGTAACTAATGACAATGTGCTCTGGTAACTATTGACCATGTCCTCTGGTAGCTACTGACCATGTGCTCTGGTAACTAATGACCATGTCCTCTGGTAACTAATGACCATGTCCTTAGGTAGCTAATGACAATGTCCTCTGGTAACTATTGACCATGTCCTCTGGTAGCTAATGACCATGTCCTTTGGTATCTAACTACCATGTACTCTGGTAACTAATGACCATGTCCTCTGGTAACTATTGACCATGTCCTCTGGTAGCTAATGACCATGTCCTCTGGTAACTAATGACCATGTCCTCTGGTAACTAATGACCATGTCCTATAGGAACTAATGATCATGTCCTCTGGTAACTAATGACCATGTCCTATAGGAACTATTGACTTTGTCCTCTGGTAACTAATGACCATGTCCTTAGGTAGCTAATGACCATGTCCTCTGGTAACTAATTACCATGTCCTTTGGTAGCTAATGACCATGTCCTCTGGTAACTAATGACCATGTCCTCTTGTAACTAATGACCATGTCCTTTGTTAACTATTGACCATGTCCTCTGGTAACTATTGACCATGTCCTCTGGTAGCTATTGACCATGTCCTCTGGTAACTAATGAACATTTCCTATAGGAACTATTGACCATTTCCTCTGGTAACTATTGACCATGTCCTATAGGAACTATTGACCATGTCCTCTTGTAACTAATGACCATGTCCTGTGGTAACTATTGACCATGTCCTTTAGGAACTATTGACCATGTCCTCTGGTAACTAATGACCATTTCCTCTGGTAACTAATGACCACGTCCTCTGGTAGCTAATGACCATGTCCTCTGGTAGCTAATGACCACGTCCTCTCGTTGCTAATGACCACGTCCTCAGGTAACTAATGACCATGTCCTCTGGTAACTAATGACCATGTCCTCTGGTAACTATTGACCATGTCCTATAGGAACTATTGACCATGTCCTCTGGTAACTAATGACCATGTCCTCTGGTTACTAATGACCACGTCCTCTGGTAGCTAATGACCACGTCCTGTGGTAGCTAATGACCATGTCCTCTGGTAACTAATGACCATGTCCTCTGGTAACTATTGACCATGTCGTCTGGTAACTATTGACCATGTCCTATAGGAACTATTGACCATGTCCTCTGGTAACTAATGACCATGTCCTCTGGTAACTAATGACCATGTCCTCTGGTAACTAATGACCACGTCCTCTGGTAACTAATGACCATGTCCTCCGGTAACTATTGACCATGTCCTCTGGTAACTATTGACCACGTCCTCTGGTAGATAATGACCACGTCCTCTGGTAGCTAATGACCATGTCCTTTGGTAGCTAACTACCATGTCCTCTGGTAACTAATGACCATGTCCTCTGGTAACTATTGACCATGTCCTCTGGTAACTAATGACCATGTCCTCTGGTAACTAATGACCATGTCCTAATGGAACTATTGACCATGTCCTCTGGTAACTAATGACCATGTCCTATAGGAACTATTGACTATGTCCTCTGGTAACTAATGACCATGTCCTTTGTTAACTAATGACCATGTCCTTAGGTAGCTAATGACCATGTCCTCTGGTAACTAATGACCATGTCCTCTGGTAGCTAATGACCATGTCCTCTGGTAACTAATGACCATGTCCTTAGGTAACTATTGACCATGTCCTCTGGTAACTATTGACCATGTCCTCTGGTAACTAATGACCATGTCCTCTGGTAACTAATGACCATGTCCTCTGGTAACTATTGACCATGTCCTATAGGATCTATTGAACATGTCCTTTGGTAACTAATGACCATGTCCTGTGGTAACTAATGACCACGTCCTCTGGTAGCTAATGACCACGTCCTCTGGTAACTAATGACCATGTCCTCTGGTAACTATTGACCATGTCCTCTGGTAACTATTGACCACGTCCTCTGGTAGCTAATGACCACGTCCTCTGGTAGCTAATGACCATGTCCTTTGGTAGCTGACTACCATGTCCTCTGGCAACTAATGACCATGTCCTCTGGTAACTATTGACCATGTCCTCTGGTAACTAATGACCATGTCCTCTTGTAACTAATGACCATGTCTTCTAGTAACTAATGACCATGTCCTAATGGAACTATTGACCATGTCCTCTGGTAACTAATGACCATGTCCTATAGGAACTATTGACTATGTCCTCTGGTAACTAATGACCATGTCCTCTGGTAACTAATGACCATGTCCTTAGGTAGCTAATGACCATGTCCTCTGGTAACTAATGACCATGTCCTCTGGTAGCTAATGACCATGTCCTCTGGTAACTATTGACCATGTCCTCTGGTAACTAATGACCATGTCCTCTGGTAACTAATGACCATGTCCTCTGTTAACTATTGACCATGTCCTCTTGTAACTAATGACCATGTCCTCTGGTAACTATTGACCATGTCCTATAGGAACTATTGACCATGTCCTCTGGTAACTATTGACCATTTCCTCTGGTAACTAATGACCACGTCCTCTGGTAGCTAATCACCACGTCCTCTGGTAGCTAATGACCATGTCCTCTGTTAACTAATGACCATGTCCTCTGTTAACTATTGACCATGTCCTCTTGTAACTATTGACCATGTCCTGTGGTAACTATTGACCATGTCCTTTGTTAACTATTTTCCATGTACTCTGGTAACTATTGACCATGTCCTTTGTTAACTATTTTCCATGTCCTCTGGTAACTATTTACCATGTCCTCTGGTAACTAATGACCATGTCCTCTGGTAACTAATGACCATGTCCTTTGTTAACTATTTTCCATGTCCTCTGGTAACTATTTACCATGTCCTCTGGTAACTAATGACCATGTTCTCTGGTAACTAATGACCATGTCCTCTGGTAACTATTGACCATGTCCTGTAGGAACTATTGACCATGTCCTTTGGTAGCTAACTACCATGTCCTCTGGTAACTAATGACCATGTCCTCTGGTAACTATTGACCATGTCCTCTGGTAGCTAATGACCATGTCTTCTGGTAACTAATGACCATGTCCTTTGGTAGCTAACTACCATGTCCTCTGGTAACTAATGACCATGTCCTCTGGTAACTATTGACCATGTCCTATAGGAACTATTGACTTGGTCCTCTGGTAACTAATGACCATGTCCTTAGGTAGCTAATGACCATGTCCTCTGGTAACTCTTGACCATGTCCTTTGGTAGTTAATGACCATGTCCTCTGGTAACTAATGACCATGTCCTCTGGTAACTAATGACCATGTCCTCTATTAACTATTGACCATGTCCTCTGGTAACTATTGACCATGTCCTGTGGTAAGTAATGACCATGTTCATTGTTAACTATTGACCATGTCCTCTGGTAACTATTGACCATGTCCTCTGGTAATTAATGACCATGTCCTCTGGTAACTAATGACCATGTCCTCTGGTAACTATTGACCATGTCCTCTGGTAACTATTTACCATGTCCTCTGGTAACTAATGACCATGTCCTTTGGTAGCTAACTACCATGTCCTCTGGTAACTAATGAACATGTCCTCTGGTAACTATTGACCATGTCCTCTGGTAGCTAATGACCACGTCCTCTGGTAGCTAATGACCATGTTATCTGGTAACTAATGACCATGTCCTAATGGAAGTATTGACCATGTCCTCTGGTAACTAATGACCATGTCCTATGGGAACTATTGACTATGTCCTCTGGTAACTAATGACCATGTCCTCTGGTAACTAATGACCATGTCCTTAGGTAGCTAATGACCATGTCCTCTGGTAACTAATGACCATGTCCTCTGGTAGCTAATGACCATGTCCTCTGGTAGCTAATGACCATGTCCTCTGGTAACTAATGACCATGTCCTCTGGTAACTATTGACCATGTCCTCTGGTAACTATTGACCATGTCCTCTGGTAACTAATGACCATGTCCTCTGGTAACTATTGACCATGTCCTATAGGATCTATTGACCATGTCCTTTGGTAACTAATGACCATGTCCTGTGGTAACTAATGACCACGTCCTCTGGTAGCTAATGACCACGTCCTCTGGTAACTAATGACCATGTCCTCTGGTAACTATTGACCATGTCCTCTGGTAACTATTGACCACGTCCTCTGGTAGCTAATGACCACGTCCTCTGGTAGCTAATGACCATATCCTTTGGTAGCTAACTACCATGTCCTCTGGTAACTAATGACCATGTCCTCTGGTAACTATTGACCATGTCCTCTGGTAACTAATGACCATGTCCTCTGGTAACTATTGACCATGTCCTCTGGTAACTAATGACCATGTCCTTTGGTAGCTAATCACCATGTCCTCTGTTAACTATTAACCATTTCCTATAGGAACTAATGACCATGTGCTCTGGTAACTAATGACCATGTCCTCTGGTAACTAATGACCACGTCCTTTGGTAGCTAATGACCATGTCCTCTGGTAACTATTGACCATGTGCTCTGGTAACTATTGGCCATGTCCTCTGGTAACTATTGACCATGTCCTTTGGTAGCTAATGACCATGTCCTCTGGTAACTAATGACCATGTCCTCTGGTAACTATTGACCATGTCCCCTGGTAACTAATGACCATGTCCTTTGGTAGCTAATCACCATGTCCTCTGTTAACTATTGACCATGTCCTATAGGAACTAATGACCATTTCCTCTGGTAACTAATGACCATTTCCTCTGGTAACTAATAACCACGTCCTCTGGTAGCTAATGACCATGTCCTCTAGTAGCTAATGACCACGTCCTCTGGTAACTAATGACCATGTCCTACAGGAACTATTGACCATGTCCTCTGGTAGCTAATGACCATGTCCTCTGGTAACTAATGACCGTGTCGTCTGGTAACTAATGACAATGTGCTCTGGTAACTATTGACCATGTCCTATAGGAACTATTGACCATGTCCTCTGGTAACTATTTACCATGTCCTCTGGTAGCTAATGACCATGTCCTCTGGTAACTAATGACCATGCCCTCTGGTAACTAATGACCATGTCCTTAGGTAGATAACTACCATGTCCTCTGGTAACTAATGATCAGGTCCTCTGGTAACTATTGACCATGTCCTCTGGTAGCTAATGACCATGTCCTCTGGTAACTAATGACCATGTCCTTTGGTAGCTAATTACTATGTCCTCTTGTAACTAATGACCATGTCCTCTGGTAACTATTGACAATGTCCTCTGGTAACTATTGACCATGTCCTATAGGAACTATTGACGATTTCCTCTGGTAACTAATGACCATTTTCTCGGGTAACTAATGACCTCGTCCTCTGGTAGCTAATGACCATGTCCTTTGGTAGCTAACTACCATGTCCTCTTGTAACTAATGACCATGTCCTCTGGTAACGATTGACCATGTACTCTGGTAGCTAATGACCACGTCCTCTGGTAACCATTGACCATGTCCTCTGGTAACTATTGACCATGTCCTATAGGAACTATTGACCTTTTCCTCTGGTAACTAATGACCATTTCCTCGGGTAACTAATGACCACATCCTCTGGTAGCTAATGACCATGTCCTCTGGTAAGTAATGACCATGTCCTCTGGTAACGAATGACCATGTCCTTAGGTAGCTAACTACCATGTCCTCTGGTAACTAATGACCATATCCTCTGGTAACTATTGACCATGTCCTCTGGTAGCTAATGACCATGTCCTCTGGTAACTAATGACCATGTCCTTTGGTAGCTAACTACCATGTCCTCTTGTAACTAATGACCATGTCCTCTGGTAACTATTGACGATGTCCTCTGGTAACTATTGACCATGTCCTATAGGAACTATTGACCATTTCCTCTGGTAACTAATGACCATTTCCTCTGGTAACTAATAACCACGTCCTCTGGTAGCCAATGACCATGTCCTCTGGTAGCTAATGACCACGTCCTCTGGTAAGTAATGACCATGTCCTCTGGTAACTAATGACCATGTCCTACAGGAACTATTGACCATGTCCTCTGGTAGCTAATGACCATGTCCTCTGGTAACTAATGACTGTGTCCTCTGGTAACTAATGACAATGTGCTCTGGTAACTTTTGACCATGTCGTATAGGAACTATTGACCATGTCCTCTGGTAACTATTGACCATGTCCTCTGGTAGCTAATGACCATGTCCTCTGGTAACTAATGACCATGTCCTCTGGTAACTAATGACCATGTCCTTAGGTAGCTAACTACCATGTCCTCTTGTAACTAATGACCATGTCCTCTGGTAACTATTGACCATGTCCTCTGGTAGCTAATGACCATGTCCCCTGGTAACTAATGACCATGTCCTCTGGTAACTAATGACCATGTCCTATAGGAACTATTGACTTGGTCTTCTGGTAACTAATGACCATGTCCTTAGGTAGCTAATGACCATGTCCTCTGGTAACTAATGACCATGTCCTCTGGTAACTAATGACCATGTCCTTTGGTAACTAATGACCATGTCCTTAGGTAGCTAACTACCATGTCCTCTTGTAACTATTGACCATGTCCTCTGGTAACTATTGACCATGTCCTATAGGAACTATTGACCATTTCCTCTGGTAACTAATGACCATTTCCTCGGGTAACTAATGACCACGTCCTCTGGTAGCTAATGACCATGTCCTCTGGTAGCTAATGACCACGTCCTCTGGTAACTAATGAACATGTCCTCTGGTAACTAATGACCATGTCCTTTGGTAGCTAACTACCATGTCCTCTTGTAACTAATGACCATGTCCTCTGGTAACTATTGACCATGTATTCTGGTAACTAATGACCATGTCCTATGGTAAGTAATGACCATGTCCTATAGGAACTATTGACTTGGTCCTCTGGTAACTAATGACCATGTCCTTAGGTAGCTAATGACCATGTCCTCTGGTAACTAATGACCATGTCCTCTGGTAACTAATGACCATGTCCTTTGGTAACAAATGACCATGTCCTTAGGTAGCTAACTACCATGTCCTCTTGTAACTATTGACCATGTCCTCTGGTAACTATTGACCATGTCCTATAGGAACTATTGACCATTTCCTCTGGTAACTAATGACCATTTCCTCGGGTAACTAATGACCACGTCCTCTGGTAGCTAATGACCATGTCATCTGGTAGCTAATGACCACGTCCTCTGGTAACTAATGAACATGTCCTCTGGTAACTAATGACCATGTCCTTTGGTAGCTAACTACCATGTCGTCTTGTAACTAATTACCATGTCCTCTGGAAAATATTGACCATGTATTCTGGTAGCTAATGACCACGTCCTCTGGTAACTATTGACCATGTCCTCTGGTAACTATTGACCATGTCCTATAGGAACTATTGACCATTTCCTTTGGTAACTAATGACCATTTCCTCGGGTAACTAATGACCACATCCTCTGGTAGCTAATGACCATGTCCTCTGGTAAGTAATGACCATGTCCTCTGGTAACTAATGACCATGTCCTTAGGTATCTAACTACCATGTCCTCTGGTAACTAATGACCATGTCCTCTGGTAACTATTGACCATGTCCTCTGGTAGCTAATGACCATGTCCTCTGGTAACTAATGACCATGTACTTTGGTAGCTAACTACCATGTCCTCTTGTAACTAATGACCATGTCCTCTGGTAACTATTGACCATGTCCTCTGGTAACTATTGACCATGTCCTATAGGAACTATTGACCATTTCCTCTGGTAACTAATGACCATTTCCTCTGGTAACTAATAACCACGTCCTCTGGTAGCTAATGACCATGTCCTCTGGTAGCTAATGACCACGTCCTCTTTTAAGTAATGAACATGTCCTCTGGTAACTAATGACCATGTCCTCTGGTAGCTAATGACCATGTCCTCTGGTAACTATTGACCATGTCCTCTGGTAACTAATGACCATGTCCTGCAGGAACTATTGACCATGTCCTCTGGTAGCTAATGACCATGTCCTCTGGTAACTAATGACCGTGTCCTCTGGTAACTAATGACAATGTGCTCTGGTAACTATTGACCATGTCCTATAGGAACTATTGACCATGTCCTCTGGTAACTAATGACCATGTCCTCTGGTAACTAATGACCATGTCCTTAGGTAGCTAACTACCATGTCCTCTTGTAACTAATGACCATGTCCTCTGGTAACTATTGACCATGTCCCCTGATAGCTAATGACCATGTCCCCTGGTAACTAATGACCATGTCCTCTGGTAACTAATGACCATGTCCTATAGGAACTATTGACTTGGTCCTCTGGTAACTAATGACCATGTCCTTAGGTAGCTAATGACCATGTCCTCTGGTAACTAATGACCATGTCCTCTGGTAACTAATGACCATGTCCTTAGGTAGCTAATGACCATGTCCTCTGGTAAGTAATGACCATGTCCTCTGGTAACTAATGACCATGTCCTTAGGTAGCTAACTACCATGTCCTCTGGTAACTAATGACCATGTCCTCTGGTAACTATTGACCATGTCCTCTGGTAGCTAATGACCATGTCCTCTGGTAACTAATGACCATGTCCTTTGGTAGCTAATGACCATGTCCTCTGGTAGCTAATGACCATGTCCCCTGGTAACTAATGACCATGTCCTCTGGTAACTAATGACCATGTCCTATAGGAACTATTGACTTGGTCCTCTGGTAACTAATGACCATGTCCTTAGGTAGCTAATGACCATGTCCTCTGGTAACTATTGACCATGTCCTCTGGTAACTATTGACCATGTCCTATAGGAACTATTGACCATTTCCTCTGGTAACTAATGACCATTTCCTCTGGTAACTAATAACCACGTCCTCTGGTAGCTAATGACCATGTCCTCTGGTAGCTAATGACCACGTCCTCTTTTAAGTAATGAACATGTCCTCTGGTAACTAATGACCATGTCCTCTGGTAGCTAATGACCATGTCCTCTGGTAACTATTGACCATGTCCTCTGGTAACTAATGACCATGTCCTGCAGGAACTATTGACCATGTCCTCTGGTAGCTAATGACCATGTCCTCTGGTAACTAATGACCGTGTCCTCTGGTAACTAATGACAATGTGCTCTGGTAACTATTGACCATGTCCTATAGGAACTATTGACCATGTCCTCTGGTAACTAATGACCATGTCCTCTGGTAACTAATGACCATGTCCTTAGGTAGCTAACTACCATGTCCTCTTGTAACTAATGACCATGTCCTCTGGTAACTATTGACCATGTCCCCTGATAGCTAATGACCATGTCCCCTGGTAACTAATGACCATGTCCTCTGGTAACTAATGACCATGTCCTATAGGAACTATTGACTCTGTCCTCTGGTAACTAATGACCATGTCCTTAGGTAGCTAATGACCATGTCCTCTGGTAACTAATGACCATGTCCTCTGGTAACTAATGACCATGTCCTTAGGTAGCTAATGACCATGTCCTCTGGTAAGTAATGACCATGTCCTCTGGTAACTAATGACCATGTCCTTAGGTAGCTAACTACCATGTCCTCTGGTAACTAATGACCTTGTCCTCTGGTAACTATTGACCATGTCCTCTGGTAGCTAATGACCATGTCCTCTGGTAACTAATGACCATGTCCTTTGGTAGCTAATGACCATGTCCTCTGGTAGCTAATGACCATGTCCCCTGGTAACTAATGACCATGTCCTCTGGTAACTAATGACCATGTCCTATAGGAACTATTGACTTGGTCCTCTGGTAACTAATGACCATGTCCTTAGGTAGCTAATGACCATGTCCTCTGGTAACTATTGACCATGTCCTCTGGTAGATAATGACCATGTCCTCTGGTAACTAATGACCATGTCCTTTGGTAGCTAACTACCATGTCCTCTGGTAACTAATGACCATGTCCTCTGGTAACTATTGACCATGTCCTCTGGTAGCTAATGACCATGTCCTCTGGTAACTAATGACCATGTCCTTTGGTAGCTAACTACCATGTCCTCTTGTAACTAATGACCATGTCCTCTGGTAACTATTGACCATGTATTCTGGTAACTAATGACCATGTCCTCTGGTAAGTAATGACCATGTCCTATAGGAACTATTGACTTGGTCCTCTGGTAACTAATGACCATGTCCTTAGGTAGCTAATGACCATGTCCTCTGGTAACTAATGACCATGTCCTCTGGTAACTAATGACCATGTCCTTTGGTAGCTAACTACCATGTCCTCTTGTAACTATTGACCATGTCCTCTGGTAACTATTGACCATGTCCTATAGGAACTATTGACCATTTCCTCTGGTAACTAATGACCATTTCCTCGGGTAACTAATGACCACGTCCTCTGGTAGCTAATGACCATGTCCTCTGGTAGCTAATGACCATGTCCTCTGGTAACTAATGAACATGTCCTCTGGTAACTAATGACCATGTCCTTTGGTAGCTAACTACCATGTCCTCTTGTAGCTAATGACCATGTCCTCTGGTAGCTAATGACCACGTCCTCTGGTAACTAATGAACATGTCCTCTGGTAACTAATGACCATGTCCTTTGGTAACTAATGACCATGTCCTCTGGTAACTATTGACCATGTCCTCTGGTAGCTAATGACCATGTCCTCTGGTAACTAATGACCATGTGCTTTGGTAGCTAACTACCATGTCCTCTTGTAACTAATGACCATGTCCTCTGGTAACTATTGACCATGTCCTCTGGTAACTATTGACCATGTCCTATAGGAACTATTGACCATTTCCTCTGGTAACTAATGACCATTTCCTCTGGTAACTAATAACCACGTCCTCTGGTAGCTAATGACCATGTCCTCTGGTAGCTAATGACCACGTCCTCTGGTAAGTAATGAACATGTCCTCTGGTAACTAATGACCATGTCCTCTGGTAGCTAATGACCATGTCCTCTGGTAACTATTGACCATGTCCTCTGGTAACTAATGGCCATGTCCTACAGGAACTATTGACCATGTCCTCTGGTAGCTAATGACCATGTCCTCTGGTAACTAATGACCGTGTCCTCTGGTAACTAATGACAATGTGCTCTGGTAACTATTGACCATGTCCTATAGGAACTATTGACCATGTCCTCTGGTAACATATGACCATGTCCTCTGGTAACTAATGACCATGTCCTTAGGTAGCTAACTACCATGTCCTCTTGTAACTAATGACCATGTCCTCTGATAACTATTGACCATGTCCTCTGGTAGCTAAGACCATGTCCCCTGGTAACTAATGACCATGTCCTCTGGTAACTAATGACCATGTCCTATAGGAACTATTGACTTGGTCCTCTGGTAACTAATGACCATGCCCTTAGGTAGCTAATGACCATGTCCTCTGGTAACTAATGACCATGTCCTCTGGTAACTAATGACCATGTCCTTAGGTAGCTAATGACCATGTCCTCTGGTAAGTAATGACCATGTCCTCTGGTAACTAATGACCATGTCCTTAGGTAGCTAACTACCATGTCCTCTGGTAACTAATGACCATGTCCTCTGGTAACTATTGACCATGTCCTCTGGTAGCTAATGACCATGTCCTCTGGTAACTAATGACCATGTCCTTTGGTAGCTAATGACCATGTCCTCTGGTAGCTCATGACCATGTCCCCTGGTAACTAATGACCATGTCCTCTGGTAACTAATGACCATGTCCTATAGGAACTATTGACTTGGTCCTCTGGTAACTAATGACCATGTCCTATAGGAACTATTGACTTGGTCCTCTGGTAACTAATGACCATGTCCTTAGGTAGCTAATGACCATGTCCTCTGGTAACTAATGACCATGTCCTCTGGTAACTAATGACCATGTCCTTTGTAACTAATGACCATGTCCTTAGGTAGCTAACTACCATGTCCTCTTGTAACTATTGACCATGTCCTCTGGTAACTATTGACCATGTCCTATAGGAACTATTGACCATTTCCTCTGGTAACTAATGACCATTTCCTCGGGTAACTAATGACCACGTCCTCTGGTAGCTAATGACCATGTCCTCTGGTAGCTAATGACCACGTCCTCTGGTAACTAATGAACATGTCCTCTGGTAACTAATGACCATGTCCTTTGGTAGCTAAGTACCATGTCCTCTTGTAACTAATGACCATGTCCTCTTGTAACTATTGACCATGTATTCTGGTAGCTAATGACCACGTCCTCTGGTAACTATTGACCATGTCCTCTGGTAACTCTTGACCATGTCCTATAGGAACTATTGACCATTTCCTCTGGTAACTAATGACCATTTACTCGGGTAACTAATGACCACATCCTCTGGTAGCTAATGACCATGTCCTCTGGTAACTAATGACCATGTCCTCTGGTAAGTATTGACCATGTCCTCTGGTAGCTAATGACCATGTCCTCTGGTAACTAATGACCATGTCCTTTGGTAGCTAACTACCAGGTCCTCTTGTAACTAATGACCATGTCCTCTGGTAACTATTGACCATGTCCTCTGGTAACTATTGACCATGTCCTATAGGAACTATTGACCATTTCCTCTGGTAACTAATGACCATTTCCTCTGGTAACTAATAACCACGTCCTCTGGTAGCTAATGACCACGTCCTCTGGTAAGTAATGAACATGTCCTCTGGTAACTAATGACCATGTCCTCTGGTAACTAATGACCGTGTCCTCTGGTAACTAATGACAATGTGCTCTGGTAACTATTGACCATGTCCTATAGGAACTATTGACCATGTCCTCTGGTAACTATTGACCATGTCCTCTGGTAGCTAATGACCATGTCCTCTGGTAACTAATGACCATGTACTCTGGTAACTAATGACCATGTCCTTAGGTAGCTAACTACCATGTCCTCTTGTAACTAATGACCATGTCCTCTGGTAACTATTGACCATGTCCTCTGGTAGCTAATGACCATGTCCCCTGGTAACTAATGACCATGTCCTCTGGTAACTAATGACCATGTCCTATAGGAACTATTGACTTGGTCCTCTGGTAACTAATGACCATGTCCTCTGGTAACTAATGACCATGTCCTTTGGTAACTAATGACCATGTCCTTTGGTAGCTAACTACCATGTCCTCTTGTAACTATTGACCATGTCCTCTGGTAACTATTGACCATGTCCTATAGGAACTATTGACCATTTCCTCTGGTAACTAATGACCATTTCCTCGGGTAACTAATGACCACGTCCTCTGGTAGCTAATGACCATGTCCTCTGGTAGCTAATGACCACGTCCTCTGGTAACTAATGAACATGTCCTCTGGTAACTAATGACCATGTCCTTTGGTAGCTAAGTACCATGTCCTCTTGTAACTAATGACCATGTCCTCTGGTAACTATTGACCATGTATTCTGGTAGCTAATGACCACGTCCTCTGGTAACTATTGACCATGTCCTCTGGTAACTATTGACCATGTCCTATAGGAACTATTGACCATTTCCTCTGGTAACTAATGACCATTTCCTCGGGTAACTAATGACCACATCCTCTGGTAGCTAATGACCATGTCCTCTGGTAACTAATGACCATGTCCTCTGGTAAGTATTGACCATGTCCTCTGGTAGCTAATGACCATGTCCTCTGGTAACTAATGACCATGTCCTTTGGTAGCTAACTACCATGTCCTCTTGTAACTAATGACCATGTCCTCTGGTAACTATTGACCATGTCCTCTGGTAACTATTGACCATGTCCTATAGGAACTATTGACCATTTCCTCTGGTAACTAATGACCATTTCCTCTGGTAACTAATAACCACGTCCTCTGGTAGCTAATGACCACGTCCTCTGTAACTAATGACCATGTCCTCTGGTAGCTAATGACCATGTCCTCTGGTAACTATTGACCATGTCGTCTGGTAACTAATGACCATGTCCTACAGGAACTATTGACCATGTCCTCTGGTAGCTAATGACCATGTCCTCTGGTAACTAATGACCGTGTCCTCTGGTAACTAATGACAATGTGCTCTGGTAACTATTGACCATGTCCTATAGGAACTATTGACCATGTCCTCTGGTAACTAATGACCATGTCCTCTGGTAACTAATGACAATGTCCTTAGGTAGCTAACTACCATGTCCTCTTGTAACTAATGACCATGTCCTCTGGTAACTATTGACCATGTCCTCTGGTAGCTAATGACCATGTCCCCTGGTAACTAATGACCATGTCCTCTGGTAACTAATGACCATGTCCTATAGGAACTATTGACTTGGTCCTCTGGTAACTAATGACCATGTCCTTAGGTAGCTAATGACCATGTCCTCTGGTAACTAATGACCATGTCCTCTGGTAACTAATGACCATGTCCTTTGGTAACTAATGACCATGTCCTTAGGTAGCTAACTACCATGTCCTCTTGTAACTAATGACCATGTCCTCTGGTAACTATTGACCATGTCCTCTGGTAGTTAATGACCATGTCCCCTGGTAACTAATGACCGTGTCCTCTGGTAACTAATGACCATGTCCTATAGGAACTATTGACTTGGTCCTCTGGTAACTAATGACCATGTCCTTAGGTAGCTAATGCCCATGTCCTCTGGTAACTAATGACCATGTCCTTAGGTAGCTAATGACCATGTCCTCTGGTAACTATTGACCATGTCCTCTGGTAGATAATGACCATGTCCTCTGGTAACTAATGACCATGTCCTTTGGTAGCTAACTACCATGTCCTCTGGTAACTAATGACCATGTCCTCTGGTAACTATTGACCATGTCCTCTGGTAGCTAATGACCATGTCCTCTGGTAACTAATGACCATGTCCTCTGGTAACTAATGACCATGTCCTATAGGAACTATTGACTTGGTCCTCTGGTAACTAATGACCATGTCCTTAGGTAGCTAATGACCATGTCCTCTGGTAACTAATGACCATGTCCTCTGGTAACTAATGACCATGTCCTTTGGTAACTAATGACCATGTCCTTAGGTAGCTAACTACCATGTCCTCTTGTAACTAATGACCATGTCCTCTGGTAACTATTGACCATGTCCTCTGGTAGTTAATGACCATGTCCCCTGGTAACTAATGACCATGTCCTCTGGTAACTAATGACCATGTCCTATAGGAACTATTGACTTGGTCCTCTGGTAACTAATGACCATGTCCTTAGGTAGCTAATGCCCATGTCCTCTGGTAACTAATGACCATGTCCTTAGGTAGCTAATGACCATGTCCTCTGGTAACTATTGACCATGTCCTCTGGTAGATAATGACCATGTCCTCTGGTAACTAATGACCATGTCCTTTGGTAGCTAACTACCATGTCCTCTGGTAACTAATGACCATGTCCTCTGGTAACTATTGACCATGTCCTCTGGTAGCTAATGACCATGTCCTCTGGTAACTAATGACCATGTCCTTTGGTAGCTAACTACCATGTCGTCTTGTAACTAATGACCATGTCCTCTGGTAACTATTGAGCATGTCCTCTGGTAGCTAATGACCATGTCCCCTGGTAACTAATGACCATGTCCTCTGGTAACTAATGACCATGTCCTATAGGAACTATTGACTTGGTCCTCTGGTAACTAATGACCATGTCCTTAGGTAGCTAATGACCATGTCCTCTGGTAACTAATGACCATGTCCTCTGGTAACTAATGACCATGTCCTTAGGTAGCTAATGACCATGTCCTCTGGTAAGTAATGACCATGTCCTCTGGTAACTAATGACCATGTCCTTAGGTAGCTAACTACCATGTCCTCTGGTAACTAATGACCATGTCCTCTGGTAACTATTGACCATGTCCTCTGGTAGCTAATGACCATGTCCTCTGGTAACTAATGAGCATGTCCTTTGGTAGCTAACTACCATGTCCTCTTGTAACTAATGACCATGTCCTCTGGTAACTATTGACCATGTCCTCTGGTAACTATTGACCATGTCCTATAGGAACTATTGACCATTTCCTCTGGTAACTAATGACCATTTCCTCTGGTAACTAATAACCACGTCCTCTGGTAGCTAATGACCATGTCCTCTGGTAGCTAATGACCACGTCCTCTGGTAAGTAATGAACATGTCCTCTGGTAACTAATGACCATGTCCTACAGGAACTATTGACCATGTCCTCTGGTAGCTAATGACCATGTCCTCTGGTAACTAATGACCGTGTCCTCTGGTAACTAATGACCATGTCCTCTGGTAACTAATGGCCATGTCCTTAGGTAGGTAACTACCATATCCTCTTGTAACTAATGACCATGTCCTCTGGTAACTATTGACCATGTCCTCTGGTAGCTAATGACCATGTCCCCTGGTAACTAATGGCCATGTCCTCTGGTAACTAATGACCATGTCCTTTAGGAACTATTGACTTGGTCCTCTGGTAACTAATGACCATGTCCTTAGGTAGCTAATGACCATGTCCTCTGGTAACTAATGACCATGTCCTTAGGTAGCTAATGACCATGTCCTCTGGTAAGTAATGACCATGTCCTCTGGTAACTAATGACCATGTCCTAAGGTAGCTAACTACCATGTCCTCTGGTAGATAATGACCATGTCCTCTGGTAACTAATGACCATGTCCTTTGGTAGCAAACTACCATGTCCTCTTGTAACTAATGACCATGTCCTCTGGTAACTATTGACCATGTCCTCTGGTAGCTAATGACCATGTCCTCTGGTAACTAATGACCATGTCCTTTGGTAGCTAACTACCATGTCGTCTTGTAACTAATGACCATGTCCTCTGGTAACTATTGACCATGTCCTCTGGTAGCTAATGACCATGTCCCCTGGTAACTAATGACCATGTCCTCTGGTAACTAATGACCATGTCCTATAGGAACTATTGACTTGGTCCTCTGGTAACTAATGACCATGTCCTTAGGTAGCTAATGACCATGTCCTCTGCTAACTAATGACCATGTCCTCTGGTAACTAATGACCATGTCCTTAGGTAGCTAATGACCATGTCCTCTGGTAAGTAATGACCATGTCCTCTGGTAACTAATGACCATGTCCTTAGGTAGCTAACTACCATGTCCTCTGGTAACTAATGACCATGTCCTCTGGTAACTATTGACCATGTCCTCTGGTAGCTAATGACCATGTCCTCTGGTAACTAATGACCATGTCCTTTGGTAGCTAACTACCATGTCCCCTTGTAACTAATGACCATGTCCTCTGGTAACTATTGACCATGTCCTCTGGTAACTATTGACCATGTCCTATAGGAACTATTGACCATTTCCTCTGGTAACTAATGACCATTTCCTCTGGTAACTAATAACCACGTCCTCTGGTAGCTAATGACCATGTCCTCTGGTAAGTAATGACCATGTCCTCTGGTAACTAATGACCATGTCCTACAGGAACTATTGACCATGTCCTCTGGTAGCTAATGACCATGTCCTCTGGTAACTAATGACCGTGTCCTCTGGTAACTAATGACATTGTGCTCTGGTAACTATTGACCATGTCCTATAGGAACTATTGACCATGTCCTCTGGTAACTATTGACCATGTCCTCTGGTAGCTAATGACCATGTCCTCTGGTAACTAATGACCATGTCCTCTGGTAACTAATGACCATGTCCTTAGGTAGCTAACTACCATGTCCTCTTGTAACTAATGACCATGTCCTCTGGTAACTAATGACCATGTCCTCTGGTAGCTAATGACCATGTCCTCTGGTAACTATTGACCATGTCCTCTGGTAACTAATGACCATGTCCTACAGGAACTATTGACCATGTCCTCTGGTAGCTAATGACCATGTCCTCTGGTAACTAATGACCGTGTCCTCTGGTAACTAATGACAATGTGCTCTGGTAACAATTGACCATGTCCTATAGGAACTATTGACCATGTGCTCTGGTAACTAATGACCATGTCCTCTGGTAACTAATGACCATGTCCTTAGGTAGCTAACTACCATGTCCTCTTGTAACTATTGACCATGTCCTCTGGTAGCTAATGACCATGTCCCCTGGTAACTAATGACCATGTCCTCTGGTAACTAATGACCATGTCCTATAGGAACTATTGACTTGGTCGTCTGGTAACTAATGACCATGTCCTCTGGTAGATAATGACCATGTCCTCTGGTAACTAATGACCATGTCCTTTGGTAGCTAACTACCATGTCCTCTTGTAACTAATGACCATGTCCTCTGGTAACTATTGACCATGTCCTCTGGTAGCTAATGACCATGTCCCCTGGTAACTAATGACCATGTCCTCTGGTAACTAATGACCATGTCCTATAGGAACTATTGACTTGGTCCTCTGGTAACTAATGACCATGTCCTTAGGTAGCTAATGACCATGTCCTCTGGTAACTAATGACCATGTCCTCTGGTAACTAATGACCATGTCCTTAGGTAGCTAATGACCATGTCCTCTGGTAAGTAATGACCATGTCCTCTGGTAACTAATGACCATGTCCTTAGGTAGCTAACTACCATGTCCTCTGGTAACTAATGACCATGTCCTCTGGTAACTATTGACCATGTCCTCTGGTAGCTAATGACCATGTCCTCTGGTAACTAATGACCATGTCCTTTGGTAGCTAACTACCATGTCCTCTTGTAACTAATGACCATGTCCTCTGGTAACTATTGACCATGTCCTCTGGTAACTATTGACCATGTCCTATAGGAACTATTGACCATTTCCTCTGGTAACTAATGACCATTTCCTCTGGTAACTAATAACCACGTCCTCTGGTAGCTAATGACCACGTCCTCTGGTAAGTAATGACCATGTCCTCTGGTAACTAATGACCATGTCCTACAGGAACTATTGACCATGTCCTCTGGTAGCTAATGACCATGTCCTCTGGTAACTAATGACCATGTCCTCTGGTAACTAATGACAATGTGCTCTGGTAACTATTGACCATGTCCTATAGGAACTATTGACCATGTCCTCTGGTAACTATTGACCATGTCCTCTGGTAGCTAATGACCATGTCCTCTGGTAACTAATGACCATGTCCTCTGGTAACTAATGACCATGTCCTTAGGTAGCTAACTACCATGTCCTCTTGTAACTAATGACCATGTCCTCTGGTAACTATTGACCATGTCCTCTGGTAGCTAATGACCATGTCCCCTGGTAAGTAATGACCATGTCCTCTGGTAACTAATGACCATGTCCTATAGGAACTATTGACTTGGTCCTCTGGTAACTAATGACCATGTCCTTAGGTAGCTAATGACCATGTCCTCTGGTAACTAACGACCATGTCCTTTGGTAACTAATGACCATGTCCTTAGGTAGCTAACTACCATGTCCTCTTGTAACTAATGACCATGTCGTCTGGTAACTATTGACCATGTCCTCTGGTAGCTAATGACGATGTCCCCTGGTAACTAATGACCATGTCCTCTGGTAACTAATGACCATGTCCTATAGGAACTATTGACTTGGTCCTCTGGTAACTAATGACCATGTCCTTAGGTAGCTAATGACCATGTCCTCTGGTAACTATTGACCATGTCCTCTGGTAGATAATGACCATGTCCTCTGGTAACTAACGACCATGTCCTTTGGTAACTAATGACCATGTCCTTAGGTAGCTAACTACCATGTCCTCTTGTAACTAATGACCATGTCCTCTGGTAACTATTGACCATGTCCTCTGGTAGCTAATGACCATGTCCCCTGGTAACTAATGACCATGTCCTCTGGAAACTAATGACCATGTCCTATAGGAACTATTGACTTGGTCCTCTGGTAACTAATGACCATGTCCTTAGGTAGCTAATGACCATGTCCTCTGGTAACTATTGACCATGTCCTCTGGTAGATAATGACCATGTCCTCTGGTAACTAATGACCATGTCCTTTGGTAGCTAACTACCATGTCCTCTGGTAACTAATGACCATGTCCTCTGGTAACTATTGACCATGTCCTCTGGTAGCTAATGACCATGTCCTCTGGTAACTAATGACCATGTCCTTTGGTAGCTAACTACCATGTCCTCTTGTAACTAATGACCATGTCCTCTGGTAACTATTGACCATGTCCTCTGGTAGCTAATGACCATGTCCTCTGGTAACTAATGACCATGTCCTCTGGTAACTAATGACCATGTCCTATAGGAACTATTGACTTGGTCCTCTGGTAACTAATGACCATGTCCTTAGGTAGCTAATGACCATGTCCTCTGGTAACTAATGACCATGTCCTCTGGTAACTAATGACCATGTCCTTAGGTAGCTAATGACCATGTCCTCTGGTAACTAATGACCATGTCCTCTGGTAGCTAATGACCATGTCCTTTGGTAGCTAACTACCATGTGTGGTAACTAATGACCATGTCCTCTGGTAACTAATGACCATGTCCTCTGGTAACTAATGACCATGTCCTTTGGTAGCTAACTACCATGTGTGGTAACTAATGACCATGTCCTCTGGTAACTAATGACCATTTCCTCGGGTAACTAATGACCACGTCCTCTGGTAACTATTGACCATGTCCTCTGGTAAGTATTGACCATGTCCTCTGGTAAGTATTGACCATGTCCTATAGGAACTATTGACCATTTCCTCTGGTAACTAATGACCATTTCCTCTGGTAACTAATAACCACGTCCTCTGGTAGCTAATGACCATGTCCTCTGGTAGCTAATGACCACGTCCTCTGGTAAGTAATGACCATGTCCTCTGGTAACTAATGACCATGTCCTACAGGAACTATTGACCATGTCCTCTGGTAGCTAATGACCATGTCCTCTGGTAACTAATGACCGTGTCCTGTGGTAACTAATGACAATGTGCTCTGGTAACTATTGACCATGTCCTATAGGATCCATTGACCATGTCCTCTGGTAACTATTGACCATGTCCTCTGGTAGCTAATGACCATGTCCTCTGGTAACTAATGACCATGTCCTCTGGTAACTAATGACCATGTCCTCTGGTAACTATTGACCATGTCCTCTGGTAGCTAATGACCATGTCCCCTGGTAACTAATGACCATGTCCTACAGGAACTATTGACCATGTCCTCTGGTAGCTAATGACCATGTCCTCTGGTAACTAATGACCGTGTCCTGTGGTAACTAATGACAATGTGCTCTGGTAACTATTGACCATGTCCTATAGGATCTATTGACCATGTCCTCTGGTAACTATTGACCATGTCCTCTGGTAGCTAATGACCATGTCCTCTGGTAACTAATGACCATGTCCTCTGGTAACTAATGACCATGTCCTCTGGTAACTATTGACCATGTCCTCTTGTAACTAATGACCATGTCCTCTGGTAACTATTGACCATGTATTCTGGTAGCTAATGACCACGTCCTCTGGTAACTATTGACCATGTCCTCTGGTAACTATTGACCATGTCCTATAGGAACTATTGACCATTTCCTCTGGTAACTAATGACCACATCCTCTGGTAGCTAATGACCATGTCCTCTGGTAAGTAATGACCATGTCCTCTGGTAACTAATGACCATGTCCTTAGGTAGCTAACTACCATGTCCTCTGGTAACTAATAACCATGTACTCTGGTAACTATTGACCATGTCCTCTGGTAGCTAATGACCATGTCCACAGGTAACTAATGACCATGTCCTTTGGTAGCTAACTACCATGTCCTCTTGTAACTAATGACCATGTCCTCTGGTAACTATTGACCATGTCCTCTGGTAACTATTGACCATGTCCAATAGGAACTATTGACCATTTCCTCTGGTAACTAATGACCATTTCCTCTGGTAACTAATAACCACGTCCTCTGGTAGCTAATGACCATGTCCTCTGGTAGCTAATGACCACGTCCTCTGGTAAGTAATGACCATGTCCTCTGGTAACTAATGACCATGTCCTACAGGAACTATTGACCATGTCCTCTGGTAGCTAATGACCATGTCCTCTGGTAACTAATCACCATGTCCTCTGGTAACTAATGACAATGTGCTCTGGTAACTATTGACCATGTCCTATAGGAACTATTGACCATGTCCTCTGGTAACTATTGACCATGTCCTCTGGTAGCTAATGACCATGTCCTCTGGTAACTATTTACCATGTCCTCTGGTAACTAATGACCATGTCCTTAGGTAGCTAATTACCATGTCCTCTTGTAAGTAATGACCATGTCCTCTGGTAACTATTGACCATGTCCTCTGGTAGCTAATGACCATGTCCCCTGGTAACTAATGACCATGTCCTCTGGTAACTAATGACCATGTCCTATAGCAACTATTGACTTGGTCCTCTGGTAAGTAATGACCATGTCCTTAGGTAGCTAATGACCATGTCCTCTGGTAACTAATGACCATGTCCTCTGGTAACTAATGACCATGTCCTTTGGTAACTAATGAACATGTCCTCTGGTAACTAATGACCATGTCCTTTGGTAGCTAACTACCATGTCCTCTTGTAACTAATGACGATGTCCACTGGTAACTATTGACCCTGTCCTCTGGTAGCTAATGACCACGTCCTCTGGTAACTATTGACCATGTCCTCTGGTAACTATTGACCGTGTCCTATAGGAAGTATTGACCATTTCCTCTGGTAACTAATGACCATTTCCTCGGGTAACTAATGACCACGTCCTCTGGTAGCTAATGACCATGTCCTCTGGTAACTATTGACCATGTCCTCTGTTAACTATTGACCATGTCCTATAGGAACTATTGACCATTTCCTCTGGTAACTAATGACCTTTTCCTCTGGCAACTAATAACCACGTCCTCTGGTAGCTAATGACCATGTCCTCTGGTAGCTAATGACCACGTCCTCTGGTAACTAATGACCATGTCCTCTGGTAACTAATGACCATGTCCTACAGGAACTATTGACCATGTCCTCTGGTAGCTAATGACCATGTCCTCTGGTAACTACTGACCGTGTCCTCTGGTAACTAATGACAATGTGCTCTGGTAACTAATGACCATGTCCTATAGGAACTATTGACCATGTCCTCTGGTAGCTAATGACCATGTCCTCTGGTAACTAATGACCGTGTCGTCTGGTAACTAATGACAATGTGCTCTGGTAACTATTGACCATGTCCTATAGGAACTATTGACCATGTCCTCTGGTAACTATTTACCATGTCCTCTGGTAGCTAATGACCATGTCCTCTGGTAACTAATGACCATGTCCTCTGGTAACTAATGACCATGTCCTTAGGTCGCTAACTACCATGTCCTCTGGTAACTAATGACCATGTCCTCCGGTAACTATTTACCATGTCCTCTGGTAACTAATGACCATGTCCTTAGGTAGCTAATTACCATGTCCTCTTGTAAGTAATGACCATGTCCTCTGGTAACTATTGACCATGTCCTCTGGTAGCTAATGACCATGTCCCCTGGTAACTAATGACCATGTCCTCTGGTAACTAATGACCATGTCCTATAGCAACTATTGACTTGGTCCTCTGGTAACTAATGACCATGTCCTCTGGTAACTAATGACCATGTCCTTTAGTAACTAATGACCAAGTCCTTAGGTAGCTAACTACCATGTCCTCTTGTAACTAATGACGATGTCCACTGGTAACCATTGACCCTGTCCTGTGGTAGCTAATGACCATGTCCTCTGGTAACTATTGACCATTTCCTCGGGTAACTATTGACCATGTCCTCTGGTAGCTAATGACCATGTCCTCTGGTAACTATTGACCATGTCCTCTGGTAACTATTGACCATGTCCTTAGGTAGCTAATGACCATGTCCTCTGGTAACTATTGACCATGTCCTCTGGTAGATAATGACCATGTCCTCTGGTAACTAATGACCATGTCCTTTGGTAGCTAACTACCATGTCCTCTGGTAACTAATGACCATGTCCTCTGGTAACTATTGACCCTGTCCTCTGGTAGCTAATGACCATGTCCTCTGGTAACTAATGACCATGTCCTTTGGTAGCTAACTACCATGTCCTCTGGTAACTAATGACCATGTCCTCTGGTAACTATTGACCATGTCCTTAGGTAGCTAATGACCATGTCCCCTGGTAACTAATGACCATGTCCTCTGGTAACTAATGACCATGTCCTCTGGGAACTATTGACTTGGTCCTCTGGTAACTAATGACTATGTCCTTAGGTAGCTAATGACCATGTCCTCTGGTAACTAATGACCATGTCCTCTGGTAACTAATGACCATGTCCTCTGGTAACTAATGACCATGTCCTCTGGTAACTAATGACCATGTCCTTTGTTAACTATTGACCATGTGCTCTGGTAAATATTGGCCATGTCCTCTGGTAGCTAATGACCACGTCCTCTGGTAACTAATGAACATGTCCTTTGGTAACTAATGACCATGTCCTTTGGTAGCTAACTACCATGTCCTCTTGTAACTAATGACGATGTCCACTGGTAACTATTGACCCTGTCCTCTGGTAGCTAATGACCACGTCCTCTGGTAACTATTGACCATGTCCTCTGGTAACTATTGACCATGTCCTATAGGAAGTATTGACCATTTCCTCTGGTAACTAATGACCATTTCCTCGGGTAACTAATGACCACGTCCTCTGGTAGCTATTGACCATGTCCTATAGGAACTATTGACCATTTCCTCTGGTAACTAATGACCTTTTCCTCTGGCAACTAATAACCACGTCCTCTGGTAGCTAATGACCATGTCGTCTGGTAGCTAATGACCACGTCCTCTGGTAACTAATGACCATGTCCTCTGGTAACTAATGACCATGTCCTACAGGAACTATTGACCATGTCCTCTGGTAGCTAATGACCATGTCCTCTGGTAACTAATGACCGTGTCTGGTAACTAATGACAATGTGCTCTGGTAACTAATGACCATGTCCTATAGGAACTATTGACCATGTCCTCTGGTAGCTAATGACCATGTCCTCTGGTAACTAATGACCGTGTCGTCTGGTAACTAATGACAATGTGCTCTGGTAACTATTGACCATGTCCTATAGGAACTATTGACCATGTCCTCTGGTAACTATTTACCATGTCCTCTGGTAGCTAATGACCATGTCCTCTGGTAACTAATGACCATGTCCTCTGGTAACTAATGACCATGTCCTTAGGTAGCTAACTACCATGTCCTCTGGTAACTAATGACCATGTCCTCCGGTAACTATTTACCATGTCCTCTGGTAACTAATGACCATGTCCTTAGGTAGCTAATTACCATGTCCTCTTGTAAGTAATGACCATGTCCTCTGGTAACTATTGACCATGTCCTCTGGTAGCTAATGACCATGTCCCCTGGTAACTAATGACCATGTCCTCTGGTAACTAATGACCATGTCCTATAGCAACTATTGACTTGGTCCTCTGGTAACTAATGACCATGTCCTTAGGTAGCTAATGACCATGTCCTCTGGTAACTAATGACCATGTCCTCTGGTAACTAATGACCATGTCCTTTGGTAACTAATGACCAAGTCCTTAGGTAGCTAACTACCATGTCCTCTTGTAACTAATGACGATGTCCACTGGTAACCATTGACCCTGTCCTCCGGTAGCTAATGACCATGTCCTCTGGTAACTATTGACCATTTCCTCGGGTAACTATTGACCATGTCCTCTGGTAGCTAATGACCATGTCCTCTGGTAACTATTGACCATGTCCTCTGGTAACTATTGACCATGTCCTTAGGTAGCTAATGACCATGTCCTCTGGTAACTATTGACCATGTCCTCTGGTAGATAATGACCATGTCCTCTGGTAACTAATGACCATGTCCTTTGGTAGCTAACTACCATGTCCTCTGGTAACTAATGACCATGTCCTCTGGTAACTATTGACCCTGTCCTCTGGTAGCTAATGACCATGTCCTCTGGTAACTAATGACCATGTCCTTTGGTAGCTAACTACCATGTCCTCTGGTAACTAATGACCATGTCCTCTGGTAACTATTGACCATGTCCTTAGGTAGCTAATGACCATGTCCCCTGGTAACTAATGACCATGTCCTCTGGTAACTAATGACCATGTCCTCTGGGAACTATTGACTTGGTCCTCTGGTAACTAATGACTATGTCCTTAGGTAGCTAATGACCATGTCCTCTGGTAACTAATGACCATGTCCTCTGGTAACTAATGACCATGTCCTCTGGTAACTAATGACCATGTCCTCTGGTAACTAATGACCATGTCCTTTGTTAACTATTGACCATGTGCTCTGGTAAATATTGGCCATGTCCTCTGGTAGCTAATGACCACGTCCTCTGGTAACTAATGAACATGTCCTCTGGTAACTAATGACCATGTCCTTTGGTAGCTAACTACCATGTCCTCTTGTAACTAATGACGATGTCCACTGGTAACTATTGACCCTGTCCTCTGGTAGCTAATGACCACGTCCTCTGGTAACTATTGACCATGTCCTCTGGTAACTATTGACCATGTCCTATAGGAAGTATTGACCATTTCCTCTGGTAACTAATGACCATTTCCTCGGGTAACTAATGACCACGTCCTCTGGTAGCTAATGACCATGTCCTCTGGTAACTATTGACCATGTCCTCTGTTAACTATTGACCATGTCCTATAGGAACTATTGACCATTTCCTCTGGTAACTAATGACCTTTTCCTCTGGCAACTAATAACCACGTCCTCTGGTAGCTAATGACCATGTCCTCTGGTAGCTAATGACCACGTCCTCTGGTAACTAATGACCATGTCCTCTGGTAACTAATGACCATGTCCTACAGGAACTATTGACCATGTCCTCTGGTAGCTAATGACCATGTCCTCTGGTAACTAATGACCGTGTCCTCTGGTAACTAATGACAATGTGCTCTGGTAACTAATGACCATGTCCTATAGGAACTATTGACCATGTCCTCTGGTAGCTAATGACCATGTCCTCTGGTAACTAATGACCGTGTCGTCTGGTAACTAATGACAATGTGCTCTGGTAACTATTGACCATGTCCTATAGGAACTATTGACCATGTCCTCTGGTAACTATTTACCATGTCCTCTGGTAGCTAATGACCATGTCCTCTGGTAACTAATGACCATGTCCTCTGGTAACTAATGACCATGTCCTTAGGTAGCTAACTACCATGTCCTCTGGTAACTAATGACCATGTCCTTTGGTAGCTAACTACCATGTCCTCTTGTATCTAATGACCATGTCCTCTGGTAACTATTGACCATGTCCTCTGGTAGCTAATGACCATGTCCTCTGGTAACTATTGACCATGTCCTCTGGTAACTATTGACCATGTCCTATAGGAACTATTGACCATTTCCTCTGGTAACTAATGACCATTTCCTCGGGTAACTAATGACCACGTCCTCTGGTAGCTAATGACCACGTCCTCTGGTAACTAATGAACATGTCCTCTGGTAACTAATGACCATGTCCTTTGGTAGCTAACTACCATGTCCTCTTGTAACTAATGACGATGTCCACTGGTAACCATTGACCCTGTCCTCTGGTTGCTAATGACCATGTCCTCTGGTAACTATTGACCATTTCCTCGGGTAACTATTGACCATGTCCTCTGGTAGCTAATGACCATGTCCTCTGGTAACTATTGACCATGTCCTCTGGTAACTATTGACCATGTCCTTAGGTAGCTAATGACCATGTCCTCTGGTAACTATTGACCATGTCCTCTGGTAGATAATGACCATGTCCTCTGGTAACTAATGACCATGTCCTTTGGTAGCTAACTACCATGTCCTCTGGTAACTAATGACCATGTCCTCTGGTAACTATTGACCCTGTCCTCTGGTAGCTAATGACCATGTCCTCTGGTAACTAATGACCATGTCCTTTGGTAGCTAACTACCATGTCCTCTGGTAACTAATGACCATGTCCTCTGGTAACTATTGACCATGTCCTTAGGTAGCTAATGACCATGTCCCCTGGTAACTAATGACCATGTCCTCTGTTAACTATTGACCATGTCCTCTGGTAACTATTGACCATGTCCTCTGGTAACTAATGACCATGTCGTTTGTTAACTATTGACCATGTCCTCTGGTAACTATTGACCATGTCCTCTGGTAACTAATGACCATGTCCTCTGGTAACTAATGACCATGTCCTTTGTTAACTATTGACCATGTGCTCTGGTAAATATTGGCCATGTCCTCTGGTAGCTAATGACCACGTCCTCTGGTAACTAATGATCATGTCCTCTGGTAACTAATGACCATGTCCTTTGGTAGCTAACTACCATGTCCTCTTGTAACTAATGACGATGTCCACTGGTAACTATTGACCCTGTCCTCTGGTAGCTAATGACCACGTCCTCTGGTAACTATTGACCATGTCCTCTGGTAACTATTGACCATGTCCTATAGGAACTATTGACCATTTCCTCTGGTAACTAATGATCATTTCCTCGGGTAACTAATGACCACGTCCTCTGGTAGCTAATGACCATGTCCTCTGGTAACTATTGACCATGTCCTCTGTTAACTATTGACCATGTCCTATAGGAACTATTGACCATTTCCTCTGGTAACTAATGACCTTTTCCTCTGGCAACTAATAACCACGTCCTCTGGTAGCTAATGACCATGTCCTCTGGTAACTAATGACCATGTCCTACAGGAACTATTGACCATGTCCTCTGGTAGCTAATGACCATGTCCTCTGGTAACTAATGACCGTGTCCTCTGGTAACTAATGACAATGTGCTCTGGTAACTAATGACCATGTCCTATAGGAACTATTGACCATGTCCTCTGGTAACGATTTACCATGTCCTCTGGTAGCTAATGACCATGTCCTCTGGTAACTAATGACCATTTCCTCTGGTAACTAATGACCATGTCCTTTGGTAGCTAACTAGCATGTCCTCTGGTAACTATTGACCATGTCCTCTGGTAACTATTGACCATGTCCTCTGGTAACTAATGACCATGTCCTTTGGTAGCTAACTAGCATGTCCTCTTGTAACTAATGACCATGTCCTCTGGTAACTATTGACCATGTCCTCTGGTAACTATTGACCATGTCCTATAGGAACTATTGACCATGTCCTCTGGTAGCTAATGACCATGTCCTCTGGTAACTAATGACCATGTCATTTGGTAGCTAACTACCATGTCCTCTTGTAACTAATGACCATGTCCTCTGTTAACTATTGACCGTGTCCTCTGGTAACTAATGACCATGTCATTTGGTAGCTAACTACCATGTCCTCTTGTAACTAATGACCATGTCCTCTGTTAACTATTGACCATGTCCTCTGGTAACTATTGACCATGTCCTCTGGTAACTAATGACCATGTCCTTTGTTAACTATTGACCATGTCCTCTGGTAACTAATGACCATGTCCTCTGGTAACTAATGACCATGTCCTTTGTTAACTATTGACCATGTCCTCTGGTAACTATTTACCATGTCCTCTGGTAACTATTGACCATGTCCTTTGTTAACTATTGACCATGTCCTCTGGTTACTATTTACCATGTCCTCTGGTAACCATTGACCATGTCCTCTGGTAACTAATGACCATGTCCTACAGGAACTATTGACCATGTCCTCTGGTAGCTAATGACCATGTCCTCTGGTAACTAATGACCGTGTCCTCTGGTAACTAATGACAATGTGCTCTGGTAACTATTGACCATGTCCTTTGTTAACTATTGACCATGTCCTCTGGTAACTATTTACCATGTCCTCTGGTAACTATTGACCATGTCCTCTGGTAACTATTTACCATGTCCTCTGGTAGCTAATGACCATGTCCTCTGGTAACTAATGACCATGTCCTCTGGTAACTAATGACCATGTCCTTTGGTAGCTAACTAGCATGTCCTCTTGTAACTAATGACCATGTCCTCTGGTAACTATTGACCATGTCCTCTGGTAACTAATGACCATGTCCTCTGGTAACTATTGACCATGTCCTTTGTTAACTATTGACCATGTCCTCTGGTAACTATTTACCATGTCCTCTGGTAACTATTGACCATGTCCTCTGGTAACTAATGACCATGTCCTACAGGAACTATTGACCATGTCCTCTGGTAGCTAATGACCATGTCCTCTGGTAACTAATGACCGTGTCCTCTGGTAACTAATGACAATGTGCTCTGGTAACTAATGACCATGTCGTATAGGAACTATTGACCATGTCCTCTGGTAACTATTTACCATGTCCTCTGGTAGCTAATGACCATGTCCTCTGGTAACTAATGACCATGTCCTCTGGTAACTAATGACCATGTCCTCTGGTAACTAATGAACATGTCCTCTGGTAACTAATGACCATGTCCTTTGGTAGCTAACTACCATGTCCTCTTGTAACTAATGACGATGTCCACTGGTAACCATTGACCCTGTCCTCTGGTTGCTAATGACCATGTCCTCTGGTAACTATTGACCATTTCCTCGGGTAACTATTGACCATGTCCTCTGGTAGCTAATGACCATGTCCTCTGGTAACTATTGACCATGTCCTCTGGTAACTATTGACCATGTCCTTAGGTAGCTAATGACCATGTCCTCTGGTAACTATTGACCATGTCCTCTGGTAGATAATGACCATGTCCTCTGGTAACTAATGACCATGTCCTTTGGTAGCTAACTACCATGTCCTCTGGTAACTAATGACCATGTCCTCTGGTAACTATTGACCCTGTCCTCTGGTAGCTAATGACCATGTCCTCTGGTAACTAATGACCATGTCCTTTGGTAGCTAACTACCATGTCCTCTGGTAACTAATGACCATGTCCTCTGGTAACTATTGACCATGTCCTCTGGTAGCCAATGACCATGTCCTCTGGTAACTAATGACCATGTCCTTTGGTAGCTAACTACCATGTCCTCTTGTATCTAATGACCATGTCCTCTGGTAACTATTGACCATGTCCTCTGGTAGCTAATGACCATGTCCTCTGGTAACTATTGACCATGTCCTCTGGTAACTATTGACCATGTCCTATAGGAACTATTGACCATTTCCTCTGGTAACTAATGACCATTTCCTCGGGTAACTAATGACCACGTCCTCTGGTAGCTAATGACCACGTCCTCTGGTAACTAATGAACATGTCCTCTGGTAACTAATGACCATGTCCTTTGGTAGCTAACTACCATGTCCTCTTGTAACTAATGACGATGTCCACTGGTAACCATTGACCCTGTCCTCTGGTTGCTAATGACCATGTCCTCTGGTAACTATTGACCATTTCCTCGGGTAACTATTGACCATGTCCTCTGGTAGCTAATGACCATGTCCTCTGGTAACTATTGACCATGTCCTCTGGTAACTATTGACCATGTCCTTAGGTAGCTAATGACCATGTCCTCTGGTAACTATTGACCATGTCCTCTGGTAGATAATGACCATGTCCTCTGGTAACTAATGACCATGTCCTTTGGTAGCTAACTACCATGTCCTCTGGTAACTAATGACCATGTCCTCAGGTAACTATTGACCCTGTCCTCTGGTAGCTAATGACCATGTCCTCTGGTAACTAATGACCATGTCCTCTGGTAACTAATGACCATGTACTATAGGAACCATTGACCATGTCCTCTGGTAACTAATGACCATGTCCTATAGGAACTATTGACTATGTCTTCTGGTAAATAATGACCATGTCCTCTGGTAACTATTGACCATGTCTTCTGGTAGCTAATGACCATGTCCTCCTATAACTAATGACAATGTGCTCTGGTAACTATTGACCATGTTCTATAGGAACTATTGACCATGTCCTCTGGTAACTTTTGACCATGTCCTCTGGTAGCTAATGACCATGTCCTCTGGTAACTAATGACCATGTCCTCTGGTAACTAATGACCATGTCCTTAGGTAGCTAATGACCATGTCCTCTGGTAACTATTGACCATGACCTCTGGTAGATAATGACCATGTCCTCTGGTAACTAATGACCATGTCCTTTGGTAGCTAACTACCATGTCCTTAGGTAACTATTGACCATGTGCTCTGGTAGCTAATGACCATGTCCTCTGGTAACTATTGACCATGTCCTCTGGTAGCTAATGACCATGTCCTCTGGTAACTAATGACCATGTCCTCTGGTAACTAATGACCATGTGCTATAGGAACTATTGACTTGGTCCTCTGGTAACTAATGACCATGTCCTTAGGTAGCTAATGACCATGTCCTCTGGTAACTATTGACCATGTACTTTGGTAGTTAATGATCATGTCCTCTCGTAACTAATGACCATGTCCTCTGTTAACTATTGACCATGTCCTCTGGTAGCTAATGAACATGTCCTCTGGTAACTAATGACCATGTCCTCTGTTAACTATTGACCATGTCCTCTGGTAACTAATGAACATGTCCTCTGGTAACTAATGACCATGTCCTTTGGTAGCTAATGACCACGTCCTCTGGTAACTAATGAACATGTCCTCTGGTAACTAATGACCATGTCCTTTGGTAGCTAACTACCATGTCCTCTGGTAACTATTGACCATGTCCTCTGGTAGCTAATGACCATGTCCTCTGGTAACTAATGACCATGTCCTCTGGTAACTAATGACCATGTACTATAGGAACCATTGACCATGTCCTCTGGTAACTAATGACCATGTCCTATAGGAACTATTGACTATGTCTTCTGGTAACTAATGACCATGTCCTCTTGTAACTAATGACCATGTCCTTAGGTAGCTAATGACCATGTCCTCTGGTAACTAATGACCATGTCCTTTGGTATCTAATGACCATGTCCTCTGGTAACTATTGACCATGTCTTCTGGTAACTAATGACCATGTCCTTTGGTATCTAATGACCATGTCCTCCTATAACTAATGACAATGTGCTCTGGTAACTATTGACCATGTTCTATAGGAACTATTGACCATGTCCTCTGGTAACTTTTGACCATGTCCTCTGGTAGCTAATGACCATGTCCTCTGGTAACTAATGACCATGTCCTTTGGTATCTAATGACCATGTCCTCCTATAACTAATGACAATGTGCTCTGGTAACTATTGACCATGTTCTATAGGAACTATTGACCATGTCCTCTGGTAACTTTTGACCATGTCCTCTGGTAGCTAATGACCATGTCCTCTGGTAACTAATGACCATGTCCTCTGGTAACTAATGACCATGTCCTTAGGTAGCTAATGACCATGTCCTCCTATAACTAATGACAATGTGCTCTGGTAACTATTGACCATGTTCTATAGGAACTATTGACCATGTCCTCTGGTAACTTTTGACCATGTCCTCTGGTAGCTAATGACCATGTCCTCTGGTAACTAATGACCATGTCCTCTGGTAACTAATGACCATGTCCTTAGGTAGCTAATGACCATGTCCACTGGTAACTATTGACCATGACCTCTGTTAGATAATGACCATGTCCTCTGGTAACTAATGACCATGTCCTTTGGTAGCTAACTACCATGTCCTCTGGTAACTATTGACCATGTCCTCTGGTAGCTAATGACCATGTCCTCTGGTAACTATTGACCATGTCCTCTGGTAGCTAATGACCATGTCCTCTGGTAACTAATGACCATGTCCTCTGGTAACTAATGACCATGTCCTATAGGAACTATTGACTTGGTCCTCTGGTAACTAATGACCATGTCCTTAGGTAGCTAATGACCATGTCCTCTGGTAACTATTGACCATGTACTTTGGTAGTTAATGATCATGTCCTCTGGTAACTATTGACCATGTCCTCTGGTAACTATTGACCATGTCCTTAGGTAGCTAATGACCATGTCCTCTGGTAACTATTGACCCTGTCCTCTGGTAGCTAATGACCATGTCCTCTGGTAACTAATGACCATGTCCTTTGGTAGCTAACTACCATGTCCTCTTGTAACTAATGACCATGTCCTCTGGTAACTATTGACCATGTCTTTAGGTAGCTAATGACCATGTCCCCTGGTAACTAATGACCATGTCCTCTGGTAACTAATGACCATGTCCTATAGGAACTATTGACTTGGTCCTCTGGTAACTAATGACCATGTCCTTAGGTAGCTAATGACCATGTCCTCTGGTAACTAATGACCATGTCCTCTGGTAACTAATGACCATGTCCTTAGGTAGCTAATGACCATGTCCTCTGGTAACTATTGACCATGTACTTTGGTAGTTAATGATCATGTCCTCTAGTAACTAATGACCATGTCCTCTGTTAACTATTGACCATGTCCTCTGGTAGCTAATGACCATGTCCTCTGGTAACTATTGACCATTTCCTCGGGTAACTATTGACCATGTCCTCTGGTAGCTAATGACCATGTCCTCTGGTAACTATTGACCATGTCCTCTGGTAACTATTGACCATGTCCTTAGGTAGCTAATGACCATGTCCTCTGGTAACTATTGACCATGTCGTCTAGTAGATAATGACCATGTCCTCTGGTAACTAATGACCATGTCCTTTGGTAGCTAACTACCATGTCCTCTGGTAACTAATGACCATGTCCTCTGGTAACTATTGACCCTGTCCTCTGGTAGCTAATGACCATGTCCTCTGGTAACTAATGACCATGTCCTTTGGTAGCTAACTACCATGTCCTCTTGTAACTAATGACTATGTCCTCTGGTAACTATTGACCATGTCTTTAGGTAGCTAATGACCATGTCCCCTGGTAACTAATGACCATGTCCTCTGGTAACTAATGACCATGTCCTATAGGAACTATTGACCTGGTCCTCTGGTAACTAATGACCATGTCCTTAGGTAGATAATGACCATGTCCTCTGGTAACTAATGACCATGTCCTCTGGTAACTAATGACCATGTCCTTAGGTAGCTAATGACCATGTCCTCTGGTAACTATTGACCATGTCCTCTGGTAGCTAATGACCATGTCCTTTGGTAGCTAACTACCATGTCCTCTGGTAACTAATGACCATGTCCTCTGGTAACTATTGACCATGTCCTCTGGTAGCTAATGACCATGTCCTCTGGTAACTAATGACCATGTCCTCTGGTAACTAATGACCATGTCCTATAGGAACTATTGACCATGTCCTCTGGTAACTAATGACCATGTCCTTTGGTAGCTAATGACCATGTCCTATAGGAACTATTGACCATGTACTTTGGTAGTTAATGATCATGTCCTCTAGTAACTAATGACCATGTCCTCTGTTAACTAATGACCATGTCCTCTGGTAACTAATGAACATGTCCTCTGGTAACTAATGACCATGTCCTTTGGTAGCTAATGACCACGTCCTCTGGTAACTAATGAACATGTCCTCTGGTAACTAATGACCATGTCCTTTGGTAGCTAACTACCATGTCCTCTTGTAACTAATGACGATGTCCACTGGTAACCATTGACCCTGTCCTCTGGTAGCTAATGACCACGTCCTCTGGTAACTATTGACCATTTCCTTGGGTAACTATTGACCATGTCCTCTGGTAGCTAATGACCATGTCCTCTGGTAACTATTGACCATGTCCTCTGGTAACTATTGACCATGTCCTTAGATAGCTAATGACCATGTCCTCTGGTAACTATTGACCCTGTCCTCTGGTAGCTAATGACCATGTCCTCTGGTAACTAATGACCATGTCCTTTGGTAGCTAACTACCATGTCCTCTTGTAACTAATGACCATGTCCTCTGGTAACTATTGACCATGTCTTTAGGTAGCTAATGACCATGTCCCCTGGTAACTAATGACCATGTCCTCTGGTAACTAATGACCATGTCCTATAGGAACTATTGACTTGGTCCTCTGGTAACTAATGACCATGTCCTTAGGTAGCTAATGACCATGTCCTCTGGTAACTAATGACCATGTCCTCTGGTAACTAATGACCATGTCCTTAGGTAGCTAATGACCATGTCCTCTGGTAACTATTGACCATGTCCTCTGGTAGCTAATGACCATGTCCTTTGGTAGCTAACTACCATGTCCTCTGGTAACTAATGACCATGTTCTCTGGTAACTATTGACCATGTCCTCTGGTAGCTAATGACCATGTCCTCTGGTAACTAATGACCATGTCCTCTGGTAACTAATGACCATGTCCTATAGGAACTATTGACCATGTCCTCTGGTAACTAATGACCATGTCCTTTGGTAGCTAATGACCATGTCCTCTGGTAACTATTGACCATGTACTTTGGTAGTTAATGATCATGTCCTCTAGTAACTAATGACCATGTCCTCTGGTAACTAATGACCATGTCCTTTGGTATCTAATGACCATGTCCTCTGGTAACTATTGACCATCTCTTCTGGTAGCTAATGACCATGTCCTCTGGTAACTAATGACAATGTGCTCTGGTAACTAATGACCATGTTCTATAGGAACTATTGACCATGTCCTCTGGTAGCTAATGACCATGTCCTCTGGTAACTAATGACCGTGTCGTCTGGTAACTAATGACAATGTGCTCTGGTTACTATTGACCATGTCCTATAGGAACTATTGACCATGTCCTCTGGTAACTATTTACCATGTCCTCTGGTAGCTAATGACCATGTCCTCTGGTAACTAATGACCATGTCCTCTGGTAACTAATGACCATGTCCTTAGGTAGCTAACTACCATGTCCTCTGGTAACTAATGACCATGTCCTCCGGTAACTATTGACCATGTCCTCTGGTAGCTAATGACCATGTCCTCTGGTAACTAATGACCATGTCCTTTGGTGGCTAACTACCATGTCCTCTTGTAACTAATGACCATGTCCTCTGGTAACTATTGACCATGTCCTTAGGTAGCTAATGACCATGTCCCCTGGTAACTAACTACCATGTCCTCTTGTAACTAATGACCATGTCCTCTGGTAACTATTGACCATGTCCTTAGGTAGCTAATGACCATGTCCCCTGGTAGCTAATGACCATGTCCTCTGGTAACTAATGACCATGTCCTCTGGTAACTAATGACCATGTCCTATAGGAACTATTGACCATGTCCTCTGGTAACTAATGACCATGTCCTTTGGTAGCTAATGACCATGTCCTCTGGTAACTATTGACCATGTACTTTGGTAGTTAATGATCATGTCCTCTAGTAACTAATGACCATGTCCTCTGGTAACTAATGACCATGTCCTTTGGTATCTAATGACCATGTCCTCTGATAACTATTGACCATGTCTTCTGGTAGCTAATGACCATGTCCTCTGGTAACTAATGACAATGTGCTCTGGTAACTATTGACCATGTTCTATAGGAACTATTGACCATGTCCTCTGGTAGCTAATGACCATGTCCTCTGGTAACTAATGACCGTGTCGTCTGGTAACTAATGACAATGTGCTCTGGTTACTATTGACCATGTCCTTAGGTAGCTAATGACCATGTCCCCTGGTAAAACTACCATGTCCTCTTGTAACTAATGACCATGTCCTCTGGTAACTATTGACCATGTGCTTAGGTAGCTAATGACCATGTCCCCTGGTAGCTAATGACCATGTCCTCTGGTAACTAATGACCATGTCCTCTGGTAACTAATGACCATGTCCTATAGGAACTATTGACCATGTCCTCTGGTAACTAATGACCATGTCCTTTGGTAGCTAATGACCATGTCCTCTGGTAACTATTGACCATGTACTTTTGTAGTTAATGATCATGTCCTCTAGTAACTAATGACCATGTCCTCTCGTAACTAATGACCATGTCCTTTGGTATCTAATGACCATGTCCTCTGGTAACTATTGACCATGTCTTCTGGTAGCTAATGACCATGTCCTCTGGTAACTAATGACAATGTGCTCTGGTAACTATTGACCATGTTCTATAGGAACGATTGACCATGTCCTCTGGTAGCTAATGACCATGTCCTCTGGTAACTAATGACCGTGTCGTCTGGTAACTAATGACAATGTGCTCTGGTTACTATTGACCATGTCCTATAGGAACTATTGACCATGTCCTCTGGTAACTATTTACCATGTCCTCTGGTAGCTAATGACCATGTCCTCTGGTAACTAATGACCATGTCCTCTGGTAACTAATGACCATGTCCTTAGGTAGCTAACTACCATGTCCTCTGGTAACTAATGACCATGTCCTCCGGTAACTATTGACCATGTCCTCTGGTAGCTAATGACCATGTCCTCTGGTAACTAATGACCATGTCCTTTGGCAGCTAACTACCATGTCCTCTTGTATCTAATGACCATGTCCTCTGGTAACTATTGACCATGTCCTCTGGTAGCTAACGACCACGTCCTCTGGTAACTATTGACCATGTCCTCTGGTAACTATTGACCATGTACTATAGGAACTATTGACCATTTCCTCTGGTAACTAATGACCATTTCCTCGGGTAACTAATGACCACGTCCTCTGGTAGCTAATGACCACGTCCTCTGGTAACTAATGAACATGTCCTCTGGTAACTAATGGCCAGGTCCTTTGGTAGCTAACTACCATGTCCTCTTGTAACTAATGACGATGTCCACTGGTAACCATTGACCCTGTCCTCTGGTAGCTAATGACCACGTCCTCTGGTAACTATTGACCATGTCCTCTGGTAACTATTGACCATGTCCTATAGGAACTATTGACCATTTCCTCTGGTAACTAATGACCATTTTCTCGGGTAACTATTGACCATGTCCTCTGGTAGCTAATGACCAAGTCCCCTGGTAACTATTGACCATGTCCTCTGGTAACTATTGACCATGTCCTTAGGTAGCTAATGACCATGTCCTCTGGTAACTATTGACCATGTCCTCTGGTAGATAATGACCATGTCCTCTGGTAACTAATGACCATTGTCCTTTGGTAGCTAAATACCATGTCCTCTGGTAACTAATGACCATGTCCTCTGGTAACTATTGACCCTGTCCTCTGGTAGCTAATGACCATGTCCTCTGGTAACTAATGACCATGTCCTTTGGTAGCTAACTACCATGTCCTCTTGTAACTAATGACCATGTCCTCTGGTAACTATTGACCATGTCCTTAGGTAGCTAATGACCATGTCCCCTGGTAACTAATGACCATGTCCTCTGGTAACTAATGACCATGTCCTATAGGAACTATTGACTTGGTCCTCTGGTAACTAATGACCATGTCCTTAGGTAGCTAATGACCATGTCCTCTGGTAACTAATGACCATGTCCTCTGGTAACTAATGACCATGTCCTTAGGTAGCTAATGACCATGTCCTTTGGTAGCTAACTACCATGTCCTCTGGTAACTAATGACCATGTCCTCTGGTAACTATTGACCATGTCCTCTGGTAGCTAACGACCATGTCCTCTGGTAACTAATGGCCATGTCCTCTGGTAACTAATGACCATGTCCTATAGGAACTATTGACCATGTCCTCTGGTAACTAATGACCATGTCCTTTGGTAGCTAATGACCATGTCCTCTGGTAACTATTGACCATGTACTTTGGTAGTTAATGATCATGTCCTCTAGTAACTAATGACCATGTCCTCTGTTAACTATTGACCGTGTCCTCTGGTAGCTAATGACCATGTCCTCTGGTAACTAATGACCATGTCCTCTGTTAACTATTGACCATGTCCTCTGGTAACTATTGACCATGTCCTCTGGTAACTAATGACCATGTCCTTTGTTAACTATTGACCATGTCCTCTGGTAACTATTGACCATGTCCTCTGGTAACTAATGACCATGTCCTCTGGTAACTAATGACCAATTCCTTTGTTAACTATTGACCATGTGCTCTGGTAAATATTGGCCATGTCCTCTGGTAGCTAATGACCACGTCCTCTGGTAACTATTGACCATGTCCTCTGGTAACTATTGACCATGTCCTATAGGAACTATTGACCATTTCCTCTGGTAACTAATGACCATTTACTCGGGCAACTAATGACCACGTCCTCTGGTAGCTAATGACCACGTCCTCTGGTAACTAATGAACATGTCCTCTGGTAACTAATGACCATGTCCTTTGGTAGCTAACTACCATGTCCTCTTGTAACTAATGACGATGTCCACTGGTAACTATTGACCCTGTCCTCTGGTAGCTAATGACCACGTCCTCTGGTAACTATTGACCATGTCCTCTGGTAACTATTGACCATGTCCTATTGGAACTATTGACCATTTACTCTGGTAACTAATGACGATTTCCTCGGATAACTAATGACCACGTCCTCTGGTAGCTAATGACCATGTCCTCTGGTAACTATTGACCATGTCCTCTGTTAACTAGTGACCATGTCCTATAGGAACTATTGACCATTTCCTCTGGTAACTAATAACCACGTCCTCTGGTAGCTAATGACCATGTCCTCTGGTAGCTAATGACCACGTCCTCTGGTAACTAATGACCATGTCCTCTGGTAACTAATGACCATGTCCTACAGGAACTATTGACCATGTCCTCTGGTAGCTAATGACCATGTCCTCTGGTAACTAATGACCGTGTCCTCTGGTAACTAATGACAATGAGCTCTGGTAACTAATGACCATGTCCTATAGGAACTATTGACCATGTCCTCTGGTAACTATTTACCATGTCCTCTGGTAGCTAATGACCATGTCCTCTGGTAACTAATGACCATGTCCTCTGGTAACTAATGACCATGTCCTTTGGTAGCTAACTAGCATGTCCTCTTGTAACTAATGACCATGTCCTCTGGTAACTATTGACCATGTCCTCTGGTAACTATTGACCATGTCCTCTGGTAACAAATGACCATGTCCTTTGGTAGCTAACTAGCATGTCCTCTTGTAACTAATGACCATGTCCTCTGGTAACTATTGACCATGTCCTCTGGTCGCTAATGACCACGTCCTCTGGTAACTATTGACCATGTCCTCTGGTAACTATTGACCATGTCCTATAGGAACTATTGACCATGTCCTCTGGTAGCTAATGACCATGTCCTCTGGTAACTAATGACCATGTCATTTGGTAGCTAACTACCATGTCCTCTTGTAACTAATGACCATGTCCTCTGTTAACTATTGACCGTGTCCTCTGGTAACTAATGACCATGTCATTTGGTAGCTAACTACCATGTCCTCTTGTAACTAATGACCATGTCCTCTGTTAACTATTGACCATGTCCTCTGGTAACTATTGACCATGTCCTCTGGTAACTAATGACCATGTCCTTTGTTAACTATTGACCATGTCCTCTGGTAACTATTGACCATGTCCTCTGGTAACTAATGACCATGTCCTCTGGTAACTAATGACCATGTCCTTTGTTAACTATTGACCATGTCCTCTGGTAACTATTTACCATGTCCTCTGGTAACTATTGACCATGTCCTTTGTTAACTATTGACCATGTCCTCTGGTAACTATTTACCATGTCCTCTGGTAACTATTGACCATGTCCTCTGGTAACTAATGACCATGTCCTATAGGAACTATTGACCATGTCCTCTGGTAGCTAAAGACCATGTCCTCTGGTAACTAATGACCGTGTCCTCTGGTAACTAATGACAATGTGTTCTGGTAACTAATAACCATGTCCTATAGGAACTATTGACCATGTCCTCTGGTAACTATTTACCATGTCCTCTGGTAGCTAATGACCATGTCGTCTGGTAACTAATGACCATGTCCTCTTGTAACTAATGACCATGTCCTCTGGTAGCTAACTAGCATGTCCTCTTGTAACTAATGACCATGTCCTCTGGTAACTATTGACCATGTCCTCTGGTAGCTAATGACCACGTCCTCTGGTAAGTATTGACCATGTCCTCTGGTAACTATTGACCATGTCCTATAGGAACTATTGACCATGTCCTCTGGTAGCTAATGACCATGTCCTCTGGTAACTAATGACCATGTCATTTGGTAGCTAACTACCATGTCCTCTTGTAACTAATGACCATGTCCTCTGTTAACTATTGACCGTGTCCTCTGGTAGCTAATGACCATGTCTTCTGGTAACTAATGACCATGTCCTCTGTTAACTATTGACCATGTCCTCTGGTAACTATTGACCATGTCCTCTGGTAACTAATGACCATGTCCTTTGTTAACTATTGACCATGTCCTCTGGTAACTATTGACCATGTCCTCTGGTAACTAATGACCATGTCCTATGGTAACTAATGACCATGTCCTTTGTTAACTATTGACCATGTCCTCTGGTAACTATTTACCATGTCCTCTGGTAACTATTGACCATGTCCTTTGTTAACTATTGACCATGTCCTCTGGTAACTATTTACCATGTCCTCTGGTAACTATTGACCATGTCCTCTGGTAACTAATGACCATGTACTTAGGTAGCTAATGACCACGTCATCTGGTAACTAATGACCTTGTCCTCTGGTAACTATTGACCATGTCCTCTGGAAACTAATGACCATGTCCTCTGGTAATTAATGACCGTGTCCTCTGGTAACTAATGACAATGTGCTCTGGTAACTATTGACCATGTCCTATAGGAACTATTGACCATGTCCTCTGGTAGCTAATGACCATGTCCTCTGGTAACTAATGACCATGTCCTCTGGTAGCTAATGACCATGTCCTCTGGTAACTAATGACCATGTCCTTTGGTAGCTAACTACCATGTCCTCTGGTAACTAATGACCATGTCCTCTGGTAACTATTGACCATGTCCTCTGGTAGCTAATGACCATGTCCTCTGGTAACTAATGACCATGTCCTCTGGTAACTAATGACCATGTACTATAGGAACCATTGACCATGTCCTCTGGTAACTAATGACCATGTCCTATAGGAACTATTGACTATGTCTTAACTAATGACCATGTCCTCTGGTAACTAATGACCATGTCCTTAGGTAGCTAATGACCATGTCCTCTGGTAACTAATGACCATGTCCTTTGGTATCTAATGACCATGTCCTCTGGTAACTATTGACCATGTCCTCTGGTAGCTAATGACCATGTCCTCTGGTAACTAATGACCATGTCCTCTGGTAACTAATGACCATGTCCTTAGGTAGCTAATGACCATGTCCTCTGGTAACTATTGACCATGTCCTCTGGTAGATAATGACCATGTCCTCTGGTAATTAATGACCATGTCCTTTGGTAGCTAACTACCATGTCCTCTGGTAACTATTGACCATGTCCTCTGGTAGCTAATGACCATGTCCTCTGGTAACTATTGACCATGTCCTCTGGTAGCTAATGACCATGTCCTCTGGTAACTAATGACCATGTCCTCTGGTAACTAATGACCATGTCCTATAGGAACTATTGACTTGGTCCTCTGGTAACTAATGACCATGTCCTTAGGTAGCTAATGACCATGTCCTCTGTTAACTATTGACCATGTCCTCTGGTAACTAATGACCATGTCCTCTGGTAACAAATGACCATGTCCTTTGTTAACTATTGACCATGTTCTCTGGTAAATATTGGCCATGTCCTCTGGTAACCATTGACCATGTCCTTTGGTAGCTAATGACCATGTCGTCTGGTAACTAATGACCATGTCCTCTGGTAACTATTGACCATGTCCTCTGGTAACTAATGACTATGTCCTTTGGTAGCTAATCACCATGTCCTCTGTTAACTATTGACCATGTCCTATAGGAACTATTGACCATTTCCTCTGGTAACTAATGACCATTTCCTCTTGTAACTTATAACCACGTCCTCTGGTAGCTAATCACCATGTCCTCTGGTAACTAATGACCATGTCCTTTGTTAACTATTGACCATGTCCTCTGGTAACTATTTACCATGTCCTCTGGTAACTATTGACCATGTCCTCTGGTAACTAATGACCATGTCCTTTGTTAACTATTGACCATGTCCTCTGGTAACTATTTACCATGTCCTCTGGTAACTATTGACCATGTCCTTTGTTAACTATTGACCATGTCCTCTGGTAACTATTCACCATGTCCTCCGGTAACTATTGACCATGTCCTCTGGTAACTAATGACCATGTCCTACAGGAACTATTGACCATGTCCTCTGGTAGCTAATGACCATGTCCTCTGGTAACTAATGACCGTGTCCTCTGGTAACTAATAACAATGTGCTCTGGTAACTAATGACCATGTCCTATAGGAACTATTGACCATGTCCTCTGGTAACTATTTACCATGTCCTCTGGTAGCTAATGACCATGTCCTCTGGTAACTAATGACCATGTCCTCTGGTAACTAATGACCATGTCCTTTGGTAGCTAACTAGCATGTCCTCTGGTAACTAATGACCATGTCCTCTGGTAACTAATGACCATGTCCTTTGTTAACTATTGACCATGTCCTCTGGTAACTATTTACCATGTCCTCTGGTAACTATTGACCATGTCCTTTGTTAACTATTGACCATGTCCTCTGGTAACTATTTACCATGTCCTCTGGTAACTATTGACCATGTCCTCTGGTAACTAATGACCATGTACTTAGGTAGCTAATGACCACGTCATCTGGTAACTAATGACCTTGTCCTCTGGTAACTATTGACCATGTCCTCTGGAAACTAATGACCATGTCCTCTGGTAACTAATGACCGTGTCTTCTGGTAACTAATGACAATGTGCTCTGGTAACTATTGACCATGTCCTATAGGAACTATTGACCATGTCCTCTGGTAACTATTGACCATGTCCTCTGGTAGCTAATGACCATGTCCTCTGGTAACTAATGACCATGTCCTCTGGTAGCTAATGACCATGTCCTCTGGTAACTAATGACCATGTCCTTTGGTAGCTAACTACCATTTCCTCTGGTAACTAATGACCATGTCCTCTGGTAACTATTGACCATGTCCTCTGGTAGCTAATGACCATGTCCTCTGGTAACTAATGACCATGTCCTCTGGTAACTAATGACCATGTACTATAGGAACCATTGACCATGTCCTCAGGTAACTAATGACCATGTCCTATAGGAACTATTGACTATGTCTTAACTAATGACCATGTCCTCTGGTAACTAATGACCATGTCCTTAGGTAGCTAATGACCATGTCCTCTGGTAACCAATGACCATGTCCTTTGGTATCTAATGACCATGTCCTCTGGTAACTATTGACCATGTCTTCTGGTAGCTAATGACCATGTCCTCTGGTAACTAATGACAATGTGCTCTGGTAACTATTGACCATGTTCTATAGGAACTATTGACCATGTCCTCTGGTAACTATTTACCATGTCCTCTGGTAGCTAATGACCATGTCCTCTGGTAACTAATGACCATGTCCTCTGGTAACTAATGACCATGTCCTTTGGTAGCTAACTAGCATGTCCTCTTGTAACTAATGACCATGTCCTCTGGTAACTATTTACCATGTCCTCTGGTAGCTAATGACCACGTCCTCTGGTAACTATTGACCATGTCCTCTGGTAACTATTGACCATGTCCTATAGGAACTATTGACCATGTCCTCTGGTAGCTAATGACCATGTCCTCTGGTAACTAATGACCATGTCATTTGGTAGCTAACTACCATGTCCTCTTGTAACTAATGACCATGTCCTCTGTTAACTATTGACCGTGTCCTCTAGTAGCTAATGACCATGTCTTCTGGTAACTAATGACCATGTCCTCTGTTAACTATTGACCATGTCCTCTGGTAACTATTGACCATGTCCTCTGGTAACTAATGACTATGTCCTTTGTTAACTATTGACCATGTCCTCTGGTAACTATTGACCATGTCCTCTGGTAACTAATGACCATGTCCTCTGGTAACTAATGACCATGTCCTTTGTTAACTATTGACCATGTCCTCTGGTAACTATTTACCATGTCCTCTGGTAACTATTGACCATGTACTTTGTTAACTATTGACCATGTCCTCTGGTAACTATTTACCATGCCCTCTGGTAACTATTGACCATGTCCTCTGGTAACTAATGACCATGTACTTAGGTAGCTAATGACCACGTCATCTGGTAATTAATGACCTTGTCCTCTGGTAACTATTGACCATGTCTTCTGGAAACTAATGACCATGTCCTCTTGTAACTAATGACCGTGTCCTCTGGTAACTAATGACAATGTGCTCTGGTAACTATTGACCATGTCCTATAGGAACTATTGACCATGTCCTCTGGTAACTATTGACCATGTCCTCTGGTAGCTAATGACCATGTCCTCTGGTAACTAATGACCATGTCCTCTGGTAGCTAATGACCATGTCCTCTGGTAACTAATGACCATGTCCTTTGGTAGCTAACTACCATGTCCTCTGGTAACTAATGACCATGTCCTCTGGTAACTATTGACCATGTCCTCTATTAGCTAATGACCATGTCCTCTGGTAACTAATGACCATGTCCTCTGGTAACTAATGACCATGTACTATAGGAACCATTGACCATGTCCTCTGGTAACTAATGACCATGTCCTATAGGAACTATTGACTATGTCTTAACTAATGACCATGTCCTCTGGTAACTAATGACCATGTCCTTAGGTAGCTAATGACCATGTCCTCTGGTAACTAATGACCATGTCCTTTGGTATCTAATGACCATGTCCTCTGGTAACTATTGACCATGTTTTCTGGTAGCTAATGACCATGTCCTCTGGTAACTAATGACAATGTGCTCTGGTAACTATTGACCATGTTCTATAGGAACTATTGACCATGTCCTCTGGTAACTATTCTCCATGTCCTCTGGTAACTATTGACCATGTCCTCTGGTAACTAATGACCATGTCCTCTGGTAACTAATGACCATGTCATTTGTTAACTATTGACCATGTCCTCTGGTAACTATTTACCATGTCCTCTGGTAACTATTGACCATGTCCTTTGTTAACTATTGACCATGTCCTCTGGTAACTATTGACCATGTCCTCTGGTAACTATTGACCATGTCCTCTGGTAACTAATGACCATGTACTTAGGTAGCTAATGACCATGTCCTTTGTTAACTATTGACCATGTCCTCTGGTAACTATTTACCATGTCCTCTGGTAACTATTGACCATGTCCTTTGTTAACTATTGACCATGTCCTCTGGTAACTATTTACCATGTCCTCTGGTAACTATTGACCATGTCCTCTGGTAACTAATGACCATGTCCTACAGGAACTATTGACCATGTCCTCTGGTAGCTAATGACCATGTCCTCTGGTAACTAATGACCGTGTCCTCTGGTAACTAATGACAATGTGCTCTGGTAACTAATGACCATGTCCTATAGGAACTATTGACCATGTCCTCTGGTAACTATTTACCATGTCCTCTGGTAGCTAATGACCATGTCCTCTGGTAACTAATGACCATGTCCTCTGGTAACTAATGACCATGTCCTTTGGTAGCTAACTAGCATGTCCTCTTGTAACTAATGACCATGTCCTCTGGTAATTATTGACCATGTCCTCTGGTAGCTAATGACCCCGTCCTCTGGTAACTATTGACCATTTCCTCTGGTAACTATTGACCATGTCCTATAGGAACTATTGACCATGTCCTCTGGTAGCTAATGACCATGTCCTCTGGTAACTAATGACCATGTCATTTGGTAGCTAACTACCATGTCCTCTTGTAACTAATGACCATGTCCTCTGTTAACTATTGACCGTGTCCTCTGGTAGCTAATGACCATGTCTTCTGGAAACTAATGACCATGTCCTCTGTTAACTATTGACCATGTCCTCTGGTAACTATTGACCATGTCCTCTGGTAACTAATGACCATGTCCTTTGTTAACTATTGACCATGTCCTCTGGTAACTATTGACCATGTCCTCTGGTAACTAATGACCATGTCCTTTGTTAACTATTGACCATGTCCTCTGGTAACTATTTACCATGTCCTCTGGTAACTATTGACCATGTCCTTTGTTAACTATTGACCATGTCCTCTGGTAACTATTTACCATGTCCTCTGGTAACTATTGACCATGTCCTCTGGTAACTAATGACCATGTACTTAGGTAGCTAATGACCACGTCATCTGGTAACTAATGACCTTGTCATCTGGTAACTATTGACCATGTCCTCTGGAAACTAATGACCATGTCCTCTGGTAACTAATGACCGTGTCCTCTGGTAACTAATGACAATGTGCTCTGGTAACTATTGACCATGTCCTATAAGAACTATTGACCATGTCCTCTGATAACTATTGACCATGTCCTCTGGTAGCTAATGACCATGTCCTCTGGTAACTAATGACCATGTCCTCTGGTAGCTAATGACCATGTCCTCTGGTAACTAATGACCATGTCCTTTGGTAGCTAACTACCGTGTCCTCTGGTAACTAATGACAATGTGCTCTGGTAACTATTGACCATGTCCTATAGGAACTATTGATCATGTCCTCTGGTAACTATTGACCATGTCCTCTGGTAGCTAATGACCATGTCCTCTGGTAACTAATGACCATGTCCTCTGGTAGCTAATTACCATGTCTTCTGGTAGCTAATGACCATGTCCTCTGGTAACTAATGACAATGTGCTCTGGTAACTATTGACCATGTTCTATAGGAACTATTGACCATGTCCTCTGGTAACTATTGACCATGTCCTCTGGTAGCTAATGACCATGTCCTCTGGTAACTAATGACCATGTCCTCTGGTAACTAATGACCATGTCCTCTGGTAATTAATGACCATGTCCTTTGGTAGCTAACTACCATGTCCTCTGGTAACTATTGACCATGTCCTCTGGTAGCTAATGACCATGTCCTCTGGTAACTATTGACCATGTCCTCTGGTAGCAAATGACCATGTCCTCTGGTAACTAATGACCATGTCCTCTGGTAACTAATGACCATGTCCTATAGGAACTATTGACTTGGTCCTCTGGTAACTAATGACCATGTCCTTAGGTAGCTAATGACCATGTCCTCTGGTAACTATTGACCATGTACTTCGGTAGTTAATGATCATGTCCTCTAGTAACTAATGACCATGTCCTCTGTTAACTATTTACCATGTCCTCTGGTAGCTAATGACCATGTCCTCTGTTAACTATTGACCATGTCCTCTGGTAGCTAATGACCATGTCCTCTGGTAACTATTGACCATGTCCTCTGGTAGCTAATGACCATGTCCTCTGGTAACTAATGACCATGTCCTCTGTTAACTATTGACCATGTCCTCTGGTAACTATTGACCATGTCGCCTGGTAACTAATGACCATGTCCTCTGGTAACTATTGACCATGTCCTCTGGTAACTAATGACTATGTCCTCTGGTAGCTAATCACCATGTCCTCTGGTAACTAATGACCATGTCCTTTGTTAACTATTGACCATGTCCTCTGGTAACTATTTACCATGTCCTCTGGTAACTATTGACCATGTCCTTTGTTAACTATTGATCATGTCCTCTGGTAACTATTTACCATGTCCTCTGGTAACTATTGACCATGTCCTCTGGTAACTAATGACCATGTACTTAGGTAGCTAATGACCACGTCATCTGGTAACTAATGACCATGTCCTCTGGTAACTATTGACCATGTCCTCTGGAAACTAATGACCATTTCCTCTGGTAACTAATGACCGTGTCCTCTGGTAACTAATGACAATGTGCTCTGGTAACTATTGACCATGTCCTATAGGAACTATTGATCATGTCCTCTGGTAACTATTGACCATGTCCTCTGGTAGCTAATGACCATGTCCTCTGGTAACTAATGACCATGTCCTCTGGTAGCTAATTACCATGTCCTCTGGTAACTAATGACCATGTCCTTTGGTAGCTAACTACCATGTCCTCTGGTAACTAATGACCATGTCCTCTGGTAACTATTGACCATGTCCTCTGGTAGCTAATGACCATGTCCTCTGGTAACTAATGACCATGTCCTCTGGTAACTAATGACCATGTACTATAGGAACCATTGACCATGTGCTCTGGTAACTAATGACCATGTCCTATAGGAACTATTGACTATGTCTTCTGGTAACAAATGACCATGTCCTCTGGTAACTAATGACCATGTCCTTAGGTAGCTAATGACCATGTCCTCTGGTAACTAATGACCATGTCCTTTGGTATCTAATGACCATGTCCTCTGGTAACTATTGACCATGTCTTCTGGTAGCTAATGACCATGTCCTCCTATAACTAATGACAATGTGCACTGGTAACTATTGACCATGTTGTATAGGAACTATTGACCATGTCCTCTGGTAACTTTTGACCATGTCCTCTGGTAGCTAATGACCATGTCCTCTGGTAACTATTGACCATGTCCTCTGGTAGCTAATGACCATGTCCTCTGGTAACTAATGACCATGTCCTCTGGTAACTAATGACCATGTCCTATAGGAACTATTGACTTGGTCCTCTGGTAACTAATGACCATGTCCTTAGGTAGCTAATGACAATGTCCTATGGTAACTATTGACCATGTACTTTGGTAGTTAATGATCATGTCCTCTAGTAACTAATGACCATGTCCTCTGTTAACTATTGACCATGTCCTCTGGTAGCTAATGACCATGTCCTCTGGTAACTAATGACCATGTCCTCTGTTAACTATTGACCATGTCCTCTGGTAACTATTGACCATGTCCTCTGGTAACTAATGACCATGTCCTTTGTTAACTATTGACCATGTGCTCTGGTAAATATTGGCCATGTCCTCTGGTAACCATTGACCATGTCCTTTGGTAGCTAATGACCATGTCCTCTGGTAACTAATGACCATGTCCTCTGGTAACTATTGACCATGTCCTCTGGTAACTAATGACTATGTCCTTTGGTAGCTAATCACCATGTCCTCTGTTAACTATTGACCATGTCCTATAGGAACTATTGACCATGTCCTCTGGTAACTAATGACCATTTCCTCTGGTAACTAATAACCACGTCCTCTGGTAACTAATGACCATGTCCTTTGTTAACTATTGACCATGTCCTCTGGTAACTATTTACCATGTCCTCTGGTAACTATTGACCATGTCCTTTGTTAACTATTGACTTGGTCGTCTGGTAACTATTTACCATGTCCTCTGGTAACTATTGACCATGTCCTCTGGTAACTAATGACCATGTACTTAGGTAGCTAATGACCATGTCCCCTGGTAACTAATGACCATGTCCTTTGGTATCTAATGACCATGTCCTCTGGTAACTATTGACCATGTCTTCTGGTAGCTAATGACCATGTCCTCCTATTACTAATGACAATGTGCTCTGGTAACTATTGACCATGTTGTATAGGAACTATTGACCATGTCCTCTGGTAACTTTTGACCATGTCCTCTGGTAGCTAATGACCATGTCCTCTGGTAACTATTGACCATGTCCTCTGGTAGCTAATGACCATGTCCTCTGGTAACTAATGACCATGTCCTCTGGTAACTAATGACCATGTCCTATAGGAACTATTGTCTTGGTCCTCTGGTAACTAATGACCATGTCCTTAGGTAGCTAATGACCATGTCCTCTGGTAACTATTGACCATGTACTTTGGTAGTTAATGATCATGTCCTCTAGTAACTAATGACCATGTCCTCTGTTAACTATTGACCATGTCCTCTGGTAGCTAATGACCATGTCCTCTGGTAACTAATGACCATGTCCTCTGTTAACTATTGACCATGTCCTCTGGTAACTATTGACCATGTCCTCTGGTAACTAATGACAATGTCCTTTGTTAACTATTGACCATGTCCTCTGGTAACTATTGACCATGTCCTCTGGTAACTAATGACCATGTCCTTTGTTAACTATTGACCATGTGCTCTGGTAAATATTGGCCATGTCCTCTGGTAACTAATGACCATGTCCTCTGGTAACTATTGACCATGTCCTCTGGTAACTAATGACTATGTCCTTTGGTAGCTAATCACCATGTCCTCTGTTAACTATTGACCATGTCCTATAGGAACTATTGACCGTGTCCTCTGGTAACTAATGACCATTTCCTCTGGTATCTAATAACCACGTCCTCTGGTAACTAATGACCATGTCCTTTGTTAACTATTGACCATGTCCTCTGGTAACTAATGACCATGTACTTAGGTAGCTAATGACCACGTCATCTGGTAACTAATGACCATGTCCTCTGGTAACTATTGACCATGTCCTCTGGTAACTAATGACCATGTCCTTTGTTAACTATTGACCATGTCCTCTGGTAACTATTCACCATGTCCTCTGGTAACTATTGACCATGTCCTTTGTTAAATATTGACCATGTCCTCTGGTAACTATTTAACATGTCCTCTGGTAACTATTGACCATGTCCTCTGGTAACTAATGACAATGTGCTCTGGTAACTATTGACCATGTCCTATAGGAACTATTGACCATGTCCTCTGGTAACTATTGACCATGTCCTCTGGTAGCTAATGACCATGTCCTCTGGTAACTAATGACCATGTCCTCTGGTAGTTAATGACCATGTCCTCTGGTAACTAATGACCATGTCCTTTGGTAGCTAACTACCATGTCCTCTGGTAGCTAATGACTATGTCCTCTGGTAACTAATGACCATGTCCTCTGGTAACTAATGACCATGTACTATAGGAACCATTGACCATGTCCTCTGGTAACTAATGACCATGTCCTATAGGAACTATTGACTATGTCTTAACTATTGACCATGTCCTCTGGTAGCAAATGACCATGTCCTCTGGTAACTAATGACCATGTCCTCTGGTAACTAATGACCATGTCCTATAGGAACTATTGACTTGGTCCTCTGGTAACTAATGACCATGTCCTTAGGTAGCTAATGACCATGTCCTCTGGTAACTATTGACCATGTACTTCGGTAGTTAATGATCATGTCCTCTAGTAACTAATGACCATGTCCTCTGTTAACTATTTACCATGTCCTCTGGTAGCTAATGACCATGTCCTCTGTTAACTATTGACCATGTCCTCTGGTAGCTAATGACCATGTCCTCTGGTAACTATTGACCATGTCCTCTGGTAGCTAATGACCATGTCCTCTGGTAACTAATGACCATGTCCTCTGTTAACTATTGACCATGTCCTCTGGTAACTATTGACCATGTCGCCTGGTAACTAATGACCATGTCCTCTGGTAACTATTGACCATGTCCTCTGGTAACTAATGACTATGTCCTCTGGTAGCTAATCACCATGTCCTCTGGTAACTAATGACCATGTCCTTTGTTAACTATTGACCATGTCCTCTGGTAACTATTTACCATGTCCTCTGGTAACTATTGACCATGTCCTTTGTTAACTATTGATCATGTCCTCTGGTAACTATTTACCATGTCCTCTGGTAACTATTGACCATGTCCTCTGGTAACTAATGACCATGTACTTAGGTAGCTAATGACCACGTCATCTGGTAACTAATGACCATGTCCTCTGGTAACTATTGACCATGTCCTCTGGAAACTAATGACCATTTCCTCTGGTAACTAATGACCGTGTCCTCTGGTAACTAATGACAATGTGCTCTGGTAACTATTGACCATGTCCTATAGGAACTATTGATCATGTCCTCTGGTAACTATTGACCATGTCCTCTGGTAACTAATGACTATGTCCTTTGGTAGCTAATCACCATGTCCTCTGTTAACTATTGACCATGTCCTATAGGAACTATTGACCGTGTCCTCTGGTAACTAATGACCATTTCCTCTGGTATCTAATAACCACGTCCTCTGGTAACTAATGACCATGTCCTTTGTTAACTATTGACCATGTCCTCTGGTAACTAATGACCATGTACTTAGGTAGCTAATGACCACGTCATCTGGTAACTAATGACCATGTCCTCTGGTAACTATTGACCATGTCCTCTGGTAACTAATGACCATGTCCTTTGTTAACTATTGACCATGTCCTCTGGTAACTATTCACCATGTCCTCTGGTAACTATTGACCATGTCCTTTGTTAAATATTGACCATGTCCTCTGGTAACTATTTAACATGTCCTCTGGTAACTATTGACCATGTCCTCTGGTAACTAATGACAATGTGCTCTGGTAACTATTGACCATGTCCTATAGGAACTATTGACCATGTCCTCTGGTAACTATTGACCATGTCCTCTGGTAGCTAATGACCATGTCCTCTGGTAACTAATGACCATGTCCTCTGGTAGTTAATGACCATGTCCTCTGGTAACTAATGACCATGTCCTTTGGTAGCTAACTACCATGTCCTCTGGTAGCTAATGACTATGTCCTCTGGTAACTAATGACCATGTCCTCTGGTAACTAATGACCATGTACTATAGGAACCATTGACCATGTCCTCTGGTAACTAATGACCATGTCCTATAGGAACTATTGACTATGTCTTAACTATTGACCATGTCCTCTGGTAGCAAATGACCATGTCCTCTGGTAACTAATGACCATGTCCTCTGGTAACTAATGACCATGTCCTCTGGTAACTAATGACCATGTACTTAGGTAGCTAATGACCACGTCATCTGGTAACTAATGACCATGTCCTCTGGTAACTATTGACCATGTCCTCTGGTAACTAATGACCATGTCCTTTGTTAACTATTGACCATGTCCTCTGGTAACTATTCACCATGTCCTCTGGTAACTATTGACCATGTCCTTTGTTAAATATTGACCATGTCCTCTGGTAACTATTTAACATGTCCTCTGGTAACTATTGACCATGTCCTCTGGTAACTAATGACAATGTGCTCTGGTAACTATTGACCATGTCCTATAGGAACTATTGACCATGTCCTCTGGTAACTATTGACCATGTCCTCTGGTAGCTAATGACCATGTCCTCTGGTAACTAATGACCATGTCCTCTGGTAGTTAATGACCATGTCCTCTGGTAACTAATGACCATGTCCTTTGGTAGCTAACTACCATGTCCTCTGGTAGCTAATGACTATGTCCTCTGGTAACTAATGACCATGTCCTCTGGTAACTAATGACCATGTACTATAGGAACCATTGACCATGTCCTCTGGTAACTAATGACCATGTCCTATAGGAACTATTGACTATGTCTTAACTATTGACCATGTCCTCTGGTAGCAAATGACCATGTCCTCTGGTAACTAATGACCATGTCCTCTGGTAACTAATGACCATGTCCTTTGGTATCTAATGACCATGTCCTCTGGTAACTATTGACCATGTCTTCTGGTAGCTAATGACCATGTCCTCTGGTAACTAATGACAATGTGCTCTGGTAACTATTGACCATGTTCTATAGGAACTATTGACCATGTCCTCTGGTAACTATTGACCATGTCCTCTGGTAGCTAATGACCATGTCCTCTGGTAACTAATGACAATGTCCTCTGGTAACTAATGACCATGTCCTTAGGTAGCCAATGACCATGTCCTCTGGTAACTATTGACCATGTCCTCTGGTAGATAATGACCATGTCCTCTGGTAACTAATGACCATGTCCTTTGGTAGCTAACTACCATGTCCTCTGGTATTTATTGAACATGTACTCTGGTAGCTAATGACCATGTCCTCTGGTAACTATTGACCATGTCCTCTGGTAGCTAATGACCATGTCCTCTGGTAACTAATGACCATGTCCTCTGGTAACTAATGACCATGTCCTATAGGAACTATTGACTTGGTCCTCTGGTAACTAATGACCATGTCCTTAGGTAGCTAATGACCATGTCCTCTGGTAACTATTGACCATGTACTTTGGTAGTTAATGATCATGTCCTCTAGTAACTAATGACCATGTCCTCTGTTAACTATTGACCATGTGCTCTGGTAGCTAATGACCATGTCCTCCGGTAACTAATAACCATGTCCTCTGTTAACTATTGACCATGTCCTCTGGTAACTATTGACCATGTCCTCTGGTAACTAATGACCATGTCCTTTGTTAACTATTGACCATGTCCTCTGTTAACTATTGACCATGTCCTCTGGTAACTAATGACCATGTCCTCTGGTAACTAATGACCATGTCCTTTGTTAACTATTGACCATGTGCTCTGGTAAATATTGGCCATGTCCTCTGGTAACCATTGACCATGTCCTTTGGTAGCTAATGACCATGTCCTCTGGTAACTAATGACCATGTCCTCTGGTAACTATTGACCATGTCCTCTGGTTACTAATGACCATGTCCTTTGGTAGCTAATCACCATGTCCTCTGTTAACTATTGACCATGTCCTATAGGAACTATTGACCATTTCCTCTGGTAACTAATGACCATTTCCTCTGGTAACTAATAACCACGTCCTCTGGTAGCTAATGACCATGTCCTCTGGTAGCTAATGACCACGTCCTCTGGTAACTAATCACCATGTCCTCTGGTAACTAATGACCATGTCCTACAGGAACTATGGACCATGTCCTCTGGTAGCTAATGACCATGTCCTCCGGTAACTAATGACCGTGTCGTCTGGTAACTAATGACTATGTGCTCTGGTAACTATTGACTATGTCCTATAGGAACTATTGACCATGTCCTCTGGTAACTATTTACCATGTCCTCTGGTAACTATTTACCATGTCCTCTGGTAGCTAATGACCATGTCCTCTGGTAACTAATGACCATGTCCTTAGGTAGCCAACCACCATGTCCTCTGGTAACTATTGACCATGTCCTTTGGTAGTTAATGACCATGTACTCTGGTATCTAATGACCATGTCCTCTGGTAGCTAATGACCACGTCCTCCTTTAACTAATGACCATGTCCTCTGGTAACTAATGACCATGTCCTAGAGGAACTATTGACCATGTCCTCTGGTAGCTAATGACCATGTCCTCTGGAAACTATTGACCATGTCCTCTGGTAGCTAATGACCACGTCCTCTGGTGACTATTGACCATGTCCTCTGGTAACTATTGACCATGTCCCATAGGAACTATTGACCATTTCCTCTGGTAACTAATGACCATTTCCTCGGGTAACTAATGACCACGTCCTCTGGTAACTAATGACCATGTCCTCTGGTAACTATTGACCATGTCCTTTGGTAGCTAACTACCATGTCCTCTTGTAACTAATGACGATTTCCACTGGTAACAATTGACCCTATCCTCTGGTAGCTAATGACCACGTCCTCTGGTAACTATTGACCATGTCCTCTGGTAACTATTGACCATGTCCTATAGGAACTATTGACCATTTCCTCTGGTAACTAATGACCATTTCCTCGGGTAACTAATGACCACGTCCTCTGGTAGCTAATGACCATGTCCTCTGGTAACTATTGACCATGTCCTCTGGTAACTATTGACCATGTCCTATAGGAACTATTGACCATGTCCTCTGGTAACTATTGACCATGTCCTCTGTTAACTATTGACCATGTCCTATAGGAACTATTGACCATTTCCTCTGGTAACTAATAACCACGTCCTCTGGTAGCTAATGACCATGTCCTCTGGTAGCTAATGACCACGTCCTCTGGTAACTAATGACCATGTCCTCTGGTAACTAATGACCATGTCCTACAGGAACTATTGACCATGTCCTCTGGTAGCTAATGACCATGTCCTCTGGTAACTAATGACCGTGTCCTCTGGTAACTAATGACAATGTGCTCTGGTAACTAACGACCATGTCCTATAGGAACTATTGACCATGTCCTCTGGTAACTATTTACCATGTCCTCTGGTAGCTAATGACCATGTCCTCTGGTAACTAATGACCATTTCCTCTGGTAACTAATGACCATGTCCTTTGGTAGCTAACTAGCATGTCCTCTTGTAACTAATGACCATGTCCTCTGGTAACTATTGACCATGTCCTCTGGTAGCTAATGACCACGTCCTCTGGTAACTATTGACCATGTCCTCTGGTAGCTATTGACCATGTCCTCTGGTAGCTAATGACCATGTCCTCTGGTAACTAATGACCATGTCCTTTGGTAGCTAACTAGCATGTCCTCTTGTAACTAATGACCATGTCCTCTGGTAACTATTGACCATGTCCTCTGGTAGCTAATGACCACGTCCTCTGGTAACTATTGACCATGTCCTCTGGTAACTATTGACCATGTCCTATAGGAACTATTGACCATTCCCTCTGGTAACTAATGACCATTTCCTCGGGTAACTAATGACCACGTCCTCTGGTAGCTAATGACCATGTCCTCTGGTAGCTAATGACCACGTCCTCTGGTAACTAATGAACATGTCCTCTGGTAACTAATGACCATGTCCTTTGGTAATCATTGACCATGTCCTATAGGAACTATATACCATGTCCTCTGGTAACTATTGACGATGTCCTATAGGAACTATTGACCATTTCCTCTGGTAACTAATGACCATTTCCTCGGGTAACTAATGACCACATCCTCTGGTAGCTAATGACCATGTCCTCTGGTAACTATGGACCATGTCCTCTGGTAACTATTGACCATGTCCTCTGGTAACTATTGACCATGTCCTATGGGAACTATTGACCATTTCCTCTGGTAACTAATGACCATTTCCTCTGGTAACTAATAACCACGTCCTCTGGTAGCTAATGACCATGTCCTCTGGTAGCTAATGACCACGTCCTCTGGTAACTAATGACCATGTCCTCTGGTAACTAATGACCATGTCCTACAGGAACTATTGACCATGTCCTCTGGTAGCTAATGACCATGTCCTCTGGTAAGTAATGACCGTGTCGTCTGGTAACTAATGACAATGTGCTCTGGTAACTATTGACCATGTCCTATAGGAACTATTGACCATGTCCTCTGGTAAATATTTACCATGTCCTCTGGTAGCTAATGACCATGTCCTCTGGTAACTAATGACCATGTCCTCTGGTAACTAATGACCATGTCCTTAGGTAGCTAACTACCATGTCCTCTGGTAACTAATGACCATGTCCTCCGGTAACTATTGACCATGTCCTCTGGTAGCTAATGACCATGTCCTCTGGTAACTAATGACCATGTCCTTTGGTAGCTAACTACCATGTCGTCCTGTATCTAATGACCATGTCCTCTGGAAACTATTGACCATGTCCTCTGGTAGCTAATGACCACGTCCTCTGGTGACTATTGACCATGTCCTCTGGTAACTATTGACCGTGTCCCATAGGAACTATTGACCATTTCCTCTGGTAACTAATGACCATTTCCTCGGGTAACTAATGACCACGTCCTCTGGTAACTAATGAACATGTCCTCTGGTAACTATTGACCATGTCCTTTGGTAGCTAACTACCATGTCCTCTTGTAACTAATGACGATTTCCACTGGTAACAATTGACCCTGTCCTCTGGTAGCTAATGACCACGTCCTCTGGTAACTATTGACCATGTCCTCTGGTAACTATTGACCATGTCCTATAGGAACTATTGACCATTTCCTCTGGTAACTAATGACCATTTCCTCGGGTAACTAATGACCACGTCCTCTGGTAGCTAATGACCATGTCCTCTGGTAACTATTGACCATGTCCTCTGGTAACTATTGACCATGTCCTATAGGAACTATTGACCATGTCCTCTGGTAACTATTGACCATGTCCTCTGTTAACTATTGACCATGTCCTATAGGAACTATTGACCATTTCCTCTGGTAACTAATAACCACGTCCTCTGGTAGCTAATGACCATGTCCTCTGGTAGCTAATGACCACGTCCTCTGGTAACTAATGACCATGTCCTCTGGTAACTAATGACCATGTCCTACAGGAACTATTGACCATGTCCTCTGGTAGCTAATGACCATGTCCTCTGGTAACTAATGACCGTGTCCTCTGGTAACTAATGACAATGTGCTCTGGTAACTAATGACCATGTCCTATAGGAACTATTGACCATGTCCTCTGGTAACTATTTACCATGTCCTCTGGTAGCTAATGACCATGTCCTCTGGTAACTAATGACCATTTCCTCTGGTAACTAATGACCATGTCCTTTGGTAGCTAACTAGCATGTCCTCTTGTAACTAATGACCATGTCCTCTGGTAACTATTGACCATGTCCTCTGGTAGCTAATGACCACGTCCTCTGGTAACTATTGACCATGTCCTCTGGTAGCTATTGACCATGTCCTCTGGTAGCTAATGACCATGTCCTCTGGTAACTAATGACCATGTCCTTTGGTAGCTAACTAGCATGTCCTCTTGTAACTAATGACCATGTCCTCTGGTAACTATTGACCATGTCCTCTGGTAGCTAATGACCACGTCCTCTGGTAACTATTGACCATGTCCTCTGGTAACTATTGACCATGTCCTATAGGAACTATTGACCATTCCCTCTGGTAACTAATGACCATTTCCTCGGGTAACTAATGACCACGTCCTCTGGTAGCTAATGACCATGTCCTCTGGTAGCTAATGACCACGTCCTCTGGTAACTAATGAACATGTCCTCTGGTAACTAATGACCATGTCCTTTGGTAATTATTGACCATGTCCTATAGGAACTATGTACCATGTCCTCTGGTAACTATTGACGATGTCCTATAGGAACTATTGACCATTTCCTCTGGTAACTAATGACCATTTCCTCGGGTAACTAATGACCACATCCTCTGGTAGCTAATGACCATGTCCTCTGGTAACTATGGACCATGTCCTCTGGTAACTATTGACCATGTCCTATAGGAACTATATACCATGTCCTCTGGTAACTATTGACCATGTCCTCTGGTAACTATTGACCATGTCCTATGGGAACTATTGACCATTTCCTCTGGTAACTAATGACCATTTCCTCTGGTAACTAATAACCACGTCCTCTGGTAGCTAATCACCATGTCCTCTGGTAGCTAATGACCACGTCCTCTGGTAACTAATGACCATGTCCTCTGGTAACTAATGACCATGTCCTACAGGAACTATTGACCATGTCCTCTGGTAACTAATGACCATGTCCTTTGTTAACTATTGACCATGTCCTCTGGTAACCATTTACCATGTCTTCTGGTAACTATTGACCATGTCCTCTGGTAACTAATGACCATGTACTTAGGTAGCTAATGACCACGTCATCTGGTAACTAATGACCATGTCCTCTGGTAACTATTGACCATGTCCTCTTGAAACTAATGACCATGTCCTCTGGTAACTAATGACCGTGTCCTCTGGTAACTAATGACAATGTGCTCTGGTAACTATTGACCATGTCCTATAGGAACTATTGACCATGTCCTCTGGTAACTATTGAACATGTCCTCTGGTAGCTAAAGACCATGTCCTCTGGTAACTAATGACCATGTCCTCTGGTAGCTAATGACCATGTCCTCTGGTAACTAATGACCATGTCCTTTGGTAGCTAACTACCATGTCCTCGGGTAACTAATGACCATGTCCTCTGGTAACTATTGACCATGTCCTCTGGTAGCTAATGACCATGTCCTCTGGTAACTAATGACCATGTCCTCTGGTAACTAATGACCATGTACTATAGGAACCATTGACCATTTCCTCTGGTAACTAATGACCATGTCCTATAGGAACTATTGACTATGTCCTCTGGTAACTAATGACCATGTCCTCTGGTAACTAATGACCATGTCCTGAGGTAGCTAATGAACATGTCCTCTGGTAACTAATGACCATGTCCTTTGGTAGCTAATGACCATGTCCTCTGGTAACTATTGACCATGTCTTCTGGTAGCTAATGACCATTTCCTCTGGTAACTAATGACAATGTGCTCTGGTAACTATTGACCATGTTTTATAGGAACTATTGACCATGTCCTCTGGTAACTATTGACCATGTCCTCTGGTAGCTAATGACCATGTCCTCTGGTAACTAATGACCATGTCCTCTGGTAACTAATGACCATGTCCTTAGGTAGCTAATGACCATGTCCTCTGGTAACTATTGACCATGTCCTCTGGGAGATAATGACCATGTCCTTTGGTAGTTAATGACCATGTACTCTGGTAGCTAATGACCATGTCCTCTGGTAGCTAATGACCACGTCCTCTGGTAACTAATGACCATGTCCTCTGGTAACTAATGACCATGTCCTACAGGAACTATTGACCATGTCCTCTGGTAGCTAATGACCATGTCCTCTGGCAAGTAATGACCGTGTCGTCTGGTAACTAATGACAATGTGCTCTGGTAACTATTGACCATGTCCTATAGGAACTATTGACCATGTCCTCTGGTAACTATTTACCATGTCCTCTGGTAGCTAATGACCATGTCCTCTGGTAACTAATGACCATGTGCTTAGGTAGCTAACTACCATCTCCTCTGGTAAGTAATGACCATGTCCTCCGGTAACTATTGACCATGTCCTCTGGTAGCTAATGACCATGTCCTCTGGTAACTAATGACCATGTCCTTTGGTAGCTAACTACCATGTCCTCTTGTATCTAATGACCATGTCCTCTGGTAACTATTGACCATGTCCTCTGGTAGCTAATGACCACGTCCTCTGGTAACTATTGACCATTTCCTCTGGTAACTATTGACCATGTCCCATAGGAACTATTGACCATTTCCTCTGGTAACTAATGACAATTTCCTCGGGTAACTAATGACCACGTCCTCTGGTAGCTAATGACCATGTCCTCTGGTAACTATTGACCATGTCCTCTGGTAACTATTGACCATGTCCTATAGGAACTATTGACCATGTCCTCTGGTAACTATTGACCATGTCCTCTGTTAACTATTGACCATGTCCTATAGGAACTATTGACCATTTCGTCTGGTAACTAATAACCATTTCCTCTGGTAACTAATAACCACGTCCTCTGGTAGCTAATGACCATGTCCTCTGGTAGCTAATGACCACGTCCTCTGGTAACTAATGACCATGTCCTCTGGTAACTAATGAGCATGTCCTCTGGTAACTATTGACCATGTCCTCTGGTAGCTAATGACCATGTCCTCTGGTAACTAATGACCGTGTCCTCTGGTAACTAATGACCATGTCCTACAGGAACTATTGACCATGTCCTCTGGTAGCTAATGACCATGTCTTCTGGTAACTAATGACCGTGTCCTCTGGTAACTAATGACAATGTGCTCTGGTAACTAATGACCATGTCCAATAGGAACTATTGACCATGTCCTCTGGTAACTATTTACCATGTCCTCTGGTAGCTAATGACCATGTCCTCTGGTAAATAATGACCATGTCTTCTGGTAACTAATGACCATGTCCTTTGGTAGCTAACTAGCATGTCCTCTTGTAACTAATGACCATGTCCTCTGGTAACTATTGACCATGTCCTCTGGTAGCCAATGACCACGTCCTCTGGTAACTATTGACCATGTCCTCTGGTAACTATTGACCATGTCCTCTGGTAGCTAATGACCATGTCCTCTGGAAACTAATGACCATGTCCTTTGGTAGCTAACTAGCATGTCTTCTTGTAACTAATGACCATGTCCTCTGGTAACTATTGACCATGTCCTCTGGTAGCTAATGACCACGTCCTCTGGTAACTATTGACCATGTCCTCTGGTAACTATTGACCATGTCCTATAGGAACTATTGACCATTCCCTCTGGTAACTATTGACCATGTCCTCTGGTAACTATTGACCATGTCCTATAGGAACTATATACCATGTCCTCTGGTAACTATTGACCATGTCCTCTGTTAACTATTGACCATGTCCTATGGGAACTATTGACCATTTCGTCTGGTAACTATTGACCATTTCCTCTGGTAACTAATAACCACGTCCTCTGGTAGCTAATGACCATGTCCTCTGGTAGCTAATGACCACGTCCTCTGGTAACTAATGACCATGTCCTCTGGTAACTAATGACCATGTCCTACAGGAACTATTGACCATGTCCTCTGGTAGCTAATGACCATGTCCTCTGGTAACTAATGACCGTGTCCTCTGGTAACTAATGACAATGTGCTCTGGTAACTATTGACCATGTCCTATAGGAACTATTGACCATGTCCTCTGGTAACTATTGACCATGTCCTCTGGTAGCTAATGACCATGTCCTCTGGTAACTAATGACCATGTCCTCTGGTAACTAATGACCATGTCCTTTGGTAACTATTGACCATGTCCTTAGGTAGCTAATGACCATGTCCTCTGGTAACTATTGACCATGTCCTCTTGTAGATAATGACCATGTCCTCTGGTAACTAATGACCATGTCCTTTGGTAGCTAACTACCATGTCCTCTGGTAACTAATGACCAGTTCCTCTGGTAACTATTGACCATGTCCTCTGGTAGCTAATGACCATGTCCTCTGGTAACTAATGACCATGTCCTTTGGTAGCTAACTACCATGTCCTCTTGTAACTAATGACCATGTCCTCTGGTAACTATTGACCATGTCCTTAGGTAGCTAATGACCATGTCCCTTGGTAACTAATGACCATGTCCTCTGGTAACTATTGACCATGTCCTCTGGGAGATAATGACCATGTCCTTTGGTAGTTAATGACCATGTACTCTGGTAGCTAATGACCATGTCCTCTGGTAGCTAATGACCACGTCCTCTGGTAACTAATGACCATGTCCTCTGGTAACTAATGACCATGTCCTACAGGAACTATTGACCATGTCCTCTGGTAGCTAATGACCATGTCCTCTTGCAAGTAATGACCGTGTCGTCTGGTAACTAATGACAATGTGCTCTGGTAACTATTGACCATGTCCTATAGGAACTATTGACCATGTCCTCTGGTAACTATTTACCATGTCCTCTGGTAGCTAATGACCATGTCCTCTGGTAACTAATGACCATGTGCTTAGGTAGCTAACTACCATCTCCTCTGGTAAGTAATGACCATGTCCTCCGGTAACTATTGACCATGTCCTCTGGTAGCTAATGACCATGTCCTCTGGTAACTAATGACCATGTCCTTTGGTAGCTAACTACCATGTCCTCTTGTATCTAATGACCATGTCCTCTGGTAACTATTGACCATGTCCTCTGGTAGCTAATGATTACGTCCTCTGGTAACTATTGACCATTTCCTCTGGTAACTATTGACCATGTCCCATAGGAACTATTGACCATTTCCTCTGGTAACTAATGACAATTTCCTCGGGTAACTAATGACCACGTCCTCTGGTAGCTAATGACCATGTCCTCTGGTAGCTAATGACCATGTCCTCTGGTAACTATTGACCATGTCCTCTGGTAACTATTGACTATGTCCTATAGGAACTATTGACCATGTCCTCTGGTAACTATTGACCATGTCCTCTGTTAACTATTGACCATGTCCTATAGGAACTATTGACCATTTCGTCTGGTAACTAATGACCATTTCCTCTGGTAACTAATAACCACGTCCTCTGGTAGCTAATGACCATGTCCTCTGGTAGCTAATGACCACGTCCTCTGGTAACTAATGACCATGTCCTCTGGTAACTAATGAGCATGTCCTACAGGAACTATTGACCATGTCCTCTGGTAGCTAATGACCATGTCCTCTGGTAACTAATGACCGTGTCCTCTGGTAACTAATGACCATGTCCTACAGGAACTATTGACCATGTCCTCTGGTAGCTAATGACCATGTCCTCTGGTAACTAATGACCGTGTCCTCTGGTAACTAATGACAATGTGCTCTGGTAACTAATGACCATGTCCAATAGGAACTATTGACCATGTCCTCTGGTAACTATTTACCATGTCCTCTGGTAGCTAATGACCATGTCCTCTGGTAACTAATGACCATGTCTTCTGGTAACTAATGACCATGTCCTTTGGTAGCTAACTAGCATGTCCTCTTGTAACTAATGACCATGTCCTCTGGTAACTATTGACCATGTCCTCTGGTAGCCAATGACCACGACCTCTGGTAACTATTGACCATGTCCTCTGGTAACTATTGACCATGTCCTCTGGTAGCTAATGACCATGTCCTCTAGAAACTAATGACCATGTCCTTTGGTAGCTAACTAGCATGTCTTCTTGTAACTAATGACCATGTCCTCTGGTAACTATTGACCATGTCCTCTGGTAGCTAATGACCACGTCCTCTGGTAACTATTGACCATGTCCTCTGGTAACTATTGACCATGTCCTATAGGAACTATTGACCATTCCCTCTGGTAACTATTGACCATGTCCTCTGGTAACTATTGACCATGTCCTATAGGAACTATATGCCATGTCCTCTGGTAACTATTGACCATGTCCTCTGTTAACTATTGACCATGTCCTATGGGAACTATTGACCATTTCGTCTGGTAACTATTGACCATTTCCTCTGGTAACTAATAACCACGTCCTCTGGTAGCTAATGACCATGTCCTCTGGTAGCTAATGACCACGTCCTCTGGTAACTAATGACCATGTCCTCTGGTAACTAATGACCATGTCCTACAGGAACTATTGACCATGTCCTCTGGTAGCTAATGACCATGTCCTCTGGTAACTAATGACCGTGTCCTCTGGTAACTAATGACAATGTGCTCTGGTAACTATTGACCATGTCCTATAGGAACTATTGACCATGTCCTCTGGTAACTATTGACCATGTCCTCTGGTAGCTAATGACCATGTCCTCTGGTAACTAATGACCATGTCCTCTGGTAACTAATGACCATGTCCTTTGGTAACTAATGACCATGTCCTTAGGTAGCTTATGACCATGTCCTCTGGTAACTATTGACCATGTCCTCTTGTAGATAATGACCATGTCCTCTGGTAACTAATGACCATGTCCTTTGGTAGCTAACTACCATGTCCTCTGGTAACTAATGACCAGTTCCTCTGGTAACTATTGACCATGTCCTCTGGTAGCTAATGACCATGTCCTCTGGTAACTAATGACCATGTCCTTTGGTAGCTAACTACCATGTCCTCTTGTAACTAATGACCATGTCCTCTGGTAACTATTGACCATGTCCTTAGGTAGCTAATGACCATGTCCCCTGGTAACTAATGACCATGTCCTCTGGTAACTAATGACCATTTCCTATAGGAACTATTGACTTGGTCCTCTGGTAACTAATGACCATGTCCTTAGGTAGCTAATGACCATGTCCTCTGGTAACTAATGACCATGTCCTCTGGTAACTAATGACCATGTCCTTAGGTAGCTAATGACCATGTCCTCTGGTAACTATTGACCATGTCCTCTGGTAGCTAATGACCATGTCCTTTGGTAGCTAACTACCCTGTCCCCTGGTAACTAATAACCATGTCCTCTGGTAACTATTGACCATGTCCTCTGGTAGCTAATGACCATGTCCTCTGGTAACTAATGACCATGTCCTCTGGTAACTATTGACCATGTCCTTAGGTAGCTAATGACCATGTCCCCTGGTAACTAATGACCATGTCCTCTGTTAACTATTGACCATGTCCTCTGGTAACTATTGACCATGTCCTCTGGTAACTAATGACCATGTCCTTTGTTAACTATTGACCATGTCCTCTGGTAACTATTGACCATGTCCTCTGGTAACTAATGAGCATGTCCTCTGGTAACTAATGACCATGTACTTTGTTAACTATTGACCATGTGCTCTGGTAACTATTTACCATGTCTTCTGGTAACTATTTACCATGTCCTCTGGTAGATAATGACCATGTCCTCTGGTAACTAATGACCATGTCCTTTGGTAGCTAACTACCATGTCCTCTGGTAACTAATGACCATGTCCTCTGGTAACTATTGACCATGTCCTTAGGTAGCTAATGACCATGTCCCCTGGTAACTAATGACCATGTCCTCTGGTAACTAATGACCATGTCCTATAGGAACTATTGACTTGGTCCTCTGGTAACTAATGACCATGTCCTTAGGTAGCTAATGACCGTGTCCTCTGGTAACTAATGACCATGTCCTCTGGTAACTAATGACCATGTCCTTAGGTAGCTAATGACCATGTCCTCTGGTAACTATTGACCATGTCCTCTGGTAACTATTGACCATGTCCTCTGGTAGCTAATGACCACGTCCTCTGGTAACTATTGACCATGTCCTCTGGTAACTATTGACCATGTCCCATAGGAACTATTGACCATTTCCTCTGGTAACTAATGACCATTTACTCGGGTAACTAATGACCACGTCCTCTGGTAACTAATGAACATGTCCTCTGGTAACTAATGACCATGTCCTTTTGTAACTAATGACGATGTCCACTGGTAACTATTGACCCTGTCCTCTGGTAGCTAATGACCACGTCCTCTGGTAGCTAATGACCATGTCCTCTGGTAACTAATGACCATGTCCTCTGGTAACTATTGACCATTTCCTCTGGTAACTAATGACCATGTCCCCTGGTAACTAATGACCATGTCCTCTGTTAACTATTGACCATGTCCTCTGGTAACTATTGACCATGTCCTCTGGTAACTAATGACCATGTCCTTTGTTAACTAATGACCATGTCCTTTGTTAACTATTGACCATGTCCTCTGGTAACTAATGACCATGTCCTCTGGTAACTAATGACCATGTCCTTTGTTAACTATTGACCATGTCCTCTGGTAACTATTTACCATGTCTTCTGGTAACTATTGACCATGTCCTCTGGTAGATAATGACCATGTCCTCTGGTAACTAATGACCATGTCCTTTGGTAGCTAACTACCATGTCCTCTGGTAACTAATGACCATGTCCTCTCGTAACTATTGACCATGTCCTCTGGTAGCCAATGACCATGTCCTCTGGTAACTAATAACCATGTCCTTTGGTAGCTAACTACCATGTCCTCTTGTTACTAATGACCATGTCCTCTGGTAACTATTGACCATGTCCTTAGGTAGCTAATGACCATGTCCCCTGGTAACTAATGACCATGTCCTCTGGTAACTAATGACCATGTCCTCTGGTAACTAATGACCATGTCCTCTGGTAGATAATGACCATGTCCTCTGGTAACTAATGACCATGTCCTTTGGTAGCTAACTACCATGTCCTCTGGTAACTAATGACCATGTCCTCTGGTAACTATTGACCATGTCCTCTGGTAGCTAATGACCATGTGCTCTGGTAACTAATAACCATGTCCTTTGGTAGCTAACTACCATGTCCTCTTGTAACTAATGACCATGTCCTCTGGTAACTATTGACCATGTCCTTAGGTAGCTAATGACCATGTCCCCTGGTAACTAATGACCATGTCCTCTGGTAACTAATGACCATGTCCTATAGGAACTATTGACTTGGTCATCTGGTAACTAATGACCATGTCCTTAGGTAGCTAATGACCGTGTCCTCTGGTAACTAATGACCATGTCCTCTGGTAACTAATGACCATGTCCTTAGGTAGCTAATGACCATGTCCTCTGGTAACTATTGACCATGTCCTCTGGTAACTATTGACCATGTCCTCTGGTAGCTAATGACCACGTCCTCTGGTAACTATTGACCATGTCCTCTGGTAACTATTGACCATGTCCTTAGGTAGCTAATGACCATGTCCCCTTGTAACTAATGACCATGTCCTCTGGTAACTAATGACCATGTCCTCTGGTAACTAATGACCATGTCCTTAGGTAGCTAATGACCATGTCCTCTGGTAACTATTGACCATGTCCTCTGGTAACTAATGAGCATGTCCTTAGGTAGCTAATGACCATGTCCTCTGGTAACTAATGACCATGTCCTCTGGTAGCTAATGACCACGTCCTCTGGTAACTATTGACCATGTCCTCTGGTAACTATTGACCATGTCCCATAGGAACTATTGACCATTTCCTCTGGTAACTAATGACCATTTCCTCGGGTAACTAATGACCACGTCCTCTGGTAACTAATGAACATGTCCTCTGGTAACTAATGACCATGTGCTTTGGTAGTTAACTACCATGTCCTCTTGTAACTAATGACGATGTCCACTGGTAACTATTGACCCTGTCCTCTGGTAGCTAATGACCAAGTCCTCTGGTAACTATTGACCATGTCCTCTGGTAACTATTGACCATGTCCTATAGGAACTATTGACCATTTCCTCTGGTAACTAATGACCATTTCCTCGGGTAACTAATGACCACGTCCTCTGGTAGCTAATGACCATGTCCTCTGGTAACTATTGACCATGTCCTCTGGTAACTATTGACCATGTCCTATAGGAACTATTGACCATGTCCTCTGGTAACTATTGACCATGTCCTCTGTTAACTATTGACCATGTCCTATAGGAACTATTGACCATTTCTTCTGGTAACTAATGACCATTTCCTCTGGTAACTAATAACCACGTCCTCTGATAGCTAATGACCATGTCCTCTGGTAGCCAATGACCACGTCCTCTGGTAACTAATGAACATGTCCTCTGGTAACTAATGACCATGTCCTTTGGTAGCTAACTACCATGTCCTCTTGTAACAAATGACCATGTCCTTTGGTAGCTAACTAGCATGTCCTCTTGTAACTAATGACCATGTCCTCTGGTAACTATTGACCATGTCCTCTGGTAGCTAATGACCACGTCCTCTGGTAACTATTGACCATGTCCTCTGGTAACTATTGACCATGTCCTATAGGAACTATTGACCATTCCCTCTGGTAACTAATGACCATTTCCTCGGGTAACTAATGACCACGTCCTCTGGTAGCTAATGACCATGTCCTCTGGTAGCTAATGACCACATCCTCTGGTAACTAATGAACATGTCCTCTGGTAACTAATGCCCATGTCCTTTGGTAGCTAACTACCATGTCCTCTTGTAACTAATGACCATGTCCTCTGGTAACTATTGACCATGTCCTCTGGTAGCTAATGACCACGTCCTCTGGTAATTATTGACCATGTCCTCTGGTAACTATTGACGATGTCCCATAGGAACTATTGACCATTTCCTCTGGTAACTAATGACCATTTCCTCGGGTAACTAATGACCACATCCTCTGGTAGCTAATGACCATGTCCTCTGGTAACTATTGACCATGTCCTCTGGTAACTATTGACCATGTCCTATAGGAACTATATACCATGTCCTCTGGTACCTATTGACCATGTCCTCTGGTAACTGTTGACCATGTCCTATGGGAACTATTGACCATTTCCTCTGGTAACTAATGGCCATTTCCTCTGGTAACTAATAACCACGTCCTCTGGTAGCTAATGACCATGTCCTCTGTAGCTAATGACCACGTCCTCTGGTAACTAATGACCATGTCCTCTGGTAACTAATGACCATGTCCTACAGGAACTATTGACCATGTCCTCTGGTAACTAATGACCATGTCCTTTGTTAACTATTGACCATGTCCTCTGGTAACCATTTACCATGTCTTCTGGTAACTATTGACCATGTCCTCTGGTAACTAATGACCATGTACTTAGGTAGCTAATGACCACGTCATCTGGTAACTAATGACCATGTCCTCTGGTAACTATTGACCATGTCCTCTTGAAACTAATGACCATGTCCTCTGGTAACTAATGACAATGTGCTCTGGTAACTATTGACCATGTCCTATAGGAACTATTGACCATGTCCTCTGGTAACTATTGACCATGTCCTCTGGTAGCTAATGACCATGTCCTCTGGTAACTAATGACCATGTCCTCTGGTAGCTAATGACCATGTCCTCTGGTAACTAATGACCATGTCCTTTGGTAGCTAACTACCATGTCCTCTTGTAACTAATGACCATGTCCTCTGGTAACTATTGACCATGTCCTCTGGTAGCTAATGACCACGTCCTCTGGTAACTATTGACCATGTCCTCTGGTAACTATTGACCATGTCCTATAGGAACTATTGACCATTCCCTCTGGTAACTAATGACCATTTCCTCGGGTAACTAATGACCACGTCCTCTGGTAGCTAATGACCATGTCCTCTGGTAGCTAATGACCACATCCTCTGGTAACTAATGAACATGTCCTCTGGTAACTAATGACCATGTCCTTTGGTAGCTAACTACCATGTCCTCTTGTAACTAATGACCATGTCCTCTGGTAACTATTGACCATGTCCTCTGGTAGCTAATGACCACGTCCTCTGGTAATTATTGACCATGTCCTCTGGTAACTATTGACGATGTCCTATAGGAACTATTGACCATTTCCTCTGGTAACTAATGACCATTTCCTCGGGTAACTAATGACCACATCCTCTGGTAGCTAATGACCATGTCCTCTGGTAACTATTGACCATGTCCTCTGGTAACTATTGACCATGTCCTATAGGAACTATATACCATGTCCTTTGGTACCTATTGACCATGTCCTCTGGTAACTGTTGACCATGTCCTATGGGAACTATTGACCATTTCCTCTGGTAACTAATGGCCATTTCCTCTGGTAACTAATAACCACGTCCTCTGGTAGCTAATGACCATGTCCTCTGTAGCTAATGACCACGTCCTCTGGTAACTAATGACCATGTCCTCTGGTAACTAATGACCATGTCCTACAGGAACTATTGACCATGTCCTCTGGTAACTAATGACCATGTCCTTTGTTAACTATTGACCATGTCCTCTGGTAACCATTTACCATGTCTTCTGGTAACTATTGACCATGTCCTCTGGTAACTAATGACCATGTACTTAGGTAGCTAATGACCACGTCATCTGGTAACTAATGACCATGTCCTCTGGTAACTATTGACCATGTCCTCTTGAAACTAATGACCATGTCCTCTGGTAACTAATGACAATGTGCTCTGGTAACTATTGACCATGTCCTATAGGAACTATTGACCATGTCCTCTGGTAACTATTGACCATGTCCTCTGGTAGCTAATGACCATGTCCTCTGGTAACTAATGACCATGTCCTCTGGTAGCTAATGACCATGTCCTCTGGTAACTAATGACCATGTACTTAGGTAGCTAATGACCACGTCATCTGGTAACTAATGACCATGTCCTCTGGTAACTATTGACCATGTCCTCTTGAAACTAATGACCATGTCCTCTGGTAACTAATGACAATGTGCTCTGGTAACTATTGACCATGTCCTATAGGAACTTTTGACCATGTCCTCTGGTAACTATTGACCATGTCCTCTGGTAGCTAATGACCATGTCCTCTGGTAACTAATGACCATGTCCTCTGGTAGCTAATGACCATGTCCTCTGGTAACTAATGACCATGTCCTTTGGTAGCTAACTACCATGTCCTCTTGTAACTAATGACCATGTCCTCTGGTAACTATTGACCATGTCCTCTGGTAGCTAATGACCACGTCCTCTGGTAACTATTGACCATGTCCTCTGGTAACTATTGACCATGTCCTATAGGAACTATTGACCATTCCCTCTGGTAACTAATGACCATTTCCTCGGGTAACTAATGACCACGTCCTCTGGTAGCTAATGACCATGTCCTCTGGTAGCTAATGACCACATCCTCTGGTAACTAATAAACATGTCCTCTGGTAACTAATGACCATGTCCTCTGGTAGCTAATGACCACGTCCTCTGGTACCTATTGACCATGTCCTCTGGTAACTGTTGACCATGTCCTATGGGAACTATTGACCATTTCCTCTGGTAACTAATGGCCATTTCCTCTGGTAACTAATAACCACGTCCTCTGGTAGCTAATGACCATGTCCTCTGTAGCTAATGACCACGTCCTCTGGTAACTAATGACCATGTCCTCTGGTAACTAATGACCATGTCCTACAGGAACTATTGACCATGTCCTCTGGTAACTAATGACCATGTCCTTTGTTAACTATTGACCATGTCCTCTGGTAACCATTGACCATGTCCTCTGGTAACTATTGACCATGTCCTCTGGTAACTAATGACCATGTCCTCTGGTAGCTAATGACCATGTCCTCTGGTAACTAATGACCATGTACTTAGGTAGCTAATGACCACGTCATCTGGTAACTAATGACCATGTCCTCTGGTAACTATTGACCATGTCCTCTTGAAACTAATGACCATGTCCTCTGGTAACTAATGACAATGTGCTCTGGTAACTATTGACCATGTCCTATAGGAACTTTTGACCATGTCCTCTGGTAACTATTGACCATGTCCTCTGGTAGCTAATGACCATGTCCTCTGGTAACTAATGACCATGTCCTCTGGTAGCTAATGACCATGTCCTCTGGTAACTAATGACCATGTCCTTTGGTAGCTAACTACCATGTCCTCTTGTAACTAATGACCATGTCCTCTGGTAACTATTGACCATGTCCTCTGGTAGCTAATGACCACGTCCTCTGGTAACTATTGACCATGTCCTCTGGTAACTATTGACCATGTCCTATAGGAACTATTGACCATTCCCTCTGGTAACTAATGACCATTTCCTCGGGTAACTAATGACCACGTCCTCTGGTAGCTAATGACCATGTCCTCTGGTAGCTAATGACCACATCCTCTGGTAACTAATGAACATGTCCTCTGGTAACTAATGACCATGTCCTTTGGTAGCTAACTACCATGTCCTCTTTTAACTAATGACCATGTCCTCTGGTAACTATTGACCATGTCCTCTGGTAGCTAATGACCACGTCCTCTGGTAATTATTGACCATGTCCTCTGGTAACTATTGACGATGTCCTATAGGAACTATTGACCATTTCCTCTGGTAACTAATGACCATTTCCTCGGGTAACTAATGACCACATCCTCTGGTAGCTAATGACCATGTCCTCTGGTAACTATTGACCATGTCCTCTGGTAACTATTGACCATGTCCTATAGGAACTATATACCATGTCCTCTGGTACCTATTGACCATGTCCTCTGGTAAATGTTGACCATGTCCTATGGGAACTATTGACCATTTCCTCTGGTAACTAATGGCCATTTCCTCTGGTAACTAATAACCACGTCCTCTGGTAGCTAATGACCATGTCCTCTGTAGCTAATGACCATGTCCTCTGGTAACTAATGACCATGTCCTCTGGTAACTAATGACCATGTCCTACAGGAACTATTGACCATGTCCTCTGGTAACTAATGACCATGTCCTTTGTTAACTATTGACCATGTCCTCTGGTAACCATTTACCATGTCTTCTGGTAACTATTGACCATGTCCTCTGGTAACTAATGACCATGTACTTAGGTAGCTAATGACCACGTCATCTGGTAACTAATGACCATGTCCTCTGGTAACTATTGACCATGTCCTCTTGAAACTAATGACCATGTCCTCTGGTAACTAATGACAATGTGCTCTGGTAACTATTGACCATGTCCTATAGGAACTATTGACCATGTCCTCTGGTAACTATTGACCATGTCCTCTGGTAGCTAATGACCATGTCCTCTGGTAACTAATGACCATGTCCTCTGGTAGCTAATGACCATGTCCTCTGGTAACTAAGGACCATGTACTTAGGTAGCTAATGACCACGTCATCTGGTAACTAATGACCATGTCCTCTGGTAACTATTGACCATGTCCTCTTGAAACTAATGACCATGTCCTCTGGTAACTAATGACAATGTGCTCTGGTAACTATTGACCATGTCCTATAGGAACTATTGACCATGTCCTCTGGTAACTATTGACCATGTCCTCTGGTAGCTAATGACCATGTCCTCTGGTAACTAATGACCATGTCCTCCGGTAGCTAATGACCATGTCCTCTGCTAACTAATGACCATGTCCTTTGGTAGCTAACTACCATGTCCTCTGGTAACGAATGACCATGTCCTCTGGTAACTAATGACCATGTCCTCTGGTAACTAATGACCATGTCCTTAGGTAGCTAATGACCATGTCCTCTGGTAACTAATGACCATGTACTATAGGAACCATTGACCATTTCCTCTGGTAACTAATGACCATGTCCTATAGAAACTATTGACTATGTCCTCTGGTAACTAATGACCATGTCCTCTGGTAACTAATGACCATGTCCTTAGGTAGCTAATGACCATGTCCTCTGGTAACTAATGACCATGTCCTTTGGTAGCTAATGACCATGTCCTCTGGTAACTAATGACCATGTCCTCTGGTAGCTAATGACCATGTCCTCTGGTAACTATTGACCATGTCCTATAGGAACTATTGACCATTCCCTCTGGTAACTAATGACCATTTCCTCGGGTAACTAATGACCACGTCCTCTGGTAGCTAATGACCATGTCCTCTGGTAGCTAATGACCACATCCTCTGGTAACTAATAAACATGTCCTCTGGTAACTAATGACCATGTCCTCTGGTAGCTAATGACCACGTCCTCTGGTACCTATTGACCATGTCCTCTGGTAACTGTTGACCATGTCCTATGGGAACTATTGACCATTTCCTCTGGTAACTAATGGCCATTTCCTCTGGTAACTAATAACCACGTCCTCTGGTAGCTAATGACCATGTCCTCTGTAGCTAATGACCACGTCCTCTGGTAACTAATGACCATGTCCTCTGGTAACTAATGACCATGTCCTACAGGAACTATTGACCATGTCCTCTGGTAACTAATGACCATGTCCTTTGTTAACTATTGACCATGTCCTCTGGTAACCATTGACCATGTCCTCTGGTAACTATTGACCATGTCCTCTGGTAACTAATGACCATGTCCTCTGGTAGCTAATGACCATGTCCTCTGGTAACTAATGACCATGTACTTAGGTAGCTAATGACCACGTCATCTGGTAACTAATGACCATGTCCTCTGGTAACTATTGACCATGTCCTCTTGAAACTAATGACCATGTCCTCTGGTAACTAATGACAATGTGCTCTGGTAACTATTGACCATGTCCTATAGGAACTTTTGACCATGTCCTCTGGTAACTATTGACCATGTCCTCTGGTAGCTAATGACCATGTCCTCTGGTAACTAATGACCATGTCCTCTGGTAGCTAATGACCATGTCCTCTGGTAACTAATGACCATGTCCTTTGGTAGCTAACTACCATGTCCTCTTGTAACTAATGACCATGTCCTCTGGTAACTATTGACCATGTCCTCTGGTAGCTAATGACCACGTCCTCTGGTAACTATTGACCATGTCCTCTGGTAACTATTGACCATGTCCTATAGGAACTATTGACCATTCCCTCTGGTAACTAATGACCATTTCCTCGGGTAACTAATGACCACGTCCTCTGGTAGCTAATGACCATGTCCTCTGGTAGCTAATGACCACATCCTCTGGTAACTAATGAACATGTCCTCTGGTAACTAATGACCATGTCCTTTGGTAGCTAACTACCATGTCCTCTTTTAACTAATGACCATGTCCTCTGGTAACTATTGACCATGTCCTCTGGTAGCTAATGACCACGTCCTCTGGTAATTATTGACCATGTCCTCTGGTAACTATTGACGATGTCCTATAGGAACTATTGACCATTTCCTCTGGTAACTAATGACCATTTCCTCGGGTAACTAATGACCACATCCTCTGGTAGCTAATGACCATGTCCTCTGGTAACTATTGACCATGTCCTCTGGTAACTATTGACCATGTCCTATAGGAACTATATACCATGTCCTCTGGTACCTATTGACCATGTCCTCTGGTAAATGTTGACCATGTCCTATGGGAACTATTGACCATTTCCTCTGGTAACTAATGGCCATTTCCTCTGGTAACTAATAACCACGTCCTCTGGTAGCTAATGACCATGTCCTCTGTAGCTAATGACCATGTCCTCTGGTAACTAATGACCATGTCCTCTGGTAACTAATGACCATGTCCTACAGGAACTATTGACCATGTCCTCTGGTAACTAATGACCATGTCCTTTGTTAACTATTGACCATGTCCTCTGGTAACCATTTACCATGTCTTCTGGTAACTATTGACCATGTCCTCTGGTAACTAATGACCATGTACTTAGGTAGCTAATGACCACGTCATCTGGTAACTAATGACCATGTCCTCTGGTAACTATTGACCATGTCCTCTTGAAACTAATGACCATGTCCTCTGGTAACTAATGACAATGTGCTCTGGTAACTATTGACCATGTCCTATAGGAACTATTGACCATGTCCTCTGGTAACTATTGACCATGTCCTCTGGTAGCTAATGACCATGTCCTCTGGTAACTAATGACCATGTCCTCTGGTAGCTAATGACCATGTCCTCTGGTAACTAAGGACCATGTACTTAGGTAGCTAATGACCACGTCATCTGGTAACTAATGACCATGTCCTCTGGTAACTATTGACCATGTCCTCTTGAAACTAATGACCATGTCCTCTGGTAACTAATGACAATGTGCTCTGGTAACTATTGACCATGTCCTATAGGAACTATTGACCATGTCCTCTGGTAACTATTGACCATGTCCTCTGGTAGCTAATGACCATGTCCTCTGGTAACTAATGACCATGTCCTCCGGTAGCTAATGACCATGTCCTCTGCTAACTAATGACCATGTCCTTTGGTAGCTAACTACCATGTCCTCTGGTAACGAATGACCATGTCCTCTGGTAACTAATGACCATGTCCTCTGGTAACTAATGACCATGTCCTTAGGTAGCTAATGACCATGTCCTCTGGTAACTAATGACCATGTACTATAGGAACCATTGACCATTTCCTCTGGTAACTAATGACCATGTCCTATAGAAACTATTGACTATGTCCTCTGGTAACTAATGACCATGTCCTCTGGTAACTAATGACCATGTCCTTAGGTAGCTAATGACCATGTCCTCTGGTAACTAATGACCATGTCCTTTGGTAGCTAATGACCATGTCCTCTGGTAACTAATGACCATGTCCTCTGGTAGCTAATGACCATGTCCTCTGGTAACTATTGACCATGTCCTCTGGTAGCTAATGACCATGTCCTCTGGTAACTAATGACCATGTCCTCTGGTAGCTAATGACCATGTCCTCTGGTAACTAATGACCATGTCCTTTGGTAGCTAACTACCATGTCCTCTGGTAACTAATGACCATGTCCTCTGGTAACTATTGACCATGTCCTCGGGTAGCTAATGACCATGTCCTCTGGTAACTAATGACCATGTCCTCTGGTAACTAATGACCATGTACTATAGGAACCATTGACCATTTCCTCTGGTAACTAATGACCATGTCCTATAGGAACTATTGACTATGTCCTCTGGTAACTAATGAAAATGTCCTCTGGTAACTAATGACCATGTCCTTAGGTAGCTAATGACCATGTCCTCTGGTAACTAATGACCATGTCCTTTGGTAGCTAATGACCATGTCCTCTGGTAACTATTGACCATGTCTTCTGGTAGCTAATGACCATTTCCTCTGGTAACTAATGACAATGTGCTCTGGTAACTATTGACCATGTTTTATAGGAACTATTGACCATGTCCTCTGGTAACTATTGACCATGTCCTCTGGTAGCTAGTGACCATGTCCTCTGGTAACTAATGACCATTTCCTCTGGTAACTAATGACCATGGCCTTAGGTAGCTAATGACCATGTCCTCTGGTAACTATTGACCATGTCCTCTGGTAGACATTGATCATGTCCTCTGGTAACTAATGACCATGTCATTTGGTAGCTAACTACCATGTCCTCTGGTAACTAATGACCATGTCCTCTGGTAAGTATTGACCATGTCCTCTGGTAGCTAATGACCATGTCCTCTGGTAACTAATGACCATGTCCTTTGGTAGCTAACTACCATGTCCTCTTGTAACTAATGACCATGTCCTCTGGTAACTATTGACCATGTCCTCTGGTAGCTAATAACCATGTCCTCTGGTAACTAATGACCATGTTCTCTGGTAACTAATGACCATGTCCTATAGGAACTATTGACTTGGTCCTCTGGTAACTAATGACCATGTCCTTAGGTAGCTAATGACCATGTCCTCTGGTAACTATTGACCATGTCCTTTGGTAGCTAATGACCATGTCCTCTGGTAACTAATGACCATGTTCTGGTAACTAATGACCATGTCCTATAGGAACTATTGACTTGGTCCTCTGGTAACTAATGACCATGTCCTTAGGTAGCTAATGACCATGTCCTCTGGTAACTATTGACCATGTCCTTTGGTAGTTAATGACCATGTACTCTGGTAGCTAATGACCATGTCCTCTGGTAGCTAATGACCACGTCCTCTCGTAACTAATGACCATGTCCTCTGGTAACTAATGACCATGTCCTACAGGAACTATTGACCATGTCCTCTGGTAGCTAATGACCATGTCCTCTGGTAAGTAATGACCGTGTTGTCTGGTAACTAATAACAATGTGCTCTGGTAACTATTGACCATGTCCTATAGGAACTATTGACCATGTCCTCTGGTAACTATTTACCATTTCCTCTGGTAGCTAATGACCATGTCCTCTGGTAACTAATGACCATGTCCTCTGGTAACTAATGACCATGTCCTTAGGTAGCTAACTACCATGTCCTCTGGTAACTAAAGACCATGTCCTCTGGTAACTATTGACCATGTCCTCTGTTAGCTAATGACCATGTCCTCTGGTAACTAATGACCATGTCCTCTGGTAGCTAATGACCATGTCCTCTGGTAACTAATGACCATGTACTTAGGTAGCTAATGACCACGTCATCTGGTAACTAATGACCATGTCCTCTGGTAACTATTGACCATGTCCTCTTGAAACTAATGACCATGTCCTCTGGTAACTAATGACAATGTGCTCTGGTAACTATTGACCATGTCCTATAGGAACTATTGACCATGTCCTCTGGTAACTATTGACCATGTCCTCTGGTAGCTAATGACCATGTCCTCTGGTAACTAATGACCATGTCCTCTGGTAGCTAATGACCATGTCCTCTGGTAACTAATGACCATGTCCTTTGGTAGCTAACTACCATGTCCTCTGGTAACTAATGACCATGTCCTCTGGTAGCTAATGACCATGTCCTCTGGTAACTAATGACCATGTACTTAGGTAGCTAATGACCACGTCATCTGGTAACTAATGACCATGTCCTCTGGTAACTATTGACCATGTCCTCTTGAAACTAATGACCATGTCCTCTGGTAACTAATGACAATGTGCTCTGGTAACTATTGACCATGTCCTATAGGAACTATTGACCATGTCCTCTGGTAACTATTGACCATGTCCTCTGGTAGCTAATGACCATGTCCTCTGGTAACTAATGACCATGTCCTCTGGTAGCTAATGACCATGTCCTCTGGTAACTAATGACCATGTCCTTTGGTAGCTAACTACCATGTCCTCTGGTAACTAATGACCATGTCCTCTGGTAACTATTGACCATGTCCTCTGGTAGCTAATGACCATGTCCTCTGGTAACTAATGACCATGTCCTCTGGTAACTAATGACCATGTACTATAGGAACCATTGACCATTTCCTCTGGTAACTAATGACCATGTCCTATAGGAACTATTGACTATGTCGTCTGGTAACTAATGACCATGTCCTCTGGTAACTAATGACCATGTCCTTAGGTAGCTAATGACCATGTCCTCTGGTAACTAATGACCATGTCCTTTGGTAGCTAATGACCATGTCCTCTGGTAACTATTGACCATGTCTTCTGGTAGCTAATGACCATTTCCTCTGGTAACTAATGACAATGTGCTCTGGTAACTATTGACCATGTTTTATAGGAACTATTGACCATGTCCTCTGGTAACTATTGTCCATGTCCTCTGGTAGCTAGTGACCATGTCCTCTGGTAACTAATGACCATTTCCTCTGGTAACTAATGACCATGTCCTTAGGTAGCTAATGACCATGTCCTCTGGTAACTATTGACCATGTCCTCTGGTAGATAATGATCATGTCCTCTGGTAACTAATGACCATGTCATTTGGTAGCTAACTACCATGTCCTCTGGTAACTAATGACCATGTCCTCTGGTAAGTATTGACCATGTCCTCTGGTAGCTAATGACCATGTCCTCTGGTAACTAATGACCATGTCCTTTGGTAGCTAACTACCATGTCCTCTTGTAACTAATGACCATGTCCTCTGGTAACTATTGACCATGTCCTATAGGAACTATTGACTTGGTCCTCTGGTAACTAATGACCATGTCCTTAGGTAGCTAATGACCATGTCCTCTGGTAACTATTGACCATGTCCTTTGGTAGCTAATGACCATGTCCTCTGGTAACTAATGACCATGTTCTGGTAACTAATGACCATGTCCTATAGGAACTATTGACTTGGTCCTCTGGTAACTAATGACCATGTCCTTAGGTAGCTAATGACCATGTCCTCTGGTAACTATTGACCATGTCCTTTGGTAGTTAATGACCATGTACTCTGGTAACTAATGACCATGTCCTCTGGTAGCTAATGACCACGTCCTCTGGTAACTAATGACCATGTCCTCTGGTAACTAATGACCATGTCCTACAGGAAGTATTGACCATGTCCTCTGGTAGCTAATGACCATGTCCTCTGGTAAGTAATGACCGTGTCGTCTGGTAACTAATGACAATGTGCTCTGGTAACTATTGACCATGTCCTATAGGAACTATTGACCATGTCCTCTGGTAACTATTTACCATGTCCTCTGGTAGCTAATGACCATGTCCTCTGGTATCTAATGACCATGTCCTCTGGTAACTAATGTCCATGTCCTTAGGTAGCTAACTACCATGTCCTCTGGTAACTAAAGACCATGTCCTCCGGTAACTATTGACCATGTCCTCTGTTAGCTAATGACCATGTCCTCGGGTAACTAATGACCATGTCCTTTGGTAGCTAACTACCATGTCCTCTTGTATCTAATGACCATGTCCTCTGGTAACTATTGACCATGTCCTCTGGTAGCTAATGACCACGTCCTCTGGTAACTATTGACCATGTCCTCTGGTAACTCTTGACCATGTCCCATAGGAACTATTGACCATTTCCTCTGGTAACTAATGACCATTTCCTCGGGTAACTAATGACCACGTCCTCTGGTAGCTAATGACCACGTCCTCTGGTAACTAATGAACATGTCCTCTGGTAACTAATGACCATGTCCTTTGGTAGCTAACTACCATGTCCTCTTGTAACTAATGACGATGTCCACTGGTAACTATTGACCCTGTCCTCTGGTAGCTAATGACCACGTACTCTGGTAACTATTGACCATGTCCTCTGGTAACTATTGACCATGTCCTATAGGAACTTTTGACCATTTCCTCTGGTAACTAATGACCATTTCCTCGGGTAACTAATGACCATGTCCTCTGGTAGCTAATGACCATGTCCTCTGGTAACTATTGACCATGTCCTCTGGTAACTATTGACCATGTCCTATAGGAACTATTGACCATGTCCTCTGGTGACTATTGACCATGTCCTCTGTTAACTATTGACCATGTCCTATAGGAACTATTGACCATTTCCTCTGGTAACTAATGACCATTTCCTCTGGTAACTAATAACCACGTCCTCTGGTAGCTAATGACCATGTCCTCTGATAGCTAATGACCACGTCCTCTGGTAACTAATGACCATGTCCTGTGGTAACTAATGACCATGTCCTACAGGAACTATTGAACATGTCCTCTGGTAGCTAATGACCATGTCCTCTGGTAACTAATGACCGTGTCCTCTGGTAACTAATGACAATGTGGTCTTGTAACTAATGACCATGTCCTATAGGAACTATTGACCATGTCCTCTGGTAACTATTTACCATGTCCTCTGGTAGCTAATGACCATGTCCTCTGGTAACTAATGACCATGTCTTCTGGTAACTAATGACCATGTCCTTTGGTAGCTAACTAGCATGTCCTCTTGTAACTAATGACCATGTCCTCTGGTAACTATTGACCATGTCCTCTGGTAGCTAATGACCACGTCCTCTGGTAACTATTGACCATGTCCTCTGGTAACTATTGACCATGTCCTCTGGTAGATAATGACCATGTCCTCTGGAAACTAATGACCATGTCCTTTGGTAGCTAACTAGCATGTCTTCTTGTAACTAATGACCATGTCCTCTGGTAACTATTGACCATGTCCTCTGGTAGCTAATGACCACGTCCTCTGGTAACTATTGACCATTTCCTCGGGTAACTAATGACCACGTCCTCTGGTAGCTAATGACCATGTCCTCTGGTAGCTAATGACCACGTCCTCTGGTAACTAATGAACATGTCCTCTGGTAACTAATGACTATGTCCTTTGGTAGCTAACTACCATGTGCTCTTGTAACTAATGACCATGTCCTCTGGTAACTAATGACCATGTCCTCTGGTAACCATTGACAATGTCCTATAGGAACTATTGACCATTTCCTCTGGTAACTAATGACCATTTCCTCGGGTAACTAATGACCACATCCTCTGGTAGCTAATGACCATGTCCTCTGGTAACTATTGACCATGTCCTCTTGTAACTATTGACCATGTCCTATAGGAACTCTATACCATGTCCTCTGGTAACTATTGACCATGTCCTCTGGTAACTATTGACCATGTCCTATGGGAACTATTGACCATTTCCTCTGGTAACTAATGACCATTTCCTCTGGTAACTAATAACCACGTCCTCTGGTAGCTAATGACCATGTCCTCTGGTAGCTAATAACCACGTCCTCTGGTAATTAATGACCATGTCCTCTGGTAACTAATGACCATGTCCTACAGGAACTATTGACCATGTCCTCTGGTAGCTAATGACCATGTTCTCTGGTAACTAATGACTGTGTCCTCTGGTAACAAATGACAATGTGCTCTGGTAACTAATGACCATGTCCTATAGGAACTATTGACCATGTCCTCTGGTAACTATTTACCATGTCCTCTGGTAGCTAATGACCATGTCCTCTGGTAACTAATGACCATGTCTTCTGGTAACTAATGACCATGTCCTTTGGTAGCTAACTAGCATGTCCTCTTGTGACTCATGACCATGTCCTCTGGTAACTATTGACCATGTCCTCTGGTAGCTAATGACCACGTCCTCTGGTAACTATTGACCATGTCCTCTGGTAACTATTGACCATGTCCTCTGGTAGCTAATGACCATGTCCTCTGGAAACTAATGACCATGTCCTTTGGTAGCTAACTAGCATGTCTTCTTGTAACTAACGACCATGTCCTCTGGTAACTATTGACCATGTCCTCTGGTAGCTAATGACCACGTCCTCTGGTAACTATTGACCATGTCCTCTGGTAACAATTGACCATGTCCTATAGGAACTATTGACCATTCCCTCTGGTAACTAATGACCATTTCCTCGGGTAACTAATGACCACGTCCTCTGGTAACTAATGACCATGTCCTCTGGTAACTAATGACCATGTCCTACAGGAACTATTGACCATGTCCTCTGGTAGCTAATGACCATGTCCTCTGGTAACTAATGACCGTGTCCTCTGGTAACTAATGACAATGTGCTCTGGTAACTATTGACCATGTCCTATAGGAACTATTGACCATGTCCTCTGGTAACTATTGACCATGTCCTCTGGTAGCTAATGACCATGTCCTCTGGTAACTAATGACCATGTCCTCTGGTAACTAATGACCATGTCCTTAGGTAGCTAATGACCATGTCCTCTGGTAACTATTGACCATGTCCTCTGGTAGATAATGACCATGTCCTCTGGTAACTAATGACCATGACCTTTGGTAGCTAACTACCATGTCCTCTGGTAACTAATGACCATGTCCTCTGGTAACTATTGACCATGTCCTCTGGTAGCTAATGACCATGTCCTCTGGTAACTAATGACCATGTCCTTTGGTAGCTAACTACCATGTCCTCTTGTAACTAATGACCATGTCCTCTGGTAACTATTGACAATGTCCTTAGGTAGCTAATGACCATGTCCCCTGGTAACTAATGACCATGTCCTCTGGTAACTAATGACCATGTCCTATAGGAACTATTGACTTGGTCCTCTGGTAACTAATGACCATGTCCTTAGGTAGCTAATGACCATGTCCTCTGGTAACTAATGACCATGTCCTCTGGTAACTAATGACCATGTCCTTAGGTAGCTAATGACCATGTCCTCTGGTAACTATTGACCATGTCCTCTGGTAGCTAATGACCATGTCCTCTGGTAGCTAACTACCATGTCCTCTGGTAACTAATGACCATGTCCTCTGGTTACTTTTGACCATGTCCTCTGGTAGCTAATGACCATGTCCTCTGGTAGCTAATGACCATGTCCTCTGGTAACTATTGACCATGTCCTTAGGTAGCTAATGACCATGTCCCCTGGTAACTAATGACCATGTCCTCTGTTAACTATTGACCATGTCCTCTGGTAACTATTGACCATGTCCTCTGGTAACTAATGACCATGTCCTTTGTTAACTATTGACCATGTCTTCTGGTAACTAATGACCATGTCCTCTGGTAACTAATGACCATGTCCTTTGTTAACTATTGACCATGTCCTCTGGTAACTATTTACCATGTCTTCTGGTAACTATTGACCATGTCCTCTGGTAGATAATGACCATGTCCTCTGGTAACTAATGACCATGTCCTTTGGTAGCTAACTACCATGTCCTCTGGTAACTAATGACCATGTCCTCTGGTAACTATTGACCATGTCCTCTGGTAGCTAATTACCATGTCCTCTGGTAACTAATGACCATGTCCTTTGGTAGCTAACTACCATGTCCTCTGGTAACTATTGACCATGTCCTTAGGTAGCTAATAACCATGTCCCCTGGTAACTAATGACCATGTCCTCTGGTAACTAATGACCATGTCCTATCGGAACTATTGACTTGGTCCTCTGGTAACTAATGACCATGTCCTTAGGTAGCTAATGACCGTGTCCTCTGGTAACTAATGACCATGTCCTCTGGTAACTATTGACCATGTCCTTAGGTAGCTAATGACCATGTCCCCTGGTAACTAATGACCATGTCCTCTGTTAACTATTGACCATGTCCTCTGGTAACTATTGACCATGTCCTCTGGTAACTAATGACCATGTCCTTTGTTAACTATTGACCATGTCCTCTGGTAACTATTGACCATGTCCTCTGGTAACTAATGACCATGTCCTCTGGTAACTAATGACCATGTCCTTTGTTAACTATTGACCATGTCCTCTGGTAACTATTTACCATGTCTTCTGGTAACTATTGACCATGTCCTCTGGTAACTAATGACCATGTACTTAGGTAGCTAATGACAACGTCATCTGGTAACTAATGACCATGTCCTCTGGTAACTATTGACCATGTCCTCTTGAAACTATGACCATGTCCTCTGGTAACTAATGACCGTGTCCTCTGGTAACTAATGACAATGTGCTCTGGTAACTATTGACCATGTCCTATAGGAACTATTGACCATGTCCTCTGGTAACTATTGACCATGTCCTCTGGTAGCTAATGACCATGTCCTCTGGTAACTAATGACCATGTCCTCTGGTAGCTAATGACCATGTCCTCTGGTAACTAATGACCATGTCCTTTGGTAGCTAACTACCATGTCCTCTGGTAACTAATGACCATGTCCTCTGGTAACTATTGACCATGTCCTCTGGTAGCTAATGACCATGTCCTCTGGTAACTAATGACCATGTACTCTGGTAACTAATGACCATGTACTATAGGAACCATTGACCATTTCCTCTGGTAACTAATGACCATGTCCTATAGGAACTATTGACTATGTCCTCTGGTAACTAATGACCATGTCCTCTGGTAACTAATGACCATGTCCTTAGGTAGCTAATGACCATGTCCTCTGGTAACTAATGACCATGTCCTTTGGTAGCTAATGACCATGTCCCCTGGTAACTATTGACCATGTCTTCTGGTAGCTAATGACCATGTCCTCTGGTAACTAATGACAATGTGCTCTGGTAACTATTGACCTTGTTTTATAGGAACTATTGACCATGTCCTCTGGTAACTATTGACCATGTCCTCTGGTAGCTAATGACCATGTCCTCTGGTAACTAATGACCATGTCCTCTGGTAACTAATGACCATGTCCTCTGGTAACTATTGACCATGTCCTCTGGTAGATAATGACCATGTCCTCTGGTAACTAATGACCATGTCATTTGGTAGCTAACTACCATGTCCTCTGGTAACTAATGACCATGTCCTCTGGTAACTATTGACCATGTCCTCTGGTATCTAATGACCATGTCCTCTGGTAACTAATGACCATGTCCTTTGGTAGCTAACTACCATGTCCTCTTGTAACTAATGACCATGTCCTCTGGTAACTATTGACCATGTCCTCTGGTAGCTAATGTCCATGTCCTCTGGCAACTAATGACCATGTCCTCTGGTAACTAATGACCATGTCCTTTGGTAGCTAATGACCATGTCCTCTGGTAACTATTGACCATGTCCTATAGGAACTATTGACCATTTCCTCTGGTAACTAATGACCATTTCCTCTGGTAACTAATGACCATGTCCTTAGGCAGCTAATGACCATGTCCTCTGGTAACTAATGACCATGTCCTCTGGTAGCTAATGACCATGTCCTCTGGTAACTAATGACCATGTCCTATAGGAACTATTGACCATGTCCTCTGGTAGCTAATGACAATGTGCTCTGGTAACTATTGACCATGTCATATAGGAACTATTGACCATTTCCTCTGGTAACTAATGACCATTTCACCTGGTAACTAATGACCATGTCCTCTGGTAGCTAATGACCATGTCCTCTGTTAGCTAATGACCACGTCCTCTGGTAACTAATGACCATGTCCTCTGGTAACTATTGACCATGTCCTCTGGTAACTAATGACCATGTCCTACAGGAACTATTGACCATGTCCTCTGGTAGCTAATGACCGTGTCCTCGGGTAACTAATGACAATGTGCTCTGGTAACTATTGACCATGTCCTATAGGAACTATTGACCATGTCCTCTGGTATCTATTGACCATGTCCTCTGGTAGCTAACTACCATGTCCTCTGGTAACTATTGACCATGTCCTCTGGTAACTAATGACCATGTCTTCTGGTAACTATTGACCATGTCCTCTGGTAGCTAATGACCATGTCCTCTGGTAACTAATGAACATTTCCTCTGGTAACTATTGACCATGTCCTCTGGTAACTAATAACCATGTCATATTGGAACTATTGACTATGTCCTCTGGTAACTAATGACCATGTCCTCTGGTAACTAATGACCATGTCCATAGGTAGCTAATGACCATGTCCTCTGGAAACTAATGACCATGTCCTTTGGTAGCTAACTAGCATGTCTTCTTGTAACTAATGACCATGTCCTCTGGTAACTATTGACCATGTCCTCTGGTAGCTAATGACCACGTCCTCTGGTAACTATTGACCATGTCCTCTGGTAACTATTGACCATGTCCTATAGGAACTATTGACCATTTCCTCTGGTAACTAATGACCATGTCCTCGGGTAACTAATGACCACGTCCTCTGGTAGCTAATGACCATGTCCTCTGGTAGCTAATGACCACGTCCTCTGGTAACTAATGAACATGTCCTCTGGTAACTAATGACTATGTCCTTTGGTAGCTAACTACCATGTGCTCTTGTAACTAATGACCATGTCCTCTGGTAACTATTGACAATGTCCTCTGGTAGCTCATGACCACGTCCTCTGGTAATTATTGACCATGTCCTCTGGTAACCATTGACAATGTCCTATAGGAACTATTGACCATTTCCTCTGGTAACTAATGACCATTTCCTCGGGTAACTAATGACCACATCCTCTGGTAGCTAATGACCATGTCCTCTGGTAACTATTGACCATGTCCTCTTGTAACTATTGACCATGTCCTATAGGAACTATATACCATGTCCTCTGGTAACTATTGACCATGTCCTCTGGTAACTATTGACCATGTCCTATGGGAACTATTGACCATTTCCTCTGGTAACTAATGACCATTTCCTCTGGTAACTAATAACCACGTCCTCTGGTAGCTAATGACCATGTCCTCTGGTAGCTAATGACCACGTCCTCTGGTAACTAATGACCATGTCCTCTGGTAACTAATGACCATGTCCTTAGGTAGCTAATGACCATGTCCTCTGGTAACTATTGACCATGTCCTTTGGTAGTTAATGACCATGTACTCTGGTAACTAATGACCATGTCCTCTGGTAGCTAATGACCACGTCCTCTGGTAACTAATGACCATGTCCTCTGGTAACTAATGACCATGTCCTACAGGAAGTATTGACCATGTCCTCTGGTAGCTAATGACCATGTCCTCTGGTAAGTAATGACCGTGTCGTCTGGTAACTAATGACAATGTGCTCTGGTAACTATTGACCATGTCCTATAGGAACTATTGACCATGTCCTCTGGTAACTATTTACCATGTCCTCTGGTAGCTAATGACCATGTCCTCTGGTATCTAATGACCATGTCCTCTGGTAACTAATGTCCATGTCCTTAGGTAGCTAACTACCATGTCCTCTGGTAACTAAAGACCATGTCCTCCGGTAACTATTGACCATGTCCTCTGTTAGCTAATGACCATGTCCTCGGGTAACTAATGACCATGTCCTTTGGTAGCTAACTACCATGTCCTCTTGTATCTAATGACCATGTCCTCTGGTAACTATTGACCATGTCCTCTGGTAGCTAATGACCACGTCCTCTGGTAACTATTGACCATGTCCTCTGGTAACTCTTGACCATGTCCCATAGGAACTATTGACCATTTCCTCTGGTAACTAATGACCATTTCCTCGGGTAACTAATGACCACGTCCTCTGGTAGCTAATGACCACGTCCTCTGGTAACTAATGAACATGTCCTCTGGTAACTAATGACCATGTCCTTTGGTAGCTAACTACCATGTCCTCTTGTAACTAATGACGATGTCCACTGGTAACTATTGACCCTGTCCTCTGGTAGCTAATGACCACGTACTCTGGTAACTATTGACCATGTCCTCTGGTAACTATTGACCATGTCCTATAGGAACTTTTGACCATTTCCTCTGGTAACTAATGACCATTTCCTCGGGTAACTAATGACCATGTCCTCTGGTAGCTAATGACCATGTCCTCTGGTAACTATTGACCATGTCCTCTGGTAACTATTGACCATGTCCTATAGGAACTATTGACCATGTCCTCTGGTGACTATTGACCATGTCCTCTGTTAACTATTGACCATGTCCTATAGGAACTATTGACCATTTCCTCTGGTAACTAATGACCATTTCCTCTGGTAACTAATAACCACGTCCTCTGGTAGCTAATGACCATGTCCTCTGATAGCTAATGACCACGTCCTCTGGTAACTAATGACCATGTCCTGTGGTAACTAATGACCATGTCCTACAGGAACTATTGAACATGTCCTCTGGTAGCTAATGACCATGTCCTCTGGTAACTAATGACCGTGTCCTCTGGTAACTAATGACAATGTGGTCTTGTAACTAATGACCATGTCCTATAGGAACTATTGACCATGTCCTCTGGTAACTATTTACCATGTCCTCTGGTAGCTAATGACCATGTCCTCTGGTAACTAATGACCATGTCTTCTGGTAACTAATGACCATGTCCTTTGGTAGCTAACTAGCATGTCCTCTTGTAACTAATGACCATGTCCTCTGGTAACTATTGACCATGTCCTCTGGTAGCTAATGACCACGTCCTCTGGTAACTATTGACCATGTCCTCTGGTAACTATTGACCATGTCCTCTGGTAGCTAATGACCATGTCCTCTGGAAACTAATGACCATGTCCTTTGGTAGCTAACTAGCATGTCTTCTTGTAACTAATGACCATGTCCTCTGGTAACTATTGACCATGTCCTCTGGTAGCTAATGACCACGTCCTCTGGTAACTATTGACCATTTCCTCGGGTAACTAATGACCACGTCCTCTGGTAGCTAATGACCATGTCCTCTGGTAGCTAATGACCACGTCCTCTGGTAACTAATGAACATGTCCTCTGGTAACTAATGACTATGTCCTTTGGTAGCTAACTACCATGTGCTCTTGTAACTAATGACCATGTCCTCTGGTAACTAATGACCATGTCCTCTGGTAACCATTGACAATGTCCTATAGGAACTATTGACCATTTCCTCTGGTAACTAATGACCATTTCCTCGGGTAACTAATGACCACATCCTCTGGTAGCTAATGACCATGTCCTCTGGTAACTATTGACCATGTCCTCTTGTAACTATTGACCATGTCCTATAGGAACTCTATACCATGTCCTCTGGTAACTATTGACCATGTCCTCTGGTAACTATTGACCATGTCCTATGGGAACTATTGACCATTTCCTCTGGTAACTAATGACCATTTCCTCTGGTAACTAATAACCACGTCCTCTGGTAGCTAATGACCATGTCCTCTGGTAGCTAATGACCACGTCCTCTGGTAATTAATGACCATGTCCTCTGGTAACTAATGACCATGTCCTACAGGAACTATTGACCATGTCCTCTGGTAGCTAATGACCATGTTCTCTGGTAACTAATGACTGTGTCCTCTGGTAACAAATGACAATGTGCTCTGGTAACTAATGACCATGTCCTATAGGAACTATTGACCATGTCCTCTGGTAACTATTTACCATGTCCTCTGGTAGCTAATGACCATGTCCTCTGGTAACTAATGACCATGTCTTCTGGTAACTAATGACCATGTCCTTTGGTAGCTAACTAGCATGTCCTCTTGTGACTCATGACCATGTCCTCTGGTAACTATTGACCATGTCCTCTGGTAGCTAATGACCACGTCCTCTGGTAACTATTGACCATGTCCTCTGGTAACTATTGACCATGTCCTCTGGTAGCTAATGACCATGTCCTCTGGAAACTAATGACCATGTCCTTTGGTAGCTAACTAGCATGTCTTCTTGTAACTAACGACCATGTCCTCTGGTAACTATTGACCATGTCCTCTGGTAGCTAATGACCACGTCCTCTGGTAACTATTGACCATGTCCTCTGGTAACAATTGACCATGTCCTATAGGAACTATTGACCATTCCCTCTGGTAACTAATGACCATTTCCTCGGGTAACTAATGACCACGTCCTCTGGTAACTAATGACCATGTCCTCTGGTAACTAATGACCATGTCCTACAGGAACTATTGACCATGTCCTCTGGTAGCTAATGACCATGTCCTCTGGTAACTAATGACCGTGTCCTCTGGTAACTAATGACAATGTGCTCTGGTAACTATTGACCATGTCCTATAGGAACTATTGACCATGTCCTCTGGTAACTATTGACCATGTCCTCTGGTAGCTAATGACCATGTCCTCTGGTAACTAATGACCATGTCCTCTGGTAACTAATGACCATGTCCTTAGGTAGCTAATGACCATGTCCTCTGGTAACTATTGACCATGTCCTCTGGTAGATAATGACCATGTCCTCTGGTAACTAATGACCATGACCTTTGGTAGCTAACTACCATGTCCTCTGGCAACTAATGACCATGTCCTCTGGTAACTATTGACCATGTCCTCTGGTAGCTAATGACCATGTCCTCTGGTAACTAATGACCATGTCCTTTGGTAGCTAACTACCATGTCCTCTTGTAACTAATGACCATGTCCTCTGGTAACTATTGACAATGTCCTTAGGTAGCTAATGACCATGTCCCCTGGTAACTAATGACCATGTCCTCTGGTAACTAATGACCATGTCCTATAGGAACTATTGACTTGGTCCTCTGGTAACTAATGACCATGTCCTTAGGTAGCTAATGACCATGTCCTCTGGTAACTAATGACCATGTCCTCTGGTAACTAATGACCATGTCCTTAGGTAGCTAATGACCATGTCCTCTGGTAACTATTGACCATGTCCTCTGGTAGCTAATGACCATGTCCTCTGGTAGCTAACTACCATGTCCTCTGGTAACTAATGACCATGTCCTCTGGTTACTTTTGACCATGTCCTCTGGTAGCTAATGACCATGTCCTCTGGTAGCTAATGACCATGTCCTCTGGTAACTATTGACCATGTCCTTAGGTAGCTAATGACCATGTCCCCTGGTAACTAATGACCATGTCCTCTGTTAACTATTGACCATGTCCTCTGGTAACTATTGACCATGTCCTCTGGTAACTAATGACCATGTCCTTTGTTAACTATTGACCATGTCTTCTGGTAACTAATGACCATGTCCTCTGGTAACTAATGACCATGTCCTTTGTTAACTATTGACCATGTCCTCTGGTAACTATTTACCATGTCTTCTGGTAACTATTGACCATGTCCTCTGGTAGATAATGACCATGTCCTCTGGTAACTAATGACCATGTCCTTTGGTAGCTAACTACCATGTCCTCTGGTAACTAATGACCATGTCCTCTGGTAACTATTGACCATGTCCTCTGGTAGCTAATTACCATGTCCTCTGGTAACTAATGACCATGTCCTTTGGTAGCTAACTACCATGTCCTCTGGTAACTATTGACCATGTCCTTAGGTAGCTAATGACCATGTCCCCTGGTAACTAATGACCATGTCCTCTGGTAACTAATGACCATGTCCTATCGGAACTATTGACTTGGTCCTCTGGTAACTAATGACCATGTCCTTAGGTAGCTAATGACCGTGTCCTCTGGTAACTAATGACCATGTCCTCTGGTAACTATTGACCATGTCCTTAGGTAGCTAATGACCATGTCCCCTGGTAACTAATGACCATGTCCTCTGTTAACTATTGACCATGTCCTCTGGTAACTATTGACCATGTCCTCTGGTAACTAATGACCATGTCCTTTGTTAACTATTGACCATGTCCTCTGGTAACTATTGACCATGTCCTCTGGTAACTAATGACCATGTCCTCTGGTAACTAATGACCATGTCCTTTGTTAACTATTGACCATGTCCTCTGGTAACTATTTACCATGTCTTCTGGTAACTATTGACCATGTCCTCTGGTAACTAATGACCATGTACTTAGGTAGCTAATGACAACGTCATCTGGTAACTAATGACCATGTCCTCTGGTAACTATTGACCATGTCCTCTTGAAACTATGACCATGTCCTCTGGTAACTAATGACCGTGTCCTCTGGTAACTAATGACAATGTGCTCTGGTAACTATTGACCATGTCCTATAGGAACTATTGACCATGTCCTCTGGTAACTATTGACCATGTCCTCTGGTAGCTAATGACCATGTCCTCTGGTAACTAATGACCATGTCCTCTGGTAGCTAATGACCATGTCCTCTGGTAACTAATGACCATGTCCTTTGGTAGCTAACTACCATGTCCTCTGGTAACTAATGACCATGTCCTCTGGTAACTATTGACCATGTCCTCTGGTAGCTAATGACCATGTCCTCTGGTAACTAATGACCATGTACTCTGGTAACTAATGACCATGTACTATAGGAACCATTGACCATTTCCTCTGGTAACTAATGACCATGTCCTATAGGAACTATTGACTATGTCCTCTGGTAACTAATGACCATGTCCTCTGGTAACTAATGACCATGTCCTTAGGTAGCTAATGACCATGTCCTCTGGTAACTAATGACCATGTCCTTTGGTAGCTAATGACCATGTCCCCTGGTAACTATTGACCATGTCTTCTGGTAGCTAATGACCATGTCCTCTGGTAACTAATGACAATGTGCTCTGGTAACTATTGACCTTGTTTTATAGGAACTATTGACCATGTCCTCTGGTAACTATTGACCATGTCCTCTGGTAGCTAATGACCATGTCCTCTGGTAACTAATGACCATGTCCTCTGGTAACTAATGACCATGTCCTCTGGTAACTATTGACCATGTCCTCTGGTAGATAATGACCATGTCCTCTGGTAACTAATGACCATGTCATTTGGTAGCTAACTACCATGTCCTCTGGTAACTAATGACCATGTCCTCTGGTAACTATTGACCATGTCCTCTGGTATCTAATGACCATGTCCTCTGGTAACTAATGACCATGTCCTTTGGTAGCTAACTACCATGTCCTCTTGTAACTAATGACCATGTCCTCTGGTAACTATTGACCATGTCCTCTGGTAGCTAATGTCCATGTCCTCTGGTAACTAATGACCATGTCCTCTGGTAACTAATGACCATGTCCTTTGGTAGCTAATGACCATGTCCTCTGGTAACTATTGACCATGTCCTATAGGAACTATTGACCATTTCCTCTGGTAACTAATGACCATTTCCTCTGGTAACTAATGACCATGTCCTTAGGCAGCTAATGACCATGTCCTCTGGTAACTAATGACCATGTCCTCTGGTAGCTAATGACCATGTCCTCTGGTAACTAATGACCATGTCCTATAGGAACTATTGACCATGTCCTCTGGTAGCTAATGACAATGTGCTCTGGTAACTATTGACCATGTCATATAGGAACTATTGACCATTTCCTCTGGTAACTAATGACCATTTCACCTGGTAACTAATGACCATGTCCTCTGGTAGCTAATGACCATGTCCTCTGTTAGCTAATGACCACGTCCTCTGGTAACTAATGACCATGTCCTCTGGTAACTATTGACCATGTCCTCTGGTAACTAATGACCATGTCCTACAGGAACTATTGACCATGTCCTCTGGTAGCTAATGACCGTGTCCTCGGGTAACTAATGACAATGTGCTCTGGTAACTATTGACCATGTCCTATAGGAACTATTGACCATGTCCTCTGGTATCTATTGACCATGTCCTCTGGTAGCTAACTACCATGTCCTCTGGTAACTATTGACCATGTCCTCTGGTAACTAATGACCATGTCTTCTGGTAACTATTGACCATGTCCTCTGGTAGCTAATGACCATGTCCTCTGGTAACTAATGAACATTTCCTCTGGTAACTATTGACCATGTCCTCTGGTAACTAATAACCATGTCATATTGGAACTATTGACTATGTCCTCTGGTAACTAATGACCATGTCCTCTGGTAACTAATGACCATGTCCATAGGTAGCTAATGACCATGTCCTCTGGAAACTAATGACCATGTCCTTTGGTAGCTAACTAGCATGTCTTCTTGTAACTAATGACCATGTCCTCTGGTAACTATTGACCATGTCCTCTGGTAGCTAATGACCACGTCCTCTGGTAACTATTGACCATGTCCTCTGGTAACTATTGACCATGTCCTATAGGAACTATTGACCATTTCCTCTGGTAACTAATGACCATGTCCTCGGGTAACTAATGACCACGTCCTCTGGTAGCTAATGACCATGTCCTCTGGTAGCTAATGACCACGTCCTCTGGTAACTAATGAACATGTCCTCTGGTAACTAATGACTATGTCCTTTGGTAGCTAACTACCATGTGCTCTTGTAACTAATGACCATGTCCTCTGGTAACTATTGACAATGTCCTCTGGTAGCTAATGACCACGTCCTCTGGTAATTATTGACCATGTCCTCTGGTAACCATTGACAATGTCCTATAGGAACTATTGACCATTTCCTCTGGTAACTAATGACCATTTCCTCGGGTAACTAATGACCACATCCTCTGGTAGCTAATGACCATGTCCTCTGGTAACTATTGACCATGTCCTCTTGTAACTATTGACCATGTCCTATGGGAACTATTGACCATTTCCTCTGGTAACTAATGACCATTTCCTCTGGTAACTAATAACCACGTCCTCTGGTAGCTAATGACCATGTCCTCTGGTAGCTAATGACCACGTCCTCTGGTAACTAATGACCATGTCCTCTGGTAACTAATGACCATGTCCTACAGGAACTATTGACCATGTCCTCTGGTAGCTAATGACCATGTCCTCTGGTAACTAATGACCGTGTCCTCTGGTAACAAATGACAATGCGCTCTGGTAACTAATGACCATGTCCTATAGGAACTATTGACCATGTCCTCTGGTAACTATTTACCATGTCCTCTGGTAGCTAATGACCATGTCCTCTGGTAACTAATGACCATGTCTTCTGGTAACTAATGACCATGTCCTTTGGTAGCTAACTAGCATGTCCTCTTGTAACTAATGACCATGTCCTCTGGTAACTATTGACCATGTCCTCTGGTAGCTAATGACCACGTCCTCTGGTAACTATTGACCATGTCCTCTGGTAACTATTGACCATGTCCTCTGGTAGCTAATGACCATGTCCTCTGGAAACTAATGACCATGTCCTTTGGTAGCTAACTAGCATGTCTTCTTGTAACTAATGACCATGTCCTCTGGTAACTATTGACCATGTCCTCTGGTAGCTAATGACCACGTCCTCTGGTAACTATTGACCATGTCCTCTGGTAACTATTGACCATGTCCTATAGGAACCATTGACCATTCCCTCTGGTAACTAATGACCATTTCCTCGGGTAACTAATGACCACGTCCTCTGGTAACTAATGACCATGTCCTCTGGTAACTAATGACCATGTCCTACAGGAACTATTGACCATGTCCTCTTTTAGCTAATGACCATGTCCTCTGGTAACTAATGACCGTGTCCTCTGGTAACTAATGACAATGTGCTCTGGTAACTATTGACCATGTCCTATAGGAACTATTGACCATGTCCTCTGGTAACTATTGACCATGTCCTCTGGTAGCTAATGACCATGTCCTCTGGTAACTAATGACCATGTCCTTTGGTAGCTAACTACCATGTCCTCTTGTAACTAATGACCATGTCCTCTGGTAACTATTGACAATGTCCTTAGATAGCTAATGACCATGTCCCCTGGTAACTAATGACCATGTCCTCTGGTAACTAATGACCATGTCCTATAGGAACTATTGTCTTGGTCCTCTGGTAACTAATGACCATGTCCTTAGGTAGCTAATGACCATGTCCTCTGGTAACTAATGACCATGTCCTCTGGTAACTAATGACCATGTCCTTAGGTAGCTAATGACCATGTCCTCTGGTAACTATTGACCATGTCCTCTGGTAGCTAATGACCATGTCCTCTGGTAGCTAACTACCATGTCCTCTGGTAACTAATGACCATGTCCTCTGGTTACTATTGACCATGTCCTCTGGTAGCTAATGACCATGTCCTCTGGTAACTAATGACCATGTCCTCTGGTAACTATTGACCATGTCCTTAGGTAGCTAATGACCATGTCCCCTGGTAACTAATGACCATGTCCTCTGTTAACTATTGACCATGTCCTCTGGTAACTATTGACCATGTCCTCTGGTAACTAATGACCATGTCCTTTGTTAACTATTGACCATGTCCTCTGGTAACTAATGACCATGTCCTCTGGTAACTAATGACCATGTCCTTTGTTAACTATTGACCATGTCCTCTGGTAACTATTTACCATGTCTTCTGGTAACTATTGACCATGTCCTCTGGTAGATAATGACCATGTCCTCTGGTAACTAATGACCATGTCCTTTGGTAGCTAACTACCATGTCCTCTGGTAACTAATGACCATGTCCTCTGGTAACTATTGACCATGTCCTCTGGTAGCTAATTACCATGTCCTCTGGTAACTAATGACCATGTCCTTTGGTAGCTAACTACCATGTCCTCTGGTAACTATTGACCATGTCCTTAGGTAGCTAATGACCATGTCCCCTGGTAACTAATGACCATGTCCTCTGGTAACTAATGACCATGTCCTATAGGAACTATTGACTTGGTCCTCTAGTAACTAATGACCATGTCCTTAGGTAGCTAATGACCGTGTCCTCTGGTAACTAATGACCATGTCCTCTGGTAACTAATGACCATGTCCTTAGGTAGCTAATGACCATGTCCTCTGGTAACTATTGACCATGTCCTCTGGTAACTAATGACCATGTCCTTTGGTAGCTAACTACCATGTCCTCTGGTAACTAATGACCATGTCCTCTGGTAACTATTGACCATGTCCTCTGGTAGCTAATGACCATGTCCTCTGGTAACTAATGACCATGTCCTCTGGTAACTATTGACCATGTCCTTAGGTAGCTAATGACCATGTCCCCTGGTAACTAATGACCATGTCCTCTGTTAACTATTGACCATGTCCTCTGGTAACTATTGACCATGTCCTCTGGTAACTAATGACCATGTCCTTTGTTAACTATTGACCATGTCCTCTGGTAACTATTGACCATGTCCTCTGGTAACTAATGACCATGTCCTCTGGTAACTAATGACCATGTCCTTTGTTAACTATTGACCATGTCCTCTGGTAACTATTTACCATGTCTTCTGGTAACTATTGACCATGTCCTCTGGTAACTAATGACCATGTACTTAGGTAGCTAATGACCACGTCATCTGGTAACTAATGACCATGTCCTCTGGTAACTATTGACCATGTCCTCTTGAAACTATGACCATGTCCTCTGGTAACTAATGACCGTGTCCTCTGGTAACTAATGACAATGTGCTCTGGTAACTATTGACCATGTCCTATAGGAACTATTGACCATGTCCTCTGGTAACTATTGACCATGTCCTCTGGTAGCTAATGACCATGTCCTCTGGTAACTAATGACCATGTCCTCTGGTAGCTAATGACCATGTCCTCTGGTAACTAATGACCATGTCCTTTGGTAGCTAACTACCATGTCCTCTGGTAACTAATGACCATGTCCTCTGGTAACTATTGACCATGTCCTCTGGTAGCTAATGACCATGTCCTCTGGTAACTAATGACCATGTACTCTGGTAACTAATGACCATGTACTATAGGAACCATTGACCATTTCCTCTGGTAACTAATGACCATGTCCTATAGGAACTATTGACTATGTCCTCTGGTAACTAATGACCATGTCCTCTGGTAACTAATGACCATGTCCTTAGGTAGCTATTGACCATGTCCTCTGGTAACTAATGACCATGTCCTTTGGTAGCTAATGACCATGTCCCCTGGTAACTATTGACCATGTCTTCTGGTAGCTAATGACCATGTCCTCTGGTAACTAATGACAATGTGCTCTGGTAACTATTGACCTTGTTTTATAGGAACTATTGACCATGTCCTCTGGTAACTATTGACCATGTCCTCTGGTAGCTAATGACCATGTCCTCTGGTAACTAATGACCATGTCCTCTGGTAACTAATGACCATGTCCTCTTGTAACTATTGACCATGTCCTCTGGTAGATAATGACCATGTCCTCTGGTAACTAATGACCATGTCATTTGGTAGCTAACTACCATGTCCTCTGGTAACTAATGACCATGTCCTCTGGTAACTATTGACCATGTCCTCTGGTATCTAATGACCATGTCCTCTGGTAACTAATGACCATGTCCTTTGGTAGCTAACTACCATGTCCTCTTGTAACTAATGACCATGTCCTCTGGTAACTATTGACCATGTCCTCTGGTAGCTAATGTCCATGTCCTCTGGTAACTAATGACCATGTCCTCTGGTAACTAATGACCATGTCCTTTGGTAGCTAATGACCATGTCCTCTGGTAACTATTGACCATGTCCTATAGGAACTATTGACCATTTCCTCTGGTAACTAATGACCATTTCCTCTGGTAACTAATGACCATGTCCTTAGGCAGCTAATGACCATGTCCTCTGGTAACTAATGACCATGTCCTCTGGTAGCTAATGACCATGTCCTCTGGTAACTAATGACCATGTCCTATAGGAACTATTGACCATGTCCTCTGGTAGATAATGACAATGTGCTCTGGTAACTATTGACCATGTCATATAGGAACTATTGACCATTTCCTCTGGTAACCAATGACCATTTCCCCTGGTAACTAATGACCATGTCCTCTGGTAGCTAATGACCATGTCCTCTGTTAGCTAATGACCACGTCCTCTGGTAACTAATGACCATGTCCTCTGGTAACTATTGACCATGTCTTCTGGTAACTATTGACCATGTCCTCTGGTAGATAATGACCATGTCCTCTGGTAACTAATGACCATGTCCTTTGGTAGCTAACTACCATGTCCTCTGGTAACTAATGACCATGTCCTCTGGTAACTATTGACCATGTCCTCTGGTAGCTAATTACCATGTCCTCTGGTAACTAATGACCATGTCCTTTGGTAACTAATGACCATGTCCTTTGTTAACTATTGACCATGTCCTCTGGTAACTAATGACCATGTCCTTTGGTAGCTAACTACCATGTCCTCTGGTAACTAATGACCATGTCCTCTGGTAACTATTGACCATGTCCTCTGGTAGCTAATGACCATGTCCTCTGGTAACTAATGACCATGTCCTCTGGTAACTAATGACCATGTCCTTTGTTAACTATTGACCATGTCCTCTGGTAACTAATGACCATGTCTTCTGGTAACTATTGACCATGTCCTCTGGTAGATAATGACCATGTCCTCTGGTAACTAATGACCATGTCCTTTGGTAGCTAACTACCATGTCCTCTGGTAACTAATGACCATGTCCTCTGGTAACTATTGACCATGTCCTCTGGTAGCTAATTACCATGTCCTCTGGTAACTAATGACCATGTCCTTTGGTAGCTAACTACCATGTCCTCTGGTAACTATTGACCATGTCCTTAGGTAGCTAATGACCATGTCCCCTGGTAACTAATGACCATGTCCTCTGGTAACTAATGACCATGTCCTATAGGAACTATTGACTTGGTCCTCTGGTAACTAATGACCATGTCCTTAGGTAGCTAATGACCGTGTCCTCTGGTAACTAATGACCATGTCCTCTGGTAACTAATGACCATGTCCTTAGGTAGCTAATGACCATGTCCTCTGGTAACTATTGACCATGTCCTCTGGTAACTAATGACCATGTCCTTTGGTAGCTAACTACCATGTCCTCTGGTAACTAATGACCATGTCCTCTGGTAACTATTGACCATGTCCTCTGGTAGCTAATGACCATGTCCTCTGGTAACTAATGACCATGTCCTCTGGTAACTATTGACCATGTCCTTAGGTAGCTAATGACCATGTCCCCTGGTAACTAATGACCATGTCCTCTGTTAACTATTGACCATGTCCTCTGGTAACTATTGACCATGTCCTCTGGTAACTAATGACCATGTCCTTTGTTAACTATTGACCATGTCCTCTGGTAACTATTGACCATGTCCTCTGGTAACTAATGACCATGTCCTCTGGTAACTAATGACCATGTCCTTTGTTAACTATTGACCATGTCCTCTGGTAACTATTTACCATGTCTTCTGGTAACTATTGACCATGTCCTCTGGTAACTAATGACCATGTACTTAGGTAGCTAATGACCACGTCATCTGGTAACTAATGACCATGTCCTCTGGTAACTATTGACCATGTCCTCTTGAAACTATGACCATGTCCTCTGGTAACTAATGACCGTGTCCTCTGGTAACTAATGACAATGTGCTCTGGTAACTATTGACCATGTCCTATAGGAACTATTGACCATGTCCTCTGGTAACTATTGACCATGTCCTCTGGTAGCTAATGACCATGTCCTCTGGTAACTAATGACCATGTCCTCTGGTAGCTAATGACCATGTCCTCTGGTAACTAATGACCATGTCCTTTGGTAGCTAACTACCATGTCCTCTGGTAACTAATGACCATGTCCTCTGGTAACTATTGACCATGTCCTCTGGTAGCTAATGACCATGTCCTCTGGTAACTAATGACCATGTACTCAGGTAACTAATGACCATGTACTATAGGAACCATTGACCATTTCCTCTGGTAACTAATGACCATGTCCTATAGGAACTATTGACTATGTCCTCTGGTAACTAATAACCATGTCCTCTGGTAACTAATGACCATGTCCTTAGGTAGCTAATGACCATGTCCTCTGGTAACTAATGACCATGTCCTTTGGTAGCTAATGGCCATGTCCCCTGGTAACTATTGACCATGTCTTCTGGTAGCTAATGACCATGTCCTCTGGTAACTAATGACAATGTCCTCTGGTAACTATTGACCTTGTTTTATAGGAACTATTGACCATGTCCTCTGGTAACTATTGACCATGTCCTCTGGTAGCTAATGACCATGTCCTCTGGTAACTAATGACCATGTCCTCTGGTAACTAATGACCATGTCCTCTGGTAACTATTGACCATGTCCTCTGGTAGATAATGACCATGTCCTCTGGTAACTAATGACCATGTCATTTGGTAGCTAACTACCATGTCCTCTGGTAACTAATGACCATGTCCTCTGGTAACTATTGACCATGTCCACTGGTATCTAATGACCATGTCCTCTGGTAACTAATGACCATGTCCTTTGGTAGCTAACTACCATGTCCTCTTGTAACTAATGACCATGTCCTCTGGTAACTATTGACCATGTCCTCTGGTAGCTAATGTCCATGTCCTCTGGTAACTAATGACCATGTCCTCTGGTAACTAATGACCATGTCCTTTGGTAGCTAATGACCATGTCCTCTGGTAACTATTGACCATGTCCTATAGGAACTATTGACCATTTCCTCTGGTAACTAATGACCATTTCCTCTGGTAACTAATGACCATGTCCTTAGGCAGCTAATGACCATGTCCTCTGGTAACTAATGACCATGTCCTCTGGTAGCTAATGACCATGTCCTCTGGTAACTAATGACCATGTCCTACAGGAACTATTGACCATGTCCTCTGGTAGCTAATGACAATGTGCTCTGGTAACTATTGACCATGTCATATAGGAACTATTGACCATTTCCTCTGGTAACCAATGACCATTTCCCCTGGTAACTAATGACCATGTCCTCTGGTAGCTAATGACCATGTCCTCTGTTAGCTAATGACCACGTCCTCTGGTAACTAATGACCATGTCCTCTGGTAACTATTGACCATGTCTTCTGGTAACTATTGACCATGTCCTCTGGTAGATAATGACCATGTCCTCTGGTAACTAATGACCATGTCCTTTGGTAGCTAACTACCATGTCCTCTGGTAACTAATGACCATGTCCTCTGGTAACTATTGACCATGTCCTCTGGTAGCTAATTACCATGTCCTCTGGTAACTAATGACCATGTCCTTTGGTAGCTAACTACCATGGCCTCTGGTAACTATTGACCATGTCCTTAGGTAGCTAATGACCATGTCCCCTGGTAACTAATGACCATGTCCTCTGGTAACTAATGACCATGTCCTATAGGAACTATTGACTTGGTCCTCTGGTAACTAATGACCATGTCCTTAGGTAGCTAATGACCGTGTCCTCTGGTAACTAATGACCATGTCCTCTGGTAACTAATGACCATGTCCTTAGGTAGCTAATGACCATGTCCTCTGGTAACTATTGACCATGTCCTCTGGTAACTAATGACCATGTCCTCTGGTAACTATTGACCATGTCCTCTGGTAGCTAATGACCATGTCCTTTGTTAACTATTGACCATGTCCTCTGGTAACTATTGACCATGTCCTCTGGTAACTAATGACCATGTCCTCTGGTAACTAATGACCATGTCCTTTGTTAACTATTGACCATGTCCTCTGGTAACTATTTACCATGTCTTCTGGTAACTATTGACCATGTCCTCTGGTAACTAATGACCATGTACTTAGGTAGCTAATGACCACGTCATCTGGTAACTAATGACCATGTCCTCTGGTAACTATTGACCATGTCCTCTTGAAACTATGACCATGTCCTCTGGTAACTAATGACCGTGTCCTCTGGTAACTAATGACAATGTGCTCTGGTAACTATTGACCATGTCCTATAGGAACTATTGACCATGTCCTCTGGTAACTATTGACCATGTCCTCTGGTAGCTAATGACCATGTCCTCTGGTAACTAATGACCATGTCCTCTGGTAGCTAATGACCATGTCCTCTGGTAACTAATGACCATGTCCTTTGGTAGCTAACTACCATGTCCTCTGGTAACTAATGACCATGTCCTCTGGTAACTATTGACCATGTCCTCTGGTAGCTAATGACCATGTCCTCTGGTAACTAATGACCATGTACTCTGGTAACTAATGACCATGTACTATAGGAACCATTGACCATTTCCTCTGGTAACTAATGACCATGTCCTATAGGAACTATTGACCATGTCCTCTGGTAACTAATGACCATGTCCTTTGGTAGCTAACTACCATGTCCTCTGGTAACTAATGACCATGTCCTCTGGTAACTATTGACCATGTCCTCTGGTAGCTAATGACCATGTCCCCTGGTAACTATTGACCATGTCTTCTGGTAGCTAATGACCATGTCCTCTGGTAACTAATGACAATGTGCTCTGGTAACTATTGACCTTGTTTTATAGGAACTATTGACCATGTCCTCTGGTAACTATTGACCATGTCCTCTGGTAGCTAATGACCATGTCCTCTGGTAACTAATGACCATGTCCTCTGGTAACTAATGACCATGTCCTCTGGTAACTATTGACCATGTCCTCTGGTAGATAATGACCATGTCCTCTGGTAACTAATGACCATGTCATTTGGTAGCTAACTACCATGTCCTCTGGTAACTAATGACCATGTCCTCTGGTAACTATTGACCATGTCCTCTGATATCTAATGACCATGTCCTCTGGTAACTAATGACCATGTCCTTTGGTAGCTAACTACCATGTCCTCTTGTAACTAATGACCATGTCCTCTGGTAACTATTGACCATGTCCTCTGGTAGCTAATGTCCATGTCCTCTGGTAACTAATGACCATGTCCTCTGGTAACTAATGACCATGTCCTTTGGTAGCTAATGACCATGTCCTCTGGTAACTATTGACCATGTCCTATAGGAACTATTGACCATTTCCTCTGGTAACTAATGACCATTTCCTCTGGTAACTAATGACCATGTCCTTAGGCAGCTAATGACCATGTCCTCTGGTAACTAATGACCATGTCCTCTGGTAGCTAATGACCATGTCCTCTGGTAACTAATGACCATGTCCTATAGGAACTATTGACCATGTCCTCTGGTAGATAATGACAATGTTCTCTGGTAACTATTGACCATGTCATATAGGAACTATTGACCATTTCCTCTGGTAACCAATGACCATTTCCCCTGGTAACTAATGACCATGTCCTCTGGTAGTTAATGACCATGTCCTCTGTTAGCTAATGACCACGTCCTCTGGTAACTAATGACCATGTCCTCTGGTAACTATTGACCATGTCTTCTGGTAACTATTGACCATGTCCTCTGGTAGATAATGACCATGTCCTCTGGTAACTAATGACCATGTCCTTTGGTAGCTAACTACCATGTCCTCTGGTAACTAATGACCATGTCCTCTGGTAACTATTGACCATGTCCTCTGGTAGCTAATTACCATGTCCTCTGGTAACTAATGACCATGTCCTTTGGTAACTAATGACCATGTCCTTTGTTAACTATTGACCATGTCCTCTGGTAACTAATGACCATGTCCTTTGGTAGCTAACTACCATGTCCTCTGGTAACTAATGACCATGTCCTCTGGTAACTATTGACCATGTCCTCTGGTAGCTAATTACCATGTCCTCTGGTAACTAATGACCATGTCCTCTGGTAACTAATGACCATGTCCTTTGTTAACTATTGACCATGTCCTCTGGTAACTATTTACCATGTCTTCTGGTAACTATTGACCATGTCCTCTGGTAGATAATGACCATGTCCTCTGGTAACTAATGACCATGTCCTTTGGTAGCTAACTACCATGTCCTCTGGTAACTAATGACCATGTCCTCTGGTAACTATTGACCATGTCCTCTGGTAGCTAATTACCATGTCCTCTGGTAACTAATGACCATGTCCTTTGGTAGCTAACTACCATGTCCTCTGGTAACTATTGACCATGTCCTTAGGTAGCTAATGACCATGTCCATTGGTAACTAATGACCATGTCCTCTGGTAACTAATGACCATGTCCTATAGGAACTATTGACTTGGTCCTCTGGTAACTAATGACCATGTCCTTAGGTAGCTAATGACCGTGTCCTCTGGTAACTAATGACCATGTCCTCTGGTAACTAATGACCATGTCCTTAGGTAGCTAATGACCATGTCCTCTGGTAACTATTGACCATGTCCTCTGGTAACTAATGACCATGTCCTTTGGTAGCTAACTACCATGTCCTCTGGTAACTAATGACCATGTCCTCTGGTAACTATTGACCATGTCCTCTGGTAGCTAATGACCATGTCCTCTGGTAACTAATGACCATGTCCTCTGGTAACTATTGACCATGTCCTTAGGTAGCTAATGACCATGTCCCCTGGTAACTAATGACCATGTCCTCTGTTAACTATTGACCATGTCCTCTGGTAACTATTGACCATGTCCTCTGGTAACTAATGACCATGTCCTTTGTTAACTATTGACCATGTCCTCTGGTAACTATTGACCATGTCCTCTGGTAACTAATGACCATGTCCTCTGGTAACTAATGACCATGTCCTTTGTTAACTATTGACCATGTCCTCTGGTAACTATTTACCATGTCTTCTGGTAACTATTGACCATGTCCTCTGGTAACTAATGACCATGTACTTAGGTAGCTAATGACCACGTCATCTGGTAACTAATGACCATGTCCTCTGGTAACTATTGACCATGTCCTCTTGAAACTATGACCATGTCCTCTGGTAACTAATGACCGTGTCCTCTGGTAACTAATGACAATGTGCTCTGGTAACTATTGACCATGTCCTATAGGAACTATTGACCATGTCCTCTGGTAACTATTGACCATGTCCTCTGGTAGATAATGACCATGTCCTCTGGTAACTAATGACCATGTCCTCTGGTAGCTAATGACCATGTCCTCTGGTAACTAATGACCATGTCCTTTGGTAGCTAACTACCATGTCCTCTGGTAACTAATGACCATGTTATCTGGTAACTATTGACCATGTCCTCTGGTAGCTAATGACCATGTCCTCTGGTAACTAATGACCATGTACTCTGGTAACTAATGACCATGTACTATAGGAACCATTGACCATTTACTCTGGTAACTAATGACCATGTCCTATAGGAACTATTGACTATGTCCTCTGGTAACTAATGACCATGTCCTCTGGTAACTAATGACCATGTCCTTAGGTAGCTAATGACCATGTCCTCTGGTAACTAATGACCATGTCCTTTGGTAGCTAATGACCATGTCCCCTGGTAACTATTGACCATGTCTTCTGGTAGCTAATGACCATGTCCTCTGGTAACTAATGACAATGTCCTCTGGTAACTATTGACCTTGTTTTATAGGAACTATTGACCATGTCCTCTGGTAACTATTGACCATGTCCTCTGGTAGCTAATGACCATGTCCTCTGGTAACTAATGACCATGTCCTCTGGTAACTATTGACCATGTCCTCTGGTAGATAATGACCATTTCCTCTGGTAACTAATGACCATGTCATTTGGTAGCTAACTACCATGTCCTCTGGTAACTAATGACCATGTCCTCTGGTAACTATTGACCATGTCCTCTGGTATCTAATGACCATGTCCTCTGGTAACTAATGACCATGTCCTTTGGTAGCTAACTACCATGTCCTCTTGTAACTAATGACCATGTCCTCTGGTAACTATTGACCATGTCCTCTGGTAGCTAATGTCCATGTCCTCTGGTAACTAATGACCATGTCCTCTGGTAACTAATGACCATGTCCTTTGGTAGCTAATGACCATGTCCTCTGGTAACTATTGACCATGTCCTATAGGAACTATTGACCATTTCCTCTGGTAACTAATGACCATTTCCTCTGGTAACTAATGACCATGTCCTTAGGCAGCTAATGACCATGTCCTCTGGTAACTAATGACCATGTCCTCTGGTAGCTAATGACCATGTCCTCTGGTAACTAATGACCATGTCCTATAGGAACTATTGACCATGTCCTCTGGTAGCTAATGACAATGTGCTCTGGTAACTATTGACCATGTCATATAGGAACTATTGACCATTTCCTCTGGTAACCAATGACCATTTCCCCTGGTAACTAATGACCATGTCCTCTGGTAGCTAATGACCATGTCCTCTGTTAGCTAATGACCACGTCCTCTGGTAACTAATGACCATGTCCTCTGGTAACTATTGACCATGTCTTCTGGTAACTATTGACCATGTCCTCTGGTAGATAATGACCATGTCCTCTGGTAACTAATGACCATGTCCTTTGGTAGCTAACTACCATGTCCTCTGGTAACTAATGACCATGTCCTCTGGTAACTATTGACCATGTCCTCTGGTAGCTAATTACCATGTCCTCTGGTAACTAATGACCATGTCCTTTGGTAGCTAACTACCATGTCCTCTGGTAACTATTGACCATGTCCTTAGGTAGCCAATGACCATGTCCCCTGGTAACTAAGGACCATGTCCTCTGGTAACTAATGACCATGTCCTATAGGAACTATTGACTTGGTCCTCTGGTAACTAATGACCATGTCCTTAGGTAGCTAATGACCGTGTCCTCTGGTAACTAATGACCATGTCCTCTGGTAACTAATGACCATGTCCTCTGGTAGCTAATGACCATGTCCTCTGGTAACTATTGACCATGTCCTCTGGTAACTAATGACCATGTCCTTTGGTAGCTAACTACCATGTCCTCTGGTAACTAATGACCATGTCCTCTGGTAACTATTGACCATGTCCTCTGGTAGCTAATGACCATGTCCTCTGGTAACTAATGACCATGTCCTCTGGTAACTATTGACCATGTCCTTAGGTAGCTAATGACCATGTCCCCTGGTAACTAATGACCATGTCCTCTGTTAACTATTGACCATGTCCTCTGGTAATTATTGACCATGTCCTCTGGTAACTAATGACCATGTCCTTTGTTAACTATTGACCATGTCCTCTGGTAACTATTGACCATGTCCTCTGGTAACTAATGACCATGTCCTCTGGTAACTAATGACCATGTCCTTTGTTAACTATTGACCATGTCCTCTGGTAACTATTTACCATGCCTTCTGGTAACTATTGACCATGTCCTCTGGTAACTAATGACCATGTACTTAGGTAACTAATGACCATGTCCTTTGTTAACTATTGACCATGTCCTCTGGTAACTAATGACCATGTCCTTTGGTAGCTAACTACCATGTCCTCTGGTAACTAATGACCATGTCCTCTGGTAGATAATGACCATGTCCTCTGGTAACTAATGACCATGTCCTTTGGTAGCTAACTACCATGTCCTCTGGTAACTAATGACCATGTCCTCTGGTAACTATTGACCATGTCCTCTGGTAGCTAATTACCATGTCCTCTGGTAACTAATGACCATGTCCTTTGGTAACTAATGACCATGTCCTTTGTTAACTATTGACCATGTCCTCTGGTAACTAATGACCATGTCCTTTGGTAGCTAACTACCATGTCCTCTGGTAACTAATGACCATGTCCTCTGGTAACTATTGACCATGTCCTCTGGTAGCTAATTACCATGTCCTCTGGTAACTAATGACCATGTCCTCTGGTAACTAATGACCATGTCCTTTGTTAACTATTGACCATGTCCTCTGGTAACTATTTACCATGTCTTCTGGTAACTATTGACCATGTCCTCTGGTAGATAATGACCATGTCCTCTGGTAACTAATGACCATGTCCTTTGGTAGCTAACTACCATGTCCTCTGGTAACTAATGACCATGTCCTCTGGTAACTATTGACCATGTCCTCTGGTAGCTAATTACCATGTCCTCTGGTAACTAATGACCATGTCCTTTGGTAGCTAACTACCATGTCCTCTGGTAACTATTGACCATGTCCTTAGGTAGCTAATGACCATGTCCATTGGTAACTAATGACCATGTCCTCTGGTAACTAATGACCATGTCCTATAGGAACTATTGACTTGGTCCTCTGGTAACTAATGACCATGTCCTTAGGTAGCTAATGACCGTGTCCTCTGGTAACTAATGACCATGTCCTCTGGTAACTAATGACCATGTCCTTAGGTAGCTAATGACCATGTCCTCTGGTAACTATTGACCATGTCCTCTGGTAACTAATGACCATGTCCTTTGGTAGCTAACTACCATGTCCTCTGGTAACTAATGACCATGTCCTCTGGTAACTATTGACCATGTCCTCTGGTAGCTAATGACCATGTCCTCTGGTAACTAATGACCATGTCCTCTGGTAACTATTGACCATGTCCTTAGGTAGCTAATGACCATGTCCCCTGGTAACTAATGACCATGTCCTCTGTTAACTATTGACCATGTCCTCTGGTAACTATTGACCATGTCCTCTGGTAACTAATGACCATGTCCTTTGTTAACTATTGACCATGTCCTCTGGTAACTATTGACCATGTCCTCTGGTAACTAATGACCATGTCCTCTGGTAACTAATGACCATGTCCTTTGTTAACTATTGACCATGTCCTCTGGTAACTATTTACCATGTCTTCTGGTAACTATTGACCATGTCCTCTGGTAACTAATGACCATGTACTTAGGTAGCTAATGACCACGTCATCTGGTAACTAATGACCATGTCCTCTGGTAACTATTGACCATGTCCTCTTGAAACTATGACCATGTCCTCTGGTAACTAATGACCGTGTCCTCTGGTAACTAATGACAATGTGCTCTGGTAACTATTGACCATGTCCTATAGGAACTATTGACCATGTCCTCTGGTAACTATTGACCATGTCCTCTGGTAGATAATGACCATGTCCTCTGGTAACTAATGACCATGTCCTCTGGTAGCTAATGACCATGTCCTCTGGTAACTAATGACCATGTCCTTTGGTAGCTAACTACCATGTCCTCTGGTAACTAATGACCATGTTATCTGGTAACTATTGACCATGTCCTCTGGTAGCTAATGACCATGTCCTCTGGTAACTAATGACCATGTACTCTGGTAACTAATGACCATGTACTATAGGAACCATTGACCATTTACTCTGGTAACTAATGACCATGTCCTATAGGAACTATTGACTATGTCCTCTGGTAACTAATGACCATGTCCTCTGGTAACTAATGACCATGTCCTTAGGTAGCTAATGACCATGTCCTCTGGTAACTAATGACCATGTCCTTTGGTAGCTAATGACCATGTCCCCTGGTAACTATTGACCATGTCTTCTGGTAGCTAATGACCATGTCCTCTGGTAACTAATGACAATGTCCTCTGGTAACTATTGACCTTGTTTTATAGGAACTATTGACCATGTCCTCTGGTAACTATTGACCATGTCCTCTGGTAGCTAATGACCATGTCCTCTGGTAACTAATGACCATGTCCTCTGGTAACTAATGACCATGTCCTCTGGTAACTATTGACCATGTCCTCTGGTAGATAATGACCATTTCCTCTGGTAACTAATGACCATGTCATTTGGTAGCTAACTACCATGTCCTCTGGTAACTAATGACCATGTCCTCTGGTAACTATTGACCATGTCCTCTGGTAGCTAATGTCCATGTCCTCTGGTAACTAATGACCATGTCCTCTGGTAACTAATGACCATGTCCTTTGGTAGCTAATGACCATGTCCTCTGGTAACTATTGACCATGTCCTATAGGAACTATTGACCATTTCCTCTGGTAACTAATGACCATTTCCTCTGGTAACTAATGACCATGTCCTTAGGCAGCTAATGACCATGTCCTCTGGTAACTAATGACCATGTCCTCTGGTAGCTAATGACCATGTCCTCTGGTAACTAATGACCATGTCCTATAGGAACTATTGACCATGTCCTCTGGTAGCTAATGACAATGTGCTCTGGTAACTATTGACCATGTCATATAGGAACTATTGACCATTTCCTCTGGTAACCAATGACCATTTCCCCTGGTAACTAATGACCATGTCCTCTGGTAGCTAATGACCATGTCCTCTGTTAGCTAATGACCACGTCCTCTAGTAACTAATGACCATGTCCTCTGGTAACTATTGACCATGTCTTCTGGTAACTATTGACCATGTCCTCTGGTAGATAATGACCATGTCCTCTGGTAACTAATGACCATGTCCTTTGGTAGCTAACTACCATGTCCTCTGGTAACTAATAACCATGTCCTCTGGTAACTATTGACCATGTCCTCTTGTAGCTAATTACCATGTCCTCTGGTAACTAATGACCATGTCCTTTGGTAGCTAACTACCATGTCCTCTGGTAACTATTGACCATGTCCTTAGGTAGCTAATGACCATGTCCCCTGGTAACTAAGGACCATGTCCTCTGGTAACTAATGACCGTGTCCTATAGGAACTATTGACTTGGTCCTCTGGTAACTAATGACCATGTCCTTAGGTAGCTAATGACCGTGTCCTCTGGTAACTAATGACCATGTCCTCTGGTAACTAATGACCATGTCCTTAGGTAGCTAATGACCATGTCCTCTGGTAACTATTGACCATGTCCTCTGGTAACTAATGACCATGTCCTTTGGTAGCTAACTACCATGTCCTCTGGTAACTAATGACCTTGTCCTCTGGTAACTATTGACCATGTCCTCTGGTAGCTAATGACCATGTCCTCTGGTAACTAATGACCATGTCCTCTGGTAACTATTGACCATGTCCTTAGGTAGCTAATGACCATGTCCCTTGGTAACTAATGACCATGTCCTCTGTTAACTATTGACCATGTCCTCTGGTAACTATTGACCATGTCCTCTGGTAACTAATGACCATGTCCTTTGTTAACTATTGACCATGTCCTCTGGTAACTATTGACCATGTCCTCTGGTAACTAATGACCATGTCCTCTGGTAACTAATGACCATGTCCTTTGTTAACTATTGACCATGTCCTCTGGTAACTATTTACCATGTCTTCTGGTAACTATTGACCATGTCCTCTGGTAACTAATGACCATGTACTTAGGTAGCTAATGACCACGTCATCTGGTAACTAATGACCATGTCCTCTGGTAACTATTGACCATGTCCTCTTGAAACTATGACCATGTCCTCTGGTAACTAATGACTGTGTCCTCTGGTAACTAATGACAATGTGCTCTGGTAACTATTGACCATGTCCTATAGGAACTATTGACCATGTCCTCTGGTAACTATTGACCATGTCCTCTGGTAGCAAATGACCATGTCCTCTGGTAACTAATGACCATGTCCTCTGGTAGCTAATGACCATGTCCTCTGGTAACTAATGACCATGTCCTTTGGTAGCTAACTACCATGTCCTCTGGTAACTAATGACCATGTCCTCTGGTAACTATTGACCATGTCCTCTGGTAGCTAATGACCATGTCCTCTGGTAACTAATGACCATGTACTCTGGTAACTAATGACCATGTACTATAGTAACCATTGACCATTTCCTCTGGTAACTAATGACCATGTCCTATAGGAACTATTGACTATGTCCTCTGGTAACTAATGACCATGTCCTCTGGTAACTAATGACCATGTCCTTAGGTAGCTAATGACCATGTCCTGTGGTAACTAATGACCATGTCCTTTGGTAGCTAATGACCATGTCCCCTGGTAACTAATGACAATGTGCTCTGGTAACTATTGACCTTGTTTTATAGGAACTATTGACCATGTCCTCTGGTAACTATTGACCATGTCCTCTGGTAGCTAATGACCATGTCCTCTGGTAACTAATGACCATGTCCTCTGGTAACTAATGACCATGTCCTCTGGTAACTATTGACCATGTCCTCTGGTAGATAATGACCATGTCCTCTGGTAACTAAAGACCATGTCATTTGGTAGCTAACTACCATGTCCTCTGGTAACTAATGACCATGTCCTCTGGTAACTATTGACCATGTCCTCTGGTATCTAATGACCATGTCCTCTGGTAACTAATGACCATGTCCTTTGGTAGCTAACTACCATGTCCTCTTGTAACTAATGACCATGTCCTCTGGTAACTATTGACCATGTCCTCTGGTAGCTAATGTCCATGTCCTCTGGTAACTAATGACCATGTCCTCTGGTAACTAATGACCATGTCCTTTGGTAGCTAATGACCATGTCCTCTGGTAACTATTGACCATGTCCTATAGGAACTATTGACCATTTCCTCTGGTAACTAATGACCATTTCCTCTGGTAACTAATGACCATGTCCTTAGGCAGCTAATGACCATGTCCTCTGGTAACTAATGACCATGTCGTCTGGTAGCTAATGACCATGTCCTCTGGTAACTAATGACCATGTCCTATAGGAACTATTGACCATGTCCTCTGGTAGCTAATGACAATGTGCTCTGGTAACTATTGACCATGTCATATAGGAACTATTGACCATTTCCTCTGGTAACCAATGACCATTTCCCCTGGTAACTAATGACCATGTCCTCTGGTAGCTAATGACCATGTCCTCTGTTAGCAAATGACCACGTCCTCTGGTAACTAATGACCATGTCCTCTGGTAACTATTGACCATGTCCTCTGGTAACTAATGACCATGTCCTACAGGAACTATTGACCATGTCCTCTGGTAGCTAATGACCGTGTCCTCGGGTAACTAATGACAATGTGCTCTGGTAGCTATTGACCATGTCCTATAGGAACTATTGACCATGTCCTCTGGTATCTATTGACCATGTCCTCTGGTAGCTAACTACCATGTCTTCTGGTAACTATTGACCATGTCCTCTGGTAACTAATGACCATGTCCTCTGGTAACTATTGACCATGTCCTCTGGTAGCTAATGACCATGTCCTCTGGTAACTAATGAACATTTCCTCTGGTAACTATTGACCATGTCCTCTGGTAACTAATAACCATGTCATATTGGAACTATTGACTATGTCCTCTGGTAACTAATGACCATGTCCTCTGGTAACTAATGACCATGTCCTTAGGTAGCTAATGACCATGTCCTCTGGTAACTAATGACCATGTCCTATAAGAACTATTGACCATGTCCTCTGGTAACTAATGACCATGTCCTATAGGAACTATTGACCATGTCCTCTGGTAACTAATGAGCATGTCCTCTGGTAAGTAATGACCATGTCCTTAGGTAGCTAATGACCATGTCTTCTGGTAACTAATGACCATGTCCTATAGGAACTATTGACTATGTCCTCTGGTAACTAATGAGCATGTCCTCTGGTAAGTAATGACCATGTCCTTAGGTAGCTAACGACCATGTCCTCTGGTAAGTAATGACCATGTCCTTTGGTAGCTATTGACCATGTCTTCTGGTAACTAATGACCATGTCCTCTGTTAACTATTTACCATGTCCTCTGGTAGCTAATGACCATGTCCTCTGGTAACTAATGACCATGTCCTCTGTTAACTATTGACCATGTCCTCTGGTAACTATTGAACATGTCCTCTGGTAACTAATGACCATGTACTCTGTTAACTATTGACCATGTCCTCTGGTAACTATTGACCATGTCCTCTGGTAACTAATTACCTTGTCCTTTGTTAACTATTGACCATGTCCTCTGGTAACTATTGACTTGGTCCTCTGGTAACTAATGACCATGTCCTTTGGTAGCTAAGAAACATGTCCTCTGGTAACTATTGACCATGTCCTCTGGTAACTATTGACCATGTCCTCTGGTAACTAATGACCATGTCCTTTGGTAACTATTGACCATATCCTATGGTAAATATTGACTATGTCCTCTGGTAACTAATGACCATGTCCTCTGGTAACTAATGACCATGTCCTCTGGTAGCTAATGACCATGTCCTCTGGTAACTAATGACCATGTCCTTAGGTAGCTAATGACCATGTCCTCTGGTAACTAATGACCATGTCCTTTGGTAGCTAACTACCATGTCCTCTGGTAACTAATGACCATGTCCTCTGGTAACTATTGACCATGTCCTCTGGTAGCTAATGACCATGTCCTCTGGTAACTAATGACCATGTCCTCTGGTAACTAATGACCATGTCCTATAGGAACTAATGACAATGTGCTCTGGTAACTATTGACCATGTTTTATAGGAACTATTGACCATGTCCTCTGGTAACTATTGACCATGTCCTCTGGTAGCTAATGACCATGTCCTCTGGTAACTAATGACCATGTCCTCTGGTAACTAATGACCTTGTCATTTGGTAGCTAACTACCATGTCCTCTGGTAACTAATGACCATGTCCTCTGGTAACTATTGACCATGTCCTCTGGTAGCTAATGACCATGTCCTCTGGTAACTAATGACCATGTCCTTTGGTAGCTAACTACCATGTCCTCTTGTAACTAATGACCATGTCCTCTGGTAACTATTGACCATGTCCTCTGGTAGATAATGTCCATGTCCTCTGGTAACTAATGACCATGTCCTCTGGTAACTAATGACCATGTCCTATAGGAACTATTGACTTGGTCCTCTGGTAACTAATGACCATGTCCTTAGGTAGCTAATGACCATGTCCTCTGGTAACTATTCACCATGTCCTTTCGTAGCTAATGACCATGTCCTCTGGTAACTAATGACCATGTCCTCTGGTAACTAATGACCATGTCCTATAGGAACTATTGACTTGGTCCTCTGGTAACTAAGGACCATGTCCTTAGGTAGCTAATGACCATGTCATCTGGTAACTAATGACCATGTCCTTTGTTAACTATTGACCATGTCCTCTGGTAACTATTTACCTTGTCCTCTGGTAACTTTTGACAATGTCCTCTGGTAACTAATGACCATGTACTTAGGTAGCTAATGACCACGTCATCTGGTAACTAATGACCATGTCCTCTGGTAACTATTGGCCATGTCCGCTGGAAACTAATGACCATGTCCTCTGGTAACTAATGACCATGTCATTTGGTAGCTAACTACCATGTCCTGTGGTAACTAATGACCATGTCCTCTGGTAACTATTGACCATGTCCTCTGGTATCTAATGACCATGTCCTCTGGTAACTAATGACCATGTCCTTTGGTAGCTAACTACCATGTCCTCTTGTAACTAATGACCATGTCCTCTGGAAACTATTGACCATGTCCTCTGGTAGCTAATGTCCATGTCCTCTGGTAACTAATGACCATTTCCTCTGGTAACTAATGACCATGTCCTTTGGTAGCTAATGACCATGTCCTCTGGTAACTATTGACCATGTCCTATAGGAACTATTGACCATTTCCTCTGGTAACTAATGACCATTTCCTCTGGTAACTAATGACCATGTCCTTAGGCAGCTAATGACCATGTCCTCTGGTAACTAATGACCATGTCCTCTGGTAGCTAATGACCATGTCCTCTGGTAACTAATGACCATGTCCTATAGGAACTATTGACCATGTCCTCTGGTAGCTAATGACAATGTGCTCTGGTAACTATTGACCATGTCATATAGGAACTATTGACCATTTCCTCTGGTAACTAATGACCATTTCCTCTGGTAACTAATGACCATGTCCTCTGGTAGCTAATGACCATGTCCTCTGTTAGCTAATGACCATGTCCTCTGGTAACTATTGACCATGTCCTCTGGTAACTATTGACCATGTCCTCTGGTAACTAATGACCATGTCCTACAGGAACTATTGACCATGTCCTCTGGTAACTAATGACCATGTCATCTGGTAACTAATGACCATGTCCTTTGTTAACTATTGACCATGTCCTCTGGTAACTATTGACCATGTCCTTGGTAGTTAATGACCATGTACTCTGGTAACTAATGACCATGTCCTCTATTAACTATTGACCGTGTCCTCTGGTAGCTAATGACCATGTCCTCTGGTAACTAATGACCATGTCCTCTGTTAACTATTGACCATGTCCTCTGGTAACTATTGACCATGTCCTTTGTTAACTATTGACTATGTCCTCTGGTAACTATTGACCATGTCCTCTGGTAACTAATGACCATGTCATCTGGTAACTAATGACCATGTCCTTTGTTAACTATTGACCATGTCCTCTGGTAACTATTTACCTTGTCCTCTGGTAACTTTTGACAATGTCCTCTGGTAACTAATGACCATGTACTTAGGTAGCTAATGACCACGTCATCTGGTAACTAATGACCATGTCCTCTGGTAACTATTGGCCATGTCCTCTGGAAACTAATGACCATGTCCTCTGGTAACTAATGACCATGTCATTTGGTAGCTAACTACCATGTCCTGTGGTAACTAATGACCATGTCCTCTGGTAACTAATGACCATGTCCTCTGGTATCTAATGACCATGTCCTCTGGTAACTAATGACCATGTCCTTTGGTAGCTAACTAGCATGTCCTCTTGTAACTAATGACCATGTCCTCTGGTAACTATTGACCATGTCCTCTGGTAGCTAATGTCCATGTCCTCTGGTAACTAATGACCATTTCCTCTGGTAACTAATGACCATGTCCTTTGGTAGCTAATGACCATGTCCTCTGGTAACTATTGACCATGTCCTATAGGAACTATTGACCATTTCCTCTGGTAACTAATGACCATTTCCTCTGGTAACTAATGACCATGTCCTTAGGCAGCTAATGACCATGTCCTCTGGTAACTAATGACCATGTCCTCTGGTAGCTAATGACCATGTCCTCTGGTAACTAATGACCATGTCCTATAGGAACTATTGACCATGTCCTCTGGTAGCTAATGACAATGTGCTCTGGTAACTATTGACCATGTCATATAGGAACTATTGACCATTTCCTCTGGTAACTAATGACCATTTCCTCTGGTAACTAATGACCATGTCCTCTGGTAGCTAATGACCATGTCCTCTGTTAGCTAATGACCACGTCCTCTGGTAACTAATGACCATGTCCTCTGGTAACTATTGACCATGTCCTCTGGTAACTAATGACCATGTCCTACAGGAACTATTGACCATGTCCTCTGGTAGCTAATGACCATGTCCTCGGGTAACTAATGACAATGTGCTCTGGTAACTATTGACCATGTCCTATAGGAACTATTGACCATGTCCTCTGGTATCTATTGACCATGTCCTCTGGTAGCTAACTACCATGTCTTCTGGTAACTAATGACCATGTCCTCTGGTAACTAATGACCATGTCCTCTGGTAACTATTGACCATGTCCTCTGGTAGCTAATGACCATGTCCTCTGGTAATTAATGAACATTTCCTCTGGTAACTATTGACCATGTCCTCTGGTAACTAATAACCATGTCATATTGGAACTATTGACTATGTCCTCTGGTAACTAATGACCATGTCCTCTGGTAACTAATGACCAAGTCCTTAGGTAGCTAATGACCATGTCCTCTGGTAACTAATGACCATGTCCTATAAGAACTATTGACCATGTCCTCTGGTAACTAATGACCATGTCCTATAGGAACTATTGACTATGTCCTCTGGTAACTAATGAGCATGTCCTCTGGTAAGTAATGACCATGTCCTTAGGTAGCTAATGACCATGTCCTCTGGTAACTAATGACCATGTCCTATAGGAACTATTGACTATGTCCTCTGGTAACTAATGAGCATGTCCTCTGGTAAGTAATGACCATGTCCTTAGGTAGCTAATGACCATGTCCTCTGGTAAGTAATGACCATGTCCTTTGGTAGCTATTGACCATGTCTTCTGGTAACTAATGACCATGTCCTCTGTTAACTATTTACCATGTCCTCTGGTAGCTAATGACCATGTCCTCTGGTAACTAATGACCATGTCCTCTGTTAACTATTGACCATGTCCTCTGGTAACTATTGACCATGTCCTCTGGTAACTAATGACCATGTACTCTGTTACCTATTGACCATGTCCTCTGGTAACTATTGACCATGTCCTCTGGTAACTAATTACCTTGTCCTTTGTTAACTATTGACCATGTCCTCTGGTAACTATTGACTTGGTCCTCTGGTAACTAATGACCATGTCCTTTGGTAGCTAAGAAACATGTCCTCTGGTAACTATTGACCATGTCCTCTGGTAACTATTGACCATGTCCTCTGGTAACTAATGACCATGTCCTTTGGTAACTATTGACCATATCCTATGGTAAATATTGACTATGTCCTCTGGTAACTAATGACCATGTCCTCTGGTAACTAATGACCATGTCCTCTGGTAGCTAATGACCATGTCCTCTGGTAACTAATGACCATGTCCTTTGGTAGCTAATGACCATGTCCTCTGGTAACTAATGACCATGTCCTTTGGTAACTAACTACCATGTCCTCTGGTAACTAATGACAATGTCCTCTGGTAACTATTGACCATGTCCTCTGGTAGCTAATGACCATGTCCTCTGGTAACTAATGACCATGTCCTCTGGTAACTAATGACCATGTACTATAGGAACCATTGACCATTTCCTCTGGTAACTAATGACCATGTCCTTTGGTAACTATTGACCATATCCTATGGTAAATATTGACTATGTCCTCTGGTAACTAATGACCATGTCCTCTGGTAACTAATGACCATGTCCTCTGGTAGCTAATGACCATGTCCTCTGGTAACTAATGACCATGTCCTTAGGTAGCTAATGACCATGTCCTCTGGTAACTAATGACCATGTCCTTTGGTAACTAACTACCATGTCCTCTGGTAACTAATGACCATGTCCTCTGGTAACTAATGACCATGTCCTCTGGTAACTATTGACCATGTACTCTGGTAAGTATTGACCATGTCCTCTGGTAACTAATGACCATGTCATTTGTTAACTATTGACCATGTCCTCTGGTAACTATTGACCATGTCCTCTGGTAACTAATGACCATGTCCTTTGGTAGCTAATGACCATGTCCTCTGGTAACTATTGACCATGTCCTCTGGTAACTAATGACCATGTCCTTTGGTAGCTAATGACCATGTCCTCTGGTAACAATTGACCATGTCCTTTGGTAGCTAATGACCATGTCCTCTGGTAACTAATGACCATGTCCTTTGGTAACTAACTACCATGTCCTCTGGTAACTAATGACAATGTCCTCTGGTAACTATTGACCATGTCCTCTGGTAGCTAATGACCATGTCCTCTGGTAACTAATGACCATGTCCTCTGGTAACTAATGACCATGTACTATAGGAACCATTGACCATTTCCTCTGGTAACTAATGACCATGTCCTTTGGTAACTATTGACCATATCCTATGGTAAATATTGACTATGTCCTCTGGTAACTAATGACCATGTCCTCTGGTAACTAATGACCATGTCCTCTGGTAGCTAATGACCATGTCCTCTGGTAACTAATGACCATGTCCTTAGGTAGCTAATGACCATGTCCTCTGGTAACTAATGACCATGTCCTTTGGTAACTAACTACCATGTCCTCTGGTAACTAATGACCATGTCCTCTGGTAACTAATGACCATGTCCTCTGGTAACTATTGACCATGTACTCTGGTAAGTATTGACCATGTCCTCTGGTAACTAATGACCATGTCATTTGTTAACTATTGACCATGTCCTCTGGTAACTATTGACCATGTCCTCTGGTAACTAATGACCATGTCCTTTGGTAGCTAATGACCATGTCCTCTGGTAACTATTGACCATGTCCTCTGGTAACTAATGACCATGTCCTTCGGTAGCTAATGACCATGTCCTCTGGTAACAATTGACCATGTCCTCTGGTAACTAATGACCATGTCCTTTGCAGCTAATGACCATGTCCTCTGGTAGCTAATGACCATGTCCTATAGGAACTATTGACCATGTCCTTTGGTAACTATTGACCATGTCCTCTGGTAACTAATGACCATGTCCTCTGTTAACTATTGACCATGTCCTCTGGTAACTATTGACCATGTCCTCTGGTAACTAATGACCATGTCATTTGTTAACTATTGACCATGTCCTACAGGAACTATTGACCATGTCCTCTGGTAGCTAATGACCATGTCCTCTGGTAACTAATGACCGTGTCGTCTGGTAACTAATGACAATGTGCTCTGGTAACTATTGACCATGTCCTCTGGTAGCTAATGACCATGTCCTCTGGTAACTATTGACCATGTCCTCTGGTAACTAATGACCATGTCATTTGTTAACTGTTGACCATGTCCTACAGGAACTATTGACCATGTCCTCTGGTAGCTAATGACCATGTCCTCTGGTAACTAATGACCGTGTCGTCTGGTAACTAATGACAATGTGCTCTGGTAACTATTGACCATGTCCTATAGGAACTATTGACCATGTCCTCTGGTAACTATTTACCATGTCCTCTGGTAGCTAATGACCATGTTCTCTGGTAACTAATGACAATGTCCTCTGGTAACTAATGACCATGTCCTTACGTAGCTAACTACCATGTCCTCTGGTAACTAATGACCATGTCCTCCGGTAACTATTGACCATGTCCTCTGGTAGCTAATGACCATGTCCTCTGGTAACTAATGACCATGTCCTTTGGTAGCTAACTACCATGTCCTCTTGTATCTAATGACCATGTCCTCTGGTAACTATTGACCATGTCCTCTGGTAGCTTATGACCACGTCCTCTGGTAACTATTGACCATTTACTCGGGTAACTAATGACCACGTCCTCTGGTAGCTAATGACCATGTCCTCTTGTAAGTAATGACGATGTCCTCTGGTAACTATTGACCCTGTCCTCTGGTAGCTAATGACCACGTCCTCTGGTAACTATTGACCATGTCCTCTGGTAAATTTTGGACCATGTCCTATAGGAACTATTGACCATTTCCTCTGGTAACTAATGACCATGTCCTCTGGTAACTATTGACCATGTCCTATAGGAACTATTGACCATGTCCTCTGGTAACTATTGACCATGTCCTCTGTTAACTATTGACCATGTCCTATAGGAACTATTGACCATGTCCTCTGGTAACTAATGACCATTTCCTCTGGTAACTAATAACCACGTCCTCTGGTAGCTAATGACCATGTCCTCTGGTAGCTAATGACCACGTCCTCTGGTAACTAATGACCATGTCCTCTGGTAACTAATGACCATGTCCTACAGGAACTATTGACCATGTCCTCTGGTAGCTAATGACCATGTCCTCTGGTAACTAATGACTGTGTCCTCTGGTAACTAATGACAATGTGCTCTGGTAACTAATGACCATGTCCTATAGGAACTATTGACCATGTCCTCTGGTAACTATTCACTATGTCCTCTGGTAGCTAATGACCATGTCCTCTGGTAACTAATGACCATGTCCTCTGGTAACTAATGACCATGTGCTTTGGTAGCTAACTAGCATGTCCTCTTGTAACTAATGACCATGTCCTCTGGTAACCATTGACCATGTCCTCTGGTAGCTAATGACCATGTCCTCTGGTAACTATTGACCATGTCCTCTGGTAACTATTGACCATGTCCTCTGGTAACTATTGACCATGTCCTCTGGTAGCTAATGACCATGTCCTCTGGTAACTATTGACCATGTCCTCTGGTAGCTAATGACCACGTCCTCTGGTAACTATTGACCATGTCCTCTGGTAACTATTGACCATGTCCTATAGGAACTATTGACCATTCCCTCTGGCAACTAATGACCATTTCCTCGGGTAACTAATGACCACGTCCTCTGGTAGCTAATGACCATGTCCTCTGGTAGCTAATGACCACGTCCTCTGGTAACTAATGAACATGTCCTCTGGTAACTAATGACCATGTCCTTTGGTAGCTAACTACCATGTCCTCTTGTAACTAATGACCATGTCCTCTGGTAACTATTGACCCTGTCCTCTGGTAGCTAATGACCACGTCCTCTGGTAACTATTGACCATGTCCTCTGGTAACTATTGACCATGTCCTATAGGAACTATTGACCATTTCCTCTGGTAACTAATGACCATTTTCTCGGGTAACTAATGACCACGTCCTCTGGTAGCTAATGACCATGTCCTCTGGTAACTATTGACCATGTCCTCTGGTAACTATTGACCATGTGCTATAGGAACTATTGACCATGTCCTCTGGTAACTATTGACCATGTCCTCTGTTAACTATTGACCATGTCCTATAGGAACCATTGACCATTTCCTCTGGTAACTAATGACCATTTCCTCTGGTAACTAATAACCACGTCCTCTGGTAGCTAATGACCATGTCCTCTGGTAGCTAATGACCACGTCCTCTGGTAACTAATGACCATGTCCTCTGGTAATTAATGACCATGTCCTACAGGAACTATTGACCATGTCCTCTGGTAGCTAATGACCATGTCCTCTGGTAACTAATGACTGTGTCCTCTGGTAACTAATGACAATGTGCTCTGGTAACTAATGACCATGTCCTATAGGAACTATTGACCATGTCCTCTGGTAACTATTCACCATGTCCTCTGGTAGCTAATGACCATGTCCTCTGGTAACTAATGACCATGTCCTCTGGTAACTAATGACCATGTCCTTTGGTAGCTAACTAGCATGTCCTCTTGTAACTATTGACCATGTCCTCTGGTAACTATTGACCATGTCCTCTGGTAACTATTGACCATGTCCTCTGGTAGCTAATGACCATGTCCTCTGGTAACTATTGACCATGTCCTCTGGTAGCTAATGACCACGTCCTCTGGTAACTATTGACCATGTCCTCTGGTAACTATTGACCATGTCCTATAGGAACTATTGACCATTCCCTCTGGCAACTAATGACCATTTCCTCGGGTAACTAATGACCACGTCCTCTGGTAGCTAATGACCATGTCCTCTGGTAGCTAATGACCACGTCCTCTGGTAACTAATGAACATGTCCTCTGGTAACTAATGACCATGTCCTTTGGTAGCTAACTACCATGTCCTCTTGTAACTAATGACCACGTCCTCTGGTAATTATTGACCATGTCCTCTGGTAACCATTGACGATGTCCTATAGGAACTATTGACCATGTCCTCTGGCAACTATTGACCATGTCCTATAGGAACTATTGACCATGTCCTCTGGTAACTATTGACCATGTCCTCTGGTAACTATTGACCATGTCCTATGGGAACTATTGACCATTTCCTCTGGTAACTAATGACCATTTCCTCTGGTAACTAATAACCACGTCCTCTGGTAGCTAATGACCATGTCCTCTGGTAGCTAATGACCACGTCCTCTGGTAACTAATGACCATGTCCTCTGGTAACTAATGACCATGTACTACAGGAACTATTGACCATGTCCTCTGGTAGCTAATGACCATGTCCTCTGGTAACTAATGACAGTGTCCTCTGGTAACTAATGACAATGTGCTCTGGTAACTATTGACCATGTCCTATAGGAACTATTGACCATGTCCTCTGGTAACTATTGACCATGTCCTCTGGTAGCTAATGACCATGTCCTCTGGTAACTAATGACCATGTCCTCTGGTAACTAATGACCATGTCCTTAGGTAGCTAATGACCATGTCCTCTGGTAACTATTGACCATGTCCACTGGTAGATAATAACCATGTCCTCTGGTAACTAATTACCATGTCCTTTGGTAGCTAACTACCAAGTCCTCTGGAAACTAATGACCATGTCCTCTGGTAACTATTGACCATGTCCTCTGGTAGCTAATGACCATGTCCTCTGGTAACTAATGACCATGTCCTTTGGTAGCTAACTAGCATGTCCTCTTGTAACTAATGACCATGTCCTCTGGTAACTATTGACCATGTCCTCTGGTAGCTAATGACCATGTCCCCTGGTAACTAATGACCATGTCCTCTGGTAACTAATGACCATGTCCTATAGGAACTATTGACTTGGTCCTCTGGTAACTAATGACCATGTCCTTAGGTAGCTAATGACCATGTCCTCTGGTAACTAATGACCATGTCCTCTGGTAACTAATGACCATGTCCTTAGGTAGCTAATGACCATGTCCTCTGGTAACTATTGACCATGTCCTCTGGTAGCTAATGACCATGTCCTTTGGTAGCTAACTACCATGTCCTCTGGTAACTAAGGACCATGTCCTCTGGTAACTATTGACCATGTCCTCTGGTAGCTAATGACCATGTCCTCTGGTAACTAATGACCATGTCCTCTGGGAACTATTGACCATGTCATTAGGTAGCTAATGACCATGTCCCCTGGTAACTAATGACCATGTCCTCTGTTTACTATTGACCATGTCCTCTGGTAACTATTGACCATGTCCTCTGGTAACTAATGACCATGTCCTTTGTTAACTATTGGCCATGTCCTCTGGTAACTATTGACCATGTCCTCTGGTAACTAATGACCATGTCCTCTGGTAACTAATGACCCTGTCCTTTGTTAACTATTGACCATGTCCTCTGGTAACCATTTACCATGTCTTCTGGTAACTATTGACCATGTCCTCTGGTAACTAATGACCATGTATTTAGGTAGCTAATGACCACGTCATCTGGTAACTAATGACCATGTCCTCTGGTAACTAATGACCGTGTCCTCTGGTAACTATTGACAATGTGCTCTGGTAACTATTGACCATGTCCTCTGGTAACTAATGACCATGTCCTTTGTTAACTATTGACCATGTCCTCTGGTAACTATTGACCATGTCCTCTGGTAACTATTTACCATGTCTTCTGGTAACTATTGACCATGTCTTCTGGTAACTAATGACCATGTATTTAGGTAGCTAATGACCACATCATCTGGTAACTAATGACCATGTCCTCTGGTAACTATTGACCATGTCCTTATGAAACTAATGACCATGTCCTTATGAAACTAATGACCATGTCCTCTGTTAACTATTGACCATGTCTTCTGGTAACTATTGACCATGTCCTCTGGTAACTAATGACCATGTCCTCTGGTAACTATTGACCATGTACTTTGGTAGCTAATGACCATGTCCTCTGGTAACTATTGACCATGTCCTCGGGTAACTATTGACCATGTCCTCTGGTAACTAATGACCATGTCCTCTGGTAACTATTGACCATATCCTATGGTAAATATTGACCATGTCCTCTGGTAACTATTGACCATGTCCTCTGGTAGCTAATGACCATGTCCTCTGGTAACTAATGACAATGTGCTCTGGTAACTATTGACCATGTTCTATAGGAACTAGTGACCATGTCCTACAGGAACTATTGACCATGTCCTCTGGTAGCTAATGACCATGTCCTCTTGTAACTAATGACCATGTCCTCTGGTAACTAATAACCATGTCCTATAGGAACTATTGACCATGTCCTCTGGTAACTAATGACCATGTCCTATTGGAACTATTGACTATGTCCTCTGGTAACTAATGACCATGTCCTCTGGTAACTAATGACCATGTCCTTAGGTAGCTAATGACCATGTCCTCTGGTAGCTAATGACCATGTCCTATAGGAACTATTGACCATGTCTCCTGGTAACTAATGACCATGTCCTATAGGAACTATTGACTATGTCCTCTGGTAACTAATGACCATGTCCTCTGGTAACTAATGACCATGTCCTTAGGTAGCTAATGACCATGTCCACTGGTAACTAATGACCATGTACTTTGGTAGCTAATGACCATGTCCTCTGGTAACTAATGACCATGTCCTCTGTTAACTATTGACCATGTCCTCTGGTAGCTAATGACCATGTCCTCTGGTAACTAATGACCATGTCCTCTGGTAACTATTGACCATGTCCTCTGGTAACTAATGACCATGTCCTCTGGTAACTAATGACCATGTCCTCTGTTAACTATTGACCATGTCCTCTGGTAACTAATGACCATGTCCTCTGGTAACTAATGACCATGTCCTCTGGTAACTATTGACCATGTCCTCTGGTAACTAATGACCATGTCCTCTGGTAACAATTGACCATGTCCTCTGGTAACTAATGACCATGTCCTTTGGCAGCTAATGACCATGTCCTCTGGTAAATAATGACCATGTCCTCTGTTAACTAATGACCATGTCCTCTGGTAACTATTGACCATGTCCTCTGGTAACTAATGACCATGTCCTCTGTTAACTATTGACCATGTCCTCTGGTAACTATTGACCATGTCCTATAGGAACTATTGACCATGTCCTCTGGTAACTAATGACCATTTCCTCTGGTAACTAAGGACCACGTTCTCTGGTAGCTACTGACCACGTCCTCTGGTAGCTAATGACCATGTCCTCTGGTTACTAATGTCCATGTATTCTGGTAACTAATGACCATGTCCTCTGGTAACTATTGACCATGTCCTACAGGAACTATTGACCATTTCCTCTGGTAACTAATGACCATTTCCTCTGGTAACTAATGACCACGTCCTCTGGTAGCTAATGACCATGTCCTCTGGTAGTTAATGACCATGTCTTCTGGTAACTAATGACCATGTCCTTTGGTAGCTAACTACCATGTCCTCTGGTAACTAATGACCATGTCCTCTGGTAACTATTGACCATGTCCTCTGGTAGCTAATGACCATGTCCTCTGGTAACTAATAACCATGTCCTATAGGAACTATTGACCATTTCCTCTGGTAACTAATGACCATGTCCTATTGGAACTATTGACTATGTCCTCTGGTAACTAATGACCTTGTCCTCTGGTAACTAATGACCATGTCCTTAGGTAGCTAATGACCATGTCCTCTGGTAGCTAATGACCATGTCCTATAGGAACTATTGACCATGTCCTCTTGAAACTAATGACCATGTCCTCTGGTAACTAATGACCGTGTCCTCTGGTAACTATTGACCATGTCCTCTGGTAACTATTGACCATGTCCTCTGGTAACTATTTACCATGTCTTCTGGTAACTATTGACCATGTCTTCTGGTAACTAATGACCATGTATTTAGGTAGCTAATGACCACGTCATCTGGTAACTAATGACCATGTCCTCTGGTAACTATTGACCATGTCCTTATGAAACTAATGACCATGTCCTCTGGTAAGTAATTACCATGTCCTCTGTTAACTATTGACCATGTCTTCTGGTAACTATTGACCATGTCCTCTGGTAACTAATGACCATGTCCTCTGGTAACTATTGACCATGTACTTTGGTAGCTAATGACCATGTCTTCTGGTAACTATTGACCATGTCCTCGGGTAACTATTGACCATGTCCTCTGGTAACTAATGACCATGTCCTTTGGTAAATATTGACCATATCCTATGGTAAATATTGACCATGTCCTCTGGTAACTATTGACCATGTCCTCTGGTAGCTAATGACCATGTCCTCTGGTAACTAATGACAATGTGCTCTGGTAACTATTGACCATGTTCTATAGGAACTAGTGACCATGTCCTACAGGAACTATTGACCATGTCCTCTGGTAGCTAATGACCATGTCCTCTTGTAACTAATGACCATGTCCTCTGGTAACTAATAACCATGTCCTATAGGAACTATTGACCATGTCCTCTGGTAACTAATGACCATGTCCTATTGGAACTATTGACTATGTCCTCTGGTAACTAATGACCATGTCCTCTGGTAACTAATGACCATGTCCTATAGGAACTATTGACCATGTCTCCTGGTAACTAATGACCATGTCCTATAGGAACTATTGACTATGTCCTCTGGTAACTAATGACCATGTCCTTTGGTAGCTAATGACCATGTCCCCTGGTAACTATTGACCATGTCTTCTGGTAGCTAATGACCATGTCCTCTGGTAACTAATGACAATGTCCTCTGGTAACTATTGACCTTGTTTTATAGGAACTATTGACCATGTCCTCTGGTAACTATTGACCATGTCCTCTGGTAGCTAATGACCATGTCCTCTGGTAACTAATGACCATGTCCTCTGGTAACTATTGACCATGTCCTCTGGTAACTAATGACCATGTCCTCTGGTAACAATTGACCATGTCCTCTGGTAACTAATGACCATGTCCTTTGGCAGCTAATGACCATGTCCTCTGGTAAATAATGACCATGTCCTCTGTTAACTAATGACCATGTCCTCTGGTAACTATTGACCATGTCCTCTGGTAACTAATGACCATGTCCTCTGTTAACTATTGACCATGTCCTCTGGTAACTATTGACCATGTCCTATAGGAACTATTGACCATGTCCTCTGGTAACTAATGACCATTTCCTCTGGTAACTAATGACCACGTTCTCTGGTAGCTACTGACCACGTCCTCTGGTAGCTAATGACCATGTCCTCTGGTTACTAATGTCCATGTATTCTGGTAACTAATGACCATGTCCTCTGGTAACTATTGACCATGTCCTACAGGAACTATTGACCATTTCCTCTGGTAACTAATGACCATTTCCTCTGGTAACTAATGACCACGTCCTCTGGTAGCTAATGACCATGTCCTCTGGTAGTTAATGACCATGTCTTCTGGTAACTAATGACCATGTCCTTTGGTAGCTAACTACCATGTCCTCTGGTAACTAATGACCATGTCCTCTGGTAACTATTGACCATGTCCTCTGGTAGCTAATGACCATGTCCTCTGGTAACTAATAACCATGTCCTATAGGAACTATTGACCATTTCCTCTGGTAACTAATGACCATGTCCTATTGGAACTATTGACTATGTCCTCTGGTAACTAATGACCTTGTCCTCTGGTAACTAATGACCATGTCCTTAGGTAGCTAATGACCATGTCCTCTGGTAGCTAATGACCATGTCCTATAGGAACTATTGACCATGTCCTCTTGAAACTAATGACCATGTCCTCTGGTAACTAATGACCGTGTCCTCTGGTAACTATTGACCATGTCCTCTGGTAACTATTGACCATGTCCTCTGGTAACTATTTACCATGTCTTCTGGTAACTATTGACCATGTCTTCTGGTAACTAATGACCATGTATTTAGGTAGCTAATGACCACGTCATCTGGTAACTAATGACCATGTCCTCTGGTAACTATTGACCATGTCCTTATGAAACTAATGACCATGTCCTCTGGTAAGTAATTACCATGTCCTCTGTTAACTATTGACCATGTCTTCTGGTAACTATTGACCATGTCCTCTGGTAACTAATGACCATGTCCTCTGGTAACTATTGACCATGTACTTTGGTAGCTAATGACCATGTCTTCTGGTAACTATTGACCATGTCCTCGGGTAACTATTGACCATGTCCTCTGGTAACTAATGACCATGTCCTTTGGTAAATATTGACCATATCCTATGGTAAATATTGACCATGTCCTCTGGTAACTATTGACCATGTCCTCTGGTAGCTAATGACCATGTCCTCTGGTAACTAATGACAATGTGCTCTGGTAACTATTGACCATGTTCTATAGGAACTAGTGACCATGTCCTACAGGAACTATTGACCATGTCCTCTGGTAGCTAATGACCATGTCCTCTTGTAACTAATGACCATGTCCTCTGGTAACTAATAACCATGTCCTATAGGAACTATTGACCATGTCCTCTGGTAACTAATGACCATGTCCTATTGGAACTATTGACTATGTCCTCTGGTAACTAATGACCATGTCCTCTGGTAACTAATGACCATGTCCTATAGGAACTATTGACCATGTCTCCTGGTAACTAATGACCATGTCCTATAGGAACTATTGACTATGTCCTCTGGTAACTAATGACCATGTCCTCTGGTAACTAATGACCATGTCCTTAGGTAGCTAATGACCATGTCCTCTGGTAACTAATGACCATGTACTTTGGTAGCTAATGACCATGTCCTCTGGTAACTAATGACCATGTACTTTGGTAGCTAATGACCATGTCCTCTGGTAACTAATGACCATGTCCTCTGTTAACTATTGACCATGTCCTCTGGTAGCTAATGACCATGTCCTCTGGTAACTAATGACCATGTCCTCTGGTAACTATTGACCATGTCCTCTGGTAACTAATGACCATGTCCTCTGTTAACTAATGACCATGTACTCTGGTAAGTATTGACCATGTCCTCTGGTAACTAATGACCATGTCATTTGTTAACTATTGACCATGTCCTCTGGTAACTATTGACCATGTCCTCTGGTAACTAATGACCATGTCCTTTGGTAGCTAATGACCATGTCCTCTGGTAACTATTGACCATGTCCTCTGGTAACTAATGACCATGTCCTTTGGTAGCTAATGACCATGTCCTCTGGTAACAATTGACCATGTCCTCTGGTAACTAATGACCATGTCCTTTGGCAGCTAATGACCATGTCCTCTGGTAAATAATGACCATGTCCTCTGTTAACTAATGACCATGTCCTCTGGTAACTATTGACCATGTCCTCTGGTAACTAATGACCATGTCCTCTGTTAACTATTGACCTTGTCCTCTGGTAACTATTGACCATGTCCTTTGGTAGCTAATGACCATGTCCTCTGGTAACAATTGACCATGTCCTCTGGTAACTAATGACCATGTCCTTTGGCAGCTAATGACCATGTCCTCTGGTAAATAATGACCATGTCCTCTGTTAACTAATGACCATGTCCTCTGGTAACTATTGACCATGTCCTCTGGTAACTAATGACCATGTCCTCTGTTAACTATTGACCATGTCCTCTGGTAACTATTGACCATGTCCTATAGGAACTATTGACCATGTCCTCTGGTAACTAATGACCATTTCCTCTGGTAACTAATGACCACGTTCTCTGGTAGCTAATGACCACGTCCTCTGGTAGCTAATGACCATGTCCTCTGGTTACTAATGTCCATGTATTCTGGTAACTAATGACCATGTCCTCTGGTAACTATTGACCATGTCCTATAGGAACTATTGACCATTTCCTCTGGTAACTAATGACCATTTCCTCTGGTAACTAATGACCACGTCCTCTGGTAGCTAATGACCATGTCCTCTGGTAGTTAATGACCATGTCTTCTGGTAACTAATGACCATGTCCTTTGGTAGCTAACTACCATGTCCTCTGGTAACTAATGACCATGTCCTCTGGTAACTATTGACCATGTCCTCTGGTAGCTAATGACCATGTCCTCTGGTAACTAATAACCATGTCCTATAGGAACTATTGACCATTTCCTCTGGTAACTAATGACCATGTCCTATTGGAACTATTGACTATGTCCTCTGGTAACTAATGACCTTGTCCTCTGGTAACTAATGACCATGTCCTTAGGTAGCTAATGACCATGTCCTCTGGTAGCTAATGACCATGTCCTATAGGAACTATTGACCATGTCCTCTGGTAACTAATGACCATGTCCAATAGGAACTATTGACTATGTCCTCTGGTAACTAATGACCATGTCCTCTGGTAACTAATGACCATGTCCTTAGGTAGCTAATGACCATGTCCTCTGGTAATTAATGACCATGTCCTTTGGTAGCTAATGACCATGTCCTCTGGTAACTAATGACCATGTCCTCTGTTAACTATTGACCATGTCCTTTGGTAGCTAATGACCAGTGTCCTCTGGTAACTAATGACCATGTCCTCTGTTAACTATTGACCATGTCCTTTGGTAGCTATTGACCATGTCCTCTGGTAACTAATGACCATGTCCTCTGTTAACTATTGACCTTGTCCTCTGGTAACTATTGACCATGTCCTCTGGTAACTAATGACCATGTCCTCTGTTAACTATTGACCATGTCCTCTGGTAACTATTGACCATGTCCTCTGGTAACTAATGAACATGTCATTTGTTAACTATTGACCATGTCCTACAGGAACTATTGACCATGTCCTCTGGTAGCTAATGACCATGTCCTCTGGTAACTAATGACCGTGTCGTCTGGTAACTAATGACAATGTGCTCTGGTAACTATTGACCATGTGCTATAGGAACTATTGACCATGTCCTCTGGTAACTATTTACCATGTCCTCTGGTAGCTAATGACCATGTTCCCTGGTAACTAATGACCATGTCCTCTGGTAACTAATGACCATATCCTTAGGTAGCTAACTACCATGTCCTCTGGTAACTAATGACCATGTCCTCCGGTAACTATTGACCATGTCCTCTGGTAACTAATGAACATGTCATTTGTTAACTATTGACCATGTCCTACAGGAACTATTGACCATGTCCTCTTGTATCTAATGACCATGTCCTCTGGTAACTATTGACCATGTCCTCTGGTAGCTAATGACCCCGTCCTCTGGTAACTATTGACCATGTCCTCTGATAACTATTGACCATGTCCTATAGGAACTATTGACCATTTCCTCTGGTAACTAATGACCATTTCCTCGGGTAACTAATGACCACGTCCTCTGGTAGCTAATGACCACGTCCTCTGGTAACTAATAAACATGTCCTCTGGTAACTAATGACCATGTCCTTTGGTAGCTAACTACCATGTCCTCTTGTAACTAATGACGATGTCCACTGGTAACTATTGACCCTGTCCTCTGGTAGCTAATGACCACGTCCTCTGGTAACTATTGACCATGTCCTCTGGTAACTATTGACCATGTTCTATAGGAACTATTGACCATTTCCTCTGGTAACTAATGACCATTTTCTCGGGTAACTAATGACCACGTCCTCTAGTAGCTAATGACCATGTCCTCTGGTAACTATTGACCATGTCCTCTGGTAACTATTGACCATGTCCTATAGGAACTATTGACCATGTCCTCTGGTAACTATTGACCATGTCCTCTGTTAACTATTGACCATGTCCTATAGGAACTATTGACCATTTCCTCTGGTAACTAATGACCATTTCCTCTGGTAACTAATAACCACGTCCTCTGGTAGCTAATGACCATGTCCTCTGGTAGCTAATGACCACGTCCTCTGGTAACTAATGACCATGTCCTCTGGTAACTAATGACCATGTCCTACAGGAACTATTGACCATGTCCTCTGGTAGCTAATGACCATGTCCTCTGGTAACTAATGACCGTGTCCTCTGGTAACTAATGACAATGTGGTCTGGTAACTAATGACCATGTCCTATAGGAACTATTGACCATGTCCTCTGGTAACTATTTACCATGTCCTCTGGTAGCTAATGACCATGTCCTCTGGTAACTAATGACCATGTCCTCTGGTAACTAATGACCATGTCCTTTGGTAGCTAACTAGCATGTCCTCTTGTAACTAATGACCATGTCCTCTGGTAACTATTGACCATGTCCTCTGGTAGCTAATGACCACGTCCTCTGGTAACTATTGACCATGTCCTCTGGTAACTATTGACCATGTCCTATAGGAACTATTGACCATTCCCTCTGGTAACTAATGACCATTTCCTCGGGTAACTAATGACCACGTCTTCTGGTAGCTAATGACCATGTCCTCTGGTAGCTAATGACCATGTCCTCTGGTAACTAATGAACATGTCCTCTGGTAACTAATGACCATGTCCTTTGGTAGTTTACTACCATGTCCTCTTGGAACTAATGACCATGTCCTCTGGTAACTATTGACCATGTCCTCTGGTAACTAATGACAATTTCCTCGGGTAACTAATGACCACATCCTCTGGTAGCTCATGACCATGTCCTCTGGTAACTATTGACCATGTCCTCTGGCAACTATTGACCATGTCCTATAGGAACTATTGACCATGTCCTCTGGTAACTATTGACCATGTCCTCTGGTAACTATTGACCATGTCCTATGGGAACTATTGACCATTTCCTCTGGTAACTAATGACCATTTCCTCTGGTAACTAATGACTACGTCCTCTGGTAGCTAATGACCATGTCCTCTGGTAGCTAATGACCTCGTCCTCTGGTAACTAATGACCATGTCCTACAGGAACTATTGACCATGTCCTCTGGTAGCTAATGACCATGTCCTCTGGTAACTAATGACCGTGTCCTCTGGTAACTAATGACAATGTGCTCTGGTAACTATTGACCATGTCCTATAGGAACTATTGACCATGTCCTCTGGTAACTATTGACCATGTCCTCTGGTAGCTAATGACCATGTCCTCTGGTAACTAATGACCATGTCCTCTGGTAACTAAAGACCATGTCCTTAGGTAGCTAATGACCATGTCCTCTGGTAACTATTGACCATGTCCTCTGGTAGATAATGACCATGTCCTCTGGTAACTAATGACCTTGTCCTTTGGTAGCTAACTACCATGTCCTCTGGTAACTACAGACCATGTCCTCTGGTAACTATTGACCATGTCCTCTGTTAGCTAATGACCATGTCCTCTGGTAACTAATGACCATGTCCTTTGGTAGCTAACTACCATGTCCTCTTGTAACTAATGACCATGTCCTCTGGTAACTATTGACCATGTCCTTAGGTAGCTAATGACCATGTCCCCTGGTAACTAATGACCATGTCCTCTGGTAACTAATGACCATGTCCTATAGGAACTATTGACTTGGTCCTCTGGTAACTAATGACCATGTCCTTAGGTAGCTAATGACCATGTCCTCTGGTAACTAATGACCATGTCCTTAGGTAGCTAATGACCATGTCCTCTGGTAACTATTGACCATGTCCTCTGGTAGCTAATGACCATGTCCTTTGGTAGCTAACTACCATGTCCTCTGGTAACTAATGACCATGTCCTCTGGTAACTATTGACCATGTCCTCTGGTAGCTAATGACCATGTCCTCTGGTAACTAATGACCATGTCCTCTGGTAACTATTGACCATGTCCTTAGGTAGCTAATGACCATGTCCCCTGGTAACTAATGACCATGTCCTCTGTTAACTATTGACCATGTCCTCTGGTAACTATTGACCATGTCCTCTGGTAACTAATGACCATGTCCTTTGTTAACTATTGACCATGTCCTCTGGTAACTATTGACCATGTCCTCTGGTAACTAATGACCATGTCCTCTGGTAACTAATGACATTGTCCTATAGGAGCTATTGACCATTTCCTCTGGTAACTAATGACCATTTCCTCTGGTAACTAATAACCACGTCCTCTGGTAGCTAATGACCATGTCCTCTGGTAGCTAATGACCACGTCCTCTGGTAACTAATGACCATGTCCTACAGGAACTATTGACCATGTCTTCTGGTAGCTAATGACCATGTCCTCTGGTAACTAATGACCGTGTCCTCTGGTAACTAATGACAATGTGGTCTGGTAACTAATGACCATGTCCTATAGGAACTATTGACCATGTCCTCTGGTAACTATTTACCATGTCCTCTGGTAGCTAATGACCATGTCCTCTGGTAACTAATGACCATGTCCTCTGGTAACTAATGACCATGTCCTTTGGTAGCTAACTAGCATGTCCTCTTGTAACTAATGACCATGTCCTCTGGTAACTATTGACCATGTCCTCTGGTAGCTAATGACCACGTCCTCTGGTAACTATTGACCATGTCCTCTGGTAACTATTGACCATGTCCTATAGGAACTATTGACCATTCCCTCTGGTAACTAATGACCATTTTCTCGGGTAACTAATGACCACGTCTTCTGGTAGCTAATGACCATGTCCTCTGGTAGCTAATGACCATGTCCTCTGGTAACTAATGAACATGTCCTCTGGTAACTAATGACCATGTCCTTTGGTAGCTAACTACCATGTCCTCTTGTAACTAATGACCATGTCCTCTGTTAACTATTGACCATGTCCTCTGGTAGCTAATGACCACGTCCTCTGGTAATTATTGACCATGTCCTCTGGTAACTATTGACGATGTCCTATAGGAACTATTGGCCATTTCCTCTGGTAACTAATGACCATTTCCTCGGGTAACTAATGACCACATCCTCTGGTAGCTAATGACCATGTCCTCTGGTAACTATTGACCATGTCCTCTGGCAACTATTGACCATGTCCTATAGGAACTATTGACCATGTCCTCTGGTAACGATTGACCATGTCCTCTGGTAACTATTGACCATGTCCTATGGGAACTATTGACCATTTCCTCTGGTAACTAATGACCATTTCCTCTGGTAACTAATAACTACGTCCTCTGGTATCTAATGACCATGTCCTCTGGTAGCTAATGACCTCGTCCTCTGGTAACTAATGACCATGTCCTCTGGTAACTAATGACCATGTCCTACAGGAACTATTGACCATGTCCTCTGGTAGCTAATGACCATGTCCTCTGGTAACTAATGACCGTGTCCTCTGGTAACTAATGACAATGTGCTCTGGTAACTATTGACCATGTCCTATAGGAACTATTGACCATGTCCTCTGGTAACTATTGACCATGTCCTCTGGTAGCTAATGACCATGTCCTCTGGTAACTAATGACCATGTCCTCTGGTAACTAAAGACCATGTCCTTAGGTAGCTAATGACCATGTCCTCTGGTAACTATTGACCATGTCCTCTGGTAGATAATGACCATGTCCTCTGGTAACTAATGACCATGTCTTTTGGTAGCTAACTACCATGTCCTCTGGTAACTACAGACCATGTCCTCTGGTAACTATTGACCATGTCCTCTGGTAGCTAATGACCATGTCCTCTGGTAACTAATGACCATGTCCTTTGGTAGCTAACTACCATGTCCTCTTGTAACTAATGACCATGTCCTCTGGTAACTATTGACCATGTCCTTAGGTAGCTAATAACCATGTCCCCTGGTAACTAATGACCATGTCCTCTGGTAACTAATGACCATGTCCTATAGGAACTATTGACTTGGTCCTCTGGTAACTAATGACCATGTCCTTAGGTAGCTAATGACCATGTCCTCTGGTAACTAATGACCATGTCCTCTGGTAACTAATGACCATGTCCTTAGGTAGCTAATGACCATGTCCTCTGGTAACTATTGACCATGTCCTCTGGTAGCTAATGACCATGTCCTCTGGTAACTAATGACCATGTCCTTTGGTAGTTTACTACCATGTCCTCTTGTAACTAATGACCATGTCCTCTGGTAACTATTGACCATGTCCTCTGGTAGCTAATGACCACGTCCTCTGGTAATTATTGACCATGTCCTCTGGTAACTATTGACGATGTCCTTTGGGAACTATTGACCATTTCCTCTGGTAACTAATGACAATTTCCTCGGGTAACTAATGACCACATCCTCTGGTAGCTCATGACCATGTCCTCTGGTAACTATTGACCATGTCCTCTGGCAACTTTTGACCATGTCCTATAGGAACTATTGACCATGTCCTCTGGTAACTATTGACCATGTCCTCTGGTAACTATTGACCATGTCCTATGGGAACTATTGACCATTTCCTCTGGTAACTAATGACCATTTCCTCTGGTAACTAATAACTACGTCCTCTGGTAGCTAATGACCATGTCCTCTGGTAGCTAATGACCTCGTCCTCTGGTAACTAATGACCATGTCCTACAGGAACTATTGACCATGTCCTCTGGTAGCTAATGACCATGTCCTCTGGTAACTAATGACCGTGTCCTCTGGTAACTAATGACAATGTGCTCTGGTAACTATTGACCATGTCCTATAGGAACTATTGACCATGTCCTCTGGTAACTATTGACCATGTCCTCTGGTAGCTAATGACCATGTCCTCTGGTAACTAATGACCATGTCCTCTGGTAACTAAAGACCATGTCCTTAGGTAGCTAATGACCATGTCCTCTGGTAACTATTGACCATGTCCTCTGGTAGATAATGACCATGTCCTCTGGAAACTAATGACCTTGTCCTTTGGTAGCTAACTACCATGTCCTCTGGTAACTACAGACCATGTCCTCTGGTAACTATTGACCATGTCCTCTGGTAGCTAATGACCATGTCCTCTGGTAACTAATGACCATGTCCTTTGGTAGCTAACTACCATGTCCTCTTGTAACTAATGACCATGTCCTCTGGTAACTATTGACCATGTCCTTAGGTAGCTAATGACCATGTCCCCTGGTAACTAATGACCATGTCCTCTGGTAACTAATGACCATGTCCTAAAGGAACTATTGACTTGGTCCTCTGGTAACTAATGACCATGTCCTTAGGTAGCTAATGACCATGTCCTCTGGTAACTATTGACCATGTCCTCTGGTAGCTAATGACCATGTCCTTTGGTAGCTAACTACCATGTCCTCTGGTAACTAATGACCATGTCCTCTGGTAACTATTGACCATGTCCTATAGGAACTATTGACCATGTCCTCTGGTAACTATTGACCATGTCCTCTGGTAGCTAATGACCATGTCCTCTGGTAACTAATGACCATGTCCTCTGGTAACTAAAGACCATGTCCTTAGGTAGCTAATGACCATGTCCTCTGGTAACTATTGACCATGTACTCTGGTAACTAATGACCATGTCCTTTGTTAACTATTGACCATGTCCTCTGGTAACTATTGACCATGTCCTCTGGTAACTAATGACCATGTCCTCTGGTAACTAATGACATTGTCCTATAGGAACTATTGACCATTTCCTCTGGTAACTAATGACCATTTCCTCTGGTAACTAATAACCACGTCCTCTGGTAGCTAATGACCATGTCCTCTGGTAGCTAATGACCACGTCCTCTGGTAACTAATGACCATGTCCTACAGGAACTATTGACCATGTCTTCTGGTAGCTAATGACCATGTCCTCTGGTAACTAATGACCGTGTCCTCTGGTAACTAATGACAATGTGGTCTGGTAACTAATGACCATGTCCTATAGGAACTATTGACCATGTCCTCTGGTAACTATTTACCATGTCCTCTGGTAGCTAATGACCATGTCCTCTGGTAACTAATGACCATGTCCTCTGGTAACTAATGACCATGTCCTTTGGTAGCTAACTAGCATGTCCTCTTGTAACTAATGACCATGTCCTCTGGTAACTATTGACCATGTCCTCTGGTAGCTAATGACCCCGTCCTCTGGTAACTATTGACCATGTCCTCTGGTAACTATTGACAATGTCCTATAGGAACTATTGACCATTCCCTCTGGTAACTAATGACCATTTTCTCGGGTAACTAATGACCACGTCTTCTGGTAGCTAATGACCATGTCCTCTGGTAGCTAATGACCATGTCCTCTGGTAACTAATGAACATGTCCTCTGGTAACTAATGACCATGTCCTTTGGTAGCTAACTACCATGTCCTCTTGTAACTAATGACCATGTCCTCTGGTAACTATTGACCATGTCCTCTGGTAGCTAATGACCACGTCCTCTGGTAATTATTGACCATGTCCTCTGGTAACTATTGACGATGTCCTATAGGAACTATTGACCATTTCCTCTGGTAACTAATGACCATTTCCTCGGGTAACTAATGACCACATCCTCTGGTAGCTAATGACCATGTCCTCTGGTAACTATTGACCATGTCCTCTGGCAACTATTGACCATGTCCTATAGGAACTATTGACCATGTCCTCTGGTAACGATTGACCATGTCCTCTTGTAACTATTGACCATGTCCTATGGGAACTATTGACCATGTCCTCTGGTAACTAATGACATTGTCCTTTGTTAACTATTGACCATGTCCTCTGGTAACTATTTACCATGTCTTCTGGTAACTATTGACCATGTCCTCTGGTAACTAATGACCATGTATTTAGGTAGCTAATGACCACGTCATCTGGTAACTAATGACCATGTCCTCTGGTAACTATTGACCATGTCCTCTTGAAACTAATGACCATGTCCTCTGGTAACTAATGACCGTGTCCTCTGGTAACTAATGACAATGTGCTCTGGTAACTATTGACCATGTCCTATAGGAACTATTGACCATGTCCTCTGGTAACTATTGACCATGTCCTCTGGTAGCTAATGACCATGTCCTCTGGTAACTAATGACCATGTCCTCTGGTAGCTAATGACCATGTCCCCTGGTAACTAATGACCATGTCCTTTGGTAGCTAACTACCATGTCCTCTGGTAACTAATGACCATGTCCTCTGGTAACTATTGACCATGTCCTCTGGTAGCTAATGACCATGTCCTCTGGTAACTAATGACCATGTCCTCTGGTAACTAATGACCATGTCCTCTGGTAACTAATGACCATGTACTATAGGAACCATTGACCATTTCCTCTGGTAACTAATGACCATGTCCTATAGGAACTATTGACTATGTCCTCTGGTAACTAATGACCATGTCCTCTGGTAACTAATGACCATGTACTTAGGTAGCTAATGACCATGTCCCCTGGTAACTAATGACCATGTCCTTAGGTAGCTAATGACCATGTCCTCTGGTAACTATTGACCATGTCTTCTGGTAGCTAATGACCATGTCCTCTGGTAACTAATGACAATGTGTTCTGGTAACTATTGACCATGTTTTATAGGAACTATTGACCATGTCCTCTGGTAACTATTCACCATGTCCTCTGGTAGCTAATGACCATGTCCTCTGGTAACTAATGACCATGTCCTCTGGTAACTAATGACCATGTCCTTAGGTAGCTAATGACCATGTCCTCTGGTAACTAATGACCATGTCCTCTGGTAGATAATGACCATGTCCTCTGGTAACTAATGACCATGTCATTTGGTAGCTAACTACCATGTCCTCTGGTAACTAATGACCATGTCCTCAGGTAACCATTGACCATGTCCTCGGGTAGCTAATGACCATGTCCTCTGGTAACTAATGACCATGTCCTTTGGTAGCTAACTACCATGTCCTCTTGTAACTAATGACCATGTCCTCTGGTAACTATTGACCATGTCCTCTGGTAGCTAATGACCATGTCCTCTGGTAACTAATGACCATGTCCTCTGGTAACTAATGACCATGTCCTATAGGAACTATTGACTTGGTCCTCTGGTAACTAATGACCATGTCCTTAGGTAGCTAATGACCATGTCCTCTGGTAATTATTGACCATGTCCTCTGGTAACTATTGACGATGTCCTATAGGAACTATTGACCATTTCCTCTGGTAACTAATGACCATTTCCTCGGGTAACTAATGACCACATCCTCTGGTAGCTAATGACCATGTCCTCTGGTAACTATTGACCATGTCCTCTGGCAACTATTGACCATGTCCTATAGGAACTATTGACCATGTCCTCTGGTATCTATTGACCATGTCCTCTGGTAACTATTGACCATGTCCTATGGGAACTATTGACCATTTCCTCTGGTAACTAATGACCATTTCCTCTGGTAACTAATAACCACGTCCTCTGGTAGCTAATGACCATGTCCTCTGGTAGCTAATGACCACGTCCTCTGGTAACTAATGACCATGTCCTCTGGTAACTAATGACCATGTCCTACAGGAACTATTGACCATGTCCTCTGGTAGCTAAAGACCATGTCCTCTGGTAACTAATGACCGTGTCCTCTGGTAACTAATGACAATGTGCTCTGGTATCTATTGACCATGTCCTCTGGTAGCTAATGACCATGTCCTCTGGTAACTAATGACCATGTCCTCTGGTAACTAATGACCATGTCCTCTGGTAACTATTGACCATGTCCTCTGGTAGCTAACGACCATGTCCTCTGGTAACTAATGAACATGTCCTCTGGTAACTATTGACCATGTCCTCTGGTAAGTAATGACCATGTCCTCTGGTAACTAATGACCATGTCCTCTGGTAACTATTGACCATGTCCTCTGGTAACTAATGACCATGTCCTCTGGTAACTAATGACCATGTCATTTGTTAACTATTGACCATGTCATCTGGTAACTAATGACCATGTCCTTTGGTAGCTAATGACCATGTCCTCTGGTAGGTAATGACCATGTCCTTTGGTAGCCAATGACCATGTCCTCTGGTAACTAATGACCATGTCCTTAGGTAGCTAATGACCATGTCCTCTGGTAACTAATGACCATGTCCTCTGGTAACTAATGACCATGTCCTCTGTTAACGAATGACCATGTCCTCTGGTAACTATTGACCACGTCCTCTGGTAACTAATGACCATGTCCTCTGTTAACTATTGACCATGTCCTCTGGTAACTATTGACCATGTCCTATAGGAACTATTGACCATGTCCTCTGGTAACTAATGACCATGTCCTCTGGTAACTATTGACCATGTCCTATAGGAACTATTGACCATGTCCTGTGGTAACTAATGACCATTTCCTCTGGTAACTAATGACGACGTTCTCTGGTAGCTAATGACCACGTCCTCTGGTAGCTAATGACCATGTCCTCTGGTAACTAATGTCCATGTACTCTGGTAACTAATGACCATGTCCTCAGGTAACTATTGACCATGTCCTATAGGAAATATTTACCATTTCCTCTGGTAAGTAATGACCATTTCCTCTGGTAACTAATGGCCACGTCCTCTGGTAGCTAATGACCATATCCTCTGGTAGCTAATGACCATGTCCTTTGGTAGTTAATGACCATGTCGTCTGGTAACTAATGACCATGTTCTTCGGTAGCTAATGACCATGTCCTCTGGTAACTAATGACCATGTCCTCTGTTAACTAATGACCATGTCCTCTGGTAACTATTGACCATGTCCTCTGGTAACTAATGACCATGTCCTCTGTTAACTATTAACCATGTCCTCTGGTAACTATTGACCATGTCCTATAGGAACTATTGACCATGTCCTCTGGTAACTAATGACCATGTCCTTTGGTAGCTAATGACCATGTCCTCTGGTAACTATTGACCATGTCCTATAGGAACTATTGACCATGCCCTCTGGTAACTAATGACCATGTCCTCTGGTAACTAATGACCACGTCCTCTGGTAGCTAATGACCACGTCCTCTGGTAACTATTGACCTTGTCCTATAGGAACTATTGACCATGTCCTCTGGTAACTAATGACCATGTCCTCTGGTAACTAATGACCACGTCCTCTGGTAGCTCATGACCACGTCCTCTGGTAACTATTGACCATGTCCTCTGGTAACTATTGACCATGTCCTATAGGAACTATTGACCATTTCCTCTGGTAACTAATGACCATTTCCTCTGGTAACTAATGACCACGTCCTCTGGTAGCTAATGACCATGTCCTCTGGTAGCTAATGACCACGTCCTCTGGTAACTAATGAACATGTCCTCTGGTAACTATTGACCATGTCCTCTGGTAACTATTGACCATGTCCTCTGGTAACTATTGACCATGTCCTATAGGAACTATTGACCATGTCCTCTGGTAACTATTGACCATGTCCTCTGGTAGCTAATCACCATGTCCTCTGGTAAGTTTTGACCATGTCCTATAGGAATTATTGACCATTTCCTCTGGTAACTAATGACCATTTCCTCTGGTAACTAAAAACCACGTCCTCTGGTAGCTAATGACCATGTCCTCTGGTAGGTAATGACCACGTCCTCAGGTAACTAATGACCATGTCCTCTGGTAACTAATGACCATGTCCTACAGGAACTATTGACCATGTCCTCTGGTAGGTAATGACCACGTCCTCAGGTAACTAATGACCATGTCCTCAGGTAACTAATGACCATGTCATCTGGTAACTAATGACCATGTCCTACAGGAACTATTGACCATGTCCTCTGGTAGCTAATGACCATGTCCTCTGGTAACTAATGACCGTGTCCTCTGGTAACTAATGACAATGTGCTCTGGTAACTATTGACCATGTCCTCTGGTAACTAATGAACATGTCCTCTGGTAACTATTGACCATGTCCTCTGGTAAGTAATGACCATGTCCTCTGGTAACTAATGACCATGTCCTTAGGTAGCTAATGACCATGTCCTCTGGTAACTAATGACCATGTCCTTTGGTAGCTAATGACCATGTCCTCTGGTAACTAATGACCATGTCCTCTGTTAACTATTGACCATGTCCTCTGGTAGCTAATGACCATGTCCTCTGGTAACTAATGACCATGTCCTCTGTTAACTATTGACCATGTCCTCTGGTAACTATTGACCATGTCCTCTGGTAACTAATGACCATGTCCTCTGGTAACTAATGACCATGTCATTTGTTAACTATTGACCATGTCATCTGGTAACTAATGACCATGTCCTTTGGTAGCTAATGACCATGTCCTCTGGTAGGTAATGACCATGTCCTTTGGTAGCCAATGACCATGTCCTCTGGTAACTAATGACCATGTCCTTAGGTAGCTAATGACCATGTCCTCTGGTAACTAATGACCATGTCCTCTGGTAACTAATGACCATGTCCTCTGTTAACGAATGACCATGTCCTCTGGTAACTATTGACCACGTCCTCTGGTAACTAATGACCATGTCCTATAGGAACTATTGACCATGTCCTCTGGTAACTAATGACCATGTCCTCTGGTAACTATTGACCATGTCCTATAGGAACTATTGACCATGTCCTGTGGTAACTAATGACCATTTCCTCTGGTAACTAATGACGACGTTCTCTGGTAGCTAATGACCACGTCCTCTGGTAGCTAATGACCATGTCCTCTGGTAACTAATGTCCATGTACTCTGGTAACTAATGACCATGTCCTCAGGTAACTATTGACCATGTCCTATAGGAAATATTTACCATTTCCTCTGGTAAGTAATGACCATTTCCTCTGGTAACTAATGGCCACGTCCTCTGGTAGCTAATGACCATATCCTCTGGTAGCTAATGACCATGTCCTTTGGTAGTTAATGACCATGTCGTCTGGTAACTAATGACCATGTTCTTCGGTAGCTAATGACCATGTCCTCTGGTAACTAATGACAATGTGCTCTGGTAACTATTGACCATGTCCTCTGGTAACTATTGACCATGTCCTCTGGTAGCTAATCACCATGTCGTCTGGTAAGTTTTGACCATGTCCTATAGGAACTATTGACCATGTCCTCTGGTAACTATTGACCATGTCCTCTGGTAGCTAATCACCATGTCCTCTGGTAACTATTGACCATGTCCTATAGGAACTATTGACCATGTCCTCTGGTAACTAATGACCATGTCCTCTGGTAACTAATGACCAGGTCCTCTGGTAGCTAATGACCACGTCCTCTGGTAACTATTGACCATGTCCTATAGGAACTATTGACCATGTCCTCTGGTAACTAATGACCATGTCCTCTGGTAACTAATGACCACGTCCTCTGGTAGCTCATGACCACGTCCTCTGGTAACTATTGACCATGTCCTCTGGTAACTATTGACCATGTCCTATAGGAACTATTGACCATTTCCTCTGGTAACTAATGACCATTTCCTCGGGTAACTAATGACCACGTCCTCTGGTAGCTAATGACCATGTCCTCTGGTAGCTAATGACCACGTCCTCTGGTAACTAATGAACATGTCCTCTGGTAACTATTGACCATGTCCTCTGGTAACTATTGACCATGTCCTCTGGTAACTATTGACCATGTCCTATAGGATCTATTGACCATGTCCTCTGGTAACTATTGACCATGTCCTCTGGTAGCTAATCACCATGTCGTCTGGTAAGTTTTGACCATGTCCTATAGGAATTATTGACCATTTCCTCTGGTAACTAATGACCATTTCCTCTGGTAACTAAAAACCACGTCCTCTGGTAGCTAATGACCATGTCCTCTGGTAGGTAATGACCACGTCCTCAGGTAACTAATGACCATGTCCTCTGGTAACTAATGACCATGTCCTACAGGAACTATTGACCATGTCCTCTGGTAGGTAATGACCACGTCCTCAGGTAACTAATGACCATGTCCTCAGGTAACTAATGACCATGTCCTCTGGTATCTAATGACCATGTCCTACAGGAACTATTGACCATGTCCTCTGGTAGCTAATGACCATGTCCTCTGGTAACTAATGACCGTGTCCTCTGGTAACTAATGACAATGTGCTCTGGTAACTATTGACCATGTCCTATAGGAACTATTGACCATGTCCTCTGGTAACTATTGACCATGTCCTCTGGTAGCTAATGACCATGTCCTCTGGTAACTAATGACCATGTCCTCTGGTAGATAATGACCATGTCCTCTGGTAACTAATGACCATGTCATTTGGTAGCTAACTACCATGTCCTCTGGTAACTAATGGCCATGTCCTCTGGTAACTATTGACCATGTCCTCTGGTAACTATTGACCATGTCCTCTGGTAGCTAATGACCATGTCCTCTGGTAACTAACTACCATGTCCTCTGGTAACTAATGACCATGTCCTCTGGTAACTATTGACCATGTCCTCTGGTAGCTAATGACCATGTCGTCTGGTAACTAATGACCATGTCCTTTGGTAGCTAACTACCATGTCCTCTTGTAACTAATGACCATGTCCTCTGGTAGCTTTTGACCATGTCCTCTGGTAGCTAATGACCATGTCCTCTGGTAACTAATTACCATGTCCTATAGGAACTATTGACTTGGACCTCTGGTAACTAATGACCATGTCCTTAGGTAGCTAATGACCATGTCCTCTGGTAACTAATGACCATGTCCTCTGGTAACTAATGACCATGTCCTTAGGTAGCTAATGACCATGTCCTCTGGTAACTATTGACCATGTCCTCTGGTAGCTAATGACCATGTCCTTTGGTAGCTAACTACCATGTCCTCTGGTAACTAATAACCATGTCCTCTGGTAACTATTGACCATGTCTTCTGGCAGCTAATGACCATGTCCTCTGCTAACTAATGACCATGTCCTCTGGTAACTAATGACCATGTCCTATAGGAACTATTGACCATGTCCTCTGGTAACTAATGACCATGTCCTATAGGAACTATTGACTATGTCCTCTGGTAACTAATGACCATGTCCTCTGGTAACTAATGACCATGTCCTTAGGTAGCTAATGACCATGTCCTCTGGTAACTAATGACCATGTCCTCTGGTAGGTAATGACCACGTCCTCTGGTAGCTAATGACCGTGTCCTCTGGTAACTAATGACAATGTGCTTTGGTATCTATTGACCATGTCCTCTGGTAGCTAATGACCATGTCCTCTGGTAACTAATGACCATGTCCTCTGGTAACTAATGACCATGTCCTCTGGTAACTATTGACCATGTCCTTTGGTAACTATTTACCATGTCCTCTGGTAGCTAATCACCATGTCCTCTGGTAAGTTTTGACCATGTCATATAGGAATTATTGACCATTTCCTCTGGTAGCTAATGACCATGTCCTCTGGGAACTAATGAACATGTCCTCTGGTAACTATTGACCATGTCCTCTGGTAAGTAATGACCATGTCCTCTGGTAACTAATGACCATGTCCTTAGGTAGCTAATGACCATGTCCTCTGGTAACTAATGACCATGTCCTTTGGTAGCTAATGACCATGTCCTCTGGTAACTAATGACCATGTCCTCTGTTAACTATTGACCATGTCCTCTGGTAGCTAATGACCATGTCCTCTGGTAACTAATGACCATGTCCTCTGTTAACTATTGACCATGTCCTCTGGTAACTATTGACCATGTCCTCTGGTAACTAATGACCATGTCATTTGTTAACTATTGACCATGTCATCTGGTAACTAATGACCATGTCTTTTGGTAGCTAATGACCATGTCCTCTGGTAGCTAATGACCATGTCCTCTGGTAGCTAATGACCATGTCCTTTGGTAGCCAATGACCATGTCCTCTGGTAACTAATGACCATGTCCTTAGGTAGCTAATGACCATGTCCTCTGGTAACTAATGACCATGTCCTCTGGTAACTAATGACCATGTCATTTGTTAACTATTGACCATGTCATCTGGTAACTAATGACCATGTCCTTTGGTAGCTAATGACCATGTCCTCTGGTAGGTAATGACCATGTCCTCTGGTAGCTAATGACCATGTCCTTTGGTAGCCAATGACCATGTCCTCTGGTAACTAATGACCATGTCCTTAGGTAGCTAATGACCATGTCCTCTGGTAACTAATGACCATGTCCTCTGGTAACTAATGACCATGTCCTCTGTTAACGAATGACCATGTCCTCTGGTAACTATTGACCACGTCCTCTGGTAACTAATGACCATGTCCTCTGTTAACTATTGACCATGTCCTCTGGTAACTATTGACCATGTCCTATAGGAACTATTGACCATGTCCTCTGGTAACTAATGACCATGTCCTCTGGTAACTATTGACCATGTCCTATAGGAACTATTGACCATGTCCTGTGGTAACTAATGACCATTTCCTCTGGTAACTAATGACGACGTTCTCTGGTAGCTAATGACCACGTCCTCTGGTAGCTAATGACCATGTCCTCTGGTAACTAATGTCCATGTACTCTGGTAACTAATGACCATGTCCTCAGGTAACTATTGACCATGTCCTATAGGAAATATTTACCATTTCCTCTGGTAAGTAATGACCATTTCCTCTGGTAACTAATGGCCACGTCCTCTGGTAGCTAATGACCATATCCTCTGGTAGCTAATGACCATGTCCTTTGGTAGTTAATGACCATGTCGTCTGGTAACTAATGACCATGTTCTTCGGTAGCTAATGACCATGTCCTCTGGTAACTAATGACAATGTGCTCTGGTAACTATTGACCATGTCCTATAGGAACTATTGACCATGTCCTCTGGTAACTAATGACCATGTCCTCTGGTAACTAATGACCACGTCCTCTGGTAGCTAATGACCACGTCCTCTGGTAACTATTGACCATGTCCTATAGGAACTATTTACCATGTCCTCTGGTAACTAATGACCATGTCCTCTGGTAGCTAATGACCACGTCCTCTGGTAACTATTGACCATGTCCTATAGGAACTATTGACCATGTCCTCTGGTAACTATTGACCATGTCCTCTGGTAACTATTGACCATGTCCTATAGGAACTATTGACCATTTCCTCTGGTAACTAATGACCATTTCCTCGGGTAACTAATGACCACGTCCTCTGGTAGCTAATGACCATGTCCTCTGGTAGCTAATGACCACGTCCTCTGGTAACTAATGAACATGTCCTCTGGTAACTATTGACCATGTCCTCTGGTAACTATTGACCATGTCCTCTGGTAACTATTGACCATGTCCTATAGGAACTATTGACCATGTCTTCTGGTAACTATTGACCATGTCCTCTGGTAGCTAATCACCATGTCCTCTGGTAAGTTTTGACCATGTCCTATAGGAATTATTGACCATTTCCTCTGGTAACTAATGACCATTTCCTCTGGTAACTAAAAACCACGTCCTCTGGTAGCTAATGACCATGTCCTCTGGTAGGTAATGACCACGTCCTCAGGTAACTAATGACCATGTCCTCTGGTAACTAATGACCATGTCCTACAGGAACTATTGACCATGTCCTCTGGTAGGTAATGACCACGTACTCAGGTAACTAATGACCATGTCCTCAGGTAACTAATGACCATGTCCTCTGGTAACTAATGACCATGTCCTACAGGAACTATTGACCATGTCCTCTGGTAGCTAATGACCATGTCCTCTGGTAACTAATGACCGTGTCCTCTGGTAACTAATGACAATGTGCTCTGGTAACTATTGACCATGTCCTATAGGAACTATTGACCATGTCCTTAGGTAGCTAATGACCATGTCCTTTGGTAACTATTGACCATGTCCTCTGGTAGATAATGACCATGTCCTCTGGTAACTAATGACCATGTCATTTGGTAGCTAACTACCATGTCCTCTGGTAACTAATGACCATGTCCTCTGGTAACTATTGACCATGTCCTCTGGTAACTATTGACCATGTCCTCTGGTAGCTAATGACCATGTCCTCTGGTAACTAATGACAATGTCCTCTGGTAACTAATGACCATGTCCTTAGGTAGCTAATGACCATGTCCTTTGGTAACTATTGACCATGTCCTCTGGTAGATAATGACCATGTCCTCTGGTAACTAATGACCATGTCCTTTGGTAGCTAACTACCATGTCCTCTGGTAACTAATGACCATGTCCTTTGGTAGCTAACTACCATGTCCTCTTGTAACTAATGACCATGTCCTCTGGTAGCTTTTGATCATGTCCTCTGGTAGCTAATGACCATGTCCTCTGGTAACTAATGACCATGTCCTATAGGAACTATTGACTTGGTCCTCTGGTAACTAATGACCATGTCCTTAGGTAGCTAATGACCATGTCCTCTGGTAACTAATGACCATGTCCTCTGGTAACTAATGACCATGTCCTTAGGTAGCTAATGACCATGTCCTCTGGTAACTATTGACCATGTCCTCTGGTAGCTAATGACCATGTCCTTTGGTAGCTAACTACCATGTCCTCTGGTAACTAATAACCATGTCCTCTGGTAACTATTGACCATGTCCTCTGGTAGCTAATGACCATGTCCTCTGCTAACTAATGACCATGTCCTATAGGAACTATTGACTATGTCCTCTGGTAACTAATGACCATGTCCTCTGGTAACTAATGACCATGTCCTTAGGTAGCTAATGACCATGTCCTCTGGTAACTAATGACCATGTCCTCTGGTAGGTAATGACCACGTCCTCAGGTAACTAATGACCATGTCCTCTGGTAACTAATGACCATGTCCTACACGAACTATTGACCATGTCCTCTGGTAGCTAATGACCGTGTCCTCTGGTAACTAATGACAATGTGCTCTGGTATCTATTGACCATGTCCTCTGGTAGCTAATGACCATGTCCTCTGGTAACTAATGACCATGTCCTCTGGTAACTAATGACCATGTCCTCTGGTAACTATTGACCATGTCCTCTGGTAGCTAATGACCATGTCCTCTGGGAACTAATGAACATGTCCTCTGGTAACTATTGACCATGTCCTCTGATAAGTAATGACCATGTCCTCTGGTAACTAATGACCATGTCCTTAGGTAGCTAATGACCATGTCCTCTGGTAACTAATGACCATGTCCTTTGGTAGCTAATGACCATGTCCTCTTGTAACTAATGACCATGTCCTCTGTTAACTATTGACCATGTCCTCTGGTAGCTAATGACCATGTCCTCTGGTAACTAATGACCATGTCCTCTGTTAACTATTGACCATGTCCTCTGGTAACTAATGACCATGTCATTTGTTAACTATTGACCATGTCATCTGGTAACTAATGACCATGTCCTTTGGTAGCTAATGACCATGTCCTCTGGTAGCTAATGACCATGTCCTCTGGTAGCTAATGACCATGTCCTTTGGTAGCCAATGACCATGTCCTCTGGTAACTAATGACCATGTCCTTAGGTAGCTAATGACCATGTCCTCTGGTAACTAATGACCATGTCCTCTGGTAACTAATGACCATGTCCTCTGTTAACGAATGACCATGTCCTCTGGTAACTATTGACCACGTCCTCTGGTAACTATTGACCATGTCCTATAGGAACTATTGACCATGTCCTCTGGTAACTAATGACCATGTCCTCTGGTAACTATTGACCATGTCCTATAGGAACTATTGACGATGTCCTGTGGTAACTAATGACCATTTCCTCTGGTAACTAATGACGACGTTCTCTGGTAGCTAATGACCACGTCCTCTGGTAGCTAATGACCATGTCCTCTGGTAACTAATGTCCATGTACTCTGGTAACTAATGACCATGTCCTCTGGTAACTATTGACCATGTCCTATAGGAAATATTTACCATTTCCTCTGGTAAGTAATGACCATTTCCTCTGGTAACTAATGGCCACGTCCTCTGGTAGCTAATGACCATGTCCTCTGGTAGCTAATGACCATGTCCTTTGGTAGTTAATGACCATGTCGTCTGGTAACTAATGACCATGTTCTTCGGTAGCTAATGACCATGTCCTCTGGTAGCTAATGACCACGTCCTCTGGTAACTAATGAACATGTCCTCTGGTAACTATTGACCATGTCCTCTGGTAACTATTGACCATGTCCTCTGGTAACTATTGACCATGTCCTATAGGAACTATTGACCATGTCTTCTGGTAACTATTGACCATGTCCTCTGGTAGCTAATCACCATGTCCTCTGGTAAGTTTTGACCATGTCCTATAGGAATTATTGACCATTTCCTCTGGTAACTAATGACCATTTCCTCTGGTAACTAAAAACCACGTCCTCTGGTAGCTAATGACCATGTCCTCTGGTAGGTAATGACCACGTCCTCAGGTAACTAATGACCATGTCCTCTGGTAACTAATGACCATGTCCTACAGGAACTATTGACCATGTCCTCTGGTAGCTAATGACCATGTCCTCTGGTAACTAATGACAATGTGCTCTGGTAACTATTGACCATGTCCTATAGGAACTATTGACCATGTCCTCTGGTAACTATTGACCATGTCCTCTGGTAGCTAATGACCATGTCCTCTGGTAACTAATGACCATGTCCTCTGGTAACTAATGACCATGTCCTTAGGTAGCTAATGACCATGTCCTTTGGTAACTATTGACCATGTCCTCTGGTAGATAATGACCATGTCCTCTGGTAACTAATGACCATGTCATTCTGTAGCTAACTACCATGTCCTCTGGTAACTAATGACCATGTCCTCTGGTAACTATTGACCATGTCCTCTGGTAACTATTGACCATGTCCTCTGGTAGCTAATGACCATGTCCTCTGGTAACTAATGACAATGTCCTCTGGTAACTAATGACCATGTCCTTAGGTAGCTAATGACCATGTCCTTTGGTAACTATTGACCATGTCCTCTGGTAGATAATGACCATGTCCTCTGGTAACTAATGACCATGTCCTTTGGTAGCTAACTACCATGTCCTCTGGTAACTAATGACCATGTCCTCTGGTAACTATTGACCATGTCCTCTGGTAGCTAATGACCATGTCGTCTGGTAACTAATGACCATGTCCTTTGGTAGCTAACTACCATGTCCTCTTGTAACTAATGACCATGTCCTCTGGTAGCTTTTGATCATGTCCTCTGGTAGCTAATGACCATGTCCTCTGGTAACTAATGACCATGTCCTATAGGAACTATTGACTTGGTCCTCTGGTAACTAATGACCATGTCCTTAGGTAGCTAATGACCATGTCCTCTGGTAACTAATGACCATGTCCTCTGGTAACTAATGACCATGTCCTTAGGTAGCTAATGACCATGTCCTCTGGTAACTATTGACCATGTCCTCTGGTAGCTAATGACCATGTCCTTTGGTAGCTGACTACCATGTCCTCTGGTAACTAATAACCATGTCCTCTGGTAACTATTGACCATGTCCTCTGGTAGCTAATGACCATGTCCTCTGCTAACTAATGACCATGTCCTATAGGAACTATTGACTATGTCCTCTGGTAACTAATGACCATGTCCTCTGGTAACTAATGACCATGTCCTTAGGTAGCTAATGACCATGTCCTCTGGTAACTAATGACCATGTCCTCTGGTAGGTAATGACCACGTCCTCAGGTCACTAATGACCATGTCCTCTGGTAACTAATGACCATGTCCTACACGAACTATTGACCATGTCCTCTGGTAGCTAATGACCGTGTCCTCTGGTAACTAATGACAATGTGCTCTGGTATCTATTGACCATGTCCTCTGGTAGCTAATGACCATGTCCTCTGGTAACTAATGACCATGTCCTCTGGTAACTAATGACCATGTCCTCTGGTAACTATTGACCATGTCCTCTGGTAGCTAATGACCATGTCCTCTGGGAACTAATGAACATGTCCTCTGGTAACTATTGACCATGTCCTCTGATAAGTAATGACCATGTCCTCTGGTAACTAATGACCATGTCCTTAGGTAGCTAATGACCATGTCCTCTGGTAACTAATGACCATGTCCTTTGGTACCTAATGACCATGTCCTCTTGTAACTAATGACCATGTCCTCTGTTAACTATTGACCATGTCCTCTGGTAGCTAATGACCATGTCCTCTGGTAACTAATGACCATGTCCTCTGTTAACTATTGACCATGTCCTCTGGTAACTAATGACCATGTCATTTGTTAACTATTGACCATGTCATCTGGTAACTAATGACCATGTCCTTTGGTAGCTAATGACCATGTCCTCTGGTAGCTAATGACCATGTCCTCTGGTAGCTAATGACCATGTCCTTTGGTAGCCAATGACCATGTCCTCTGGTAACTAATGACCATGTCCTTAGGTAGCTAATGACCATGTCCTCTGGTAACTAATGACCATGTCCTCTGGTAACTAATGACCATGTCCTCTGTTAACGAATGACCATGTCCTCTGGTAACTATTGACCACGTCCTCTGGTAACTAATGACCATGTCCTCTGTTAACTATTGACCATGTCCTCTGGTAACTATTGACCATGTCCTATAGGAACTATTGACCATGTCCTCTGGTAACTAATGACCATGTCCTCTGGTAACTATTGACCATGTCCTATAGGAACTATTGACGATGTCCTGTGGTAACTAATGACCATTTCCTCTGGTAACTAATGACGACGTTCTCTGGTAGCTAATGACCACGTCCTCTGGTAGCTAATGACCATGTCCTCTGGTAACTAATGTCCATGTACTCTGGTAACTAATGACCATGTCCTCTGGTAACTATTGACCATGTCCTATAGGAAATATTTACCATTTCCTCTGGTAAGTAATGACCATTTCCTCTGGTAACTAATGGCCACGTCCTCTGGTAGCTAATGACCATGTCCTCTGGTAGCTAATGACCATGTCCTTTGGTAGTTAATGACCATGTCGTCTGGTAACTAATGACCATGTTCTTCGGTAGCTAATGACCATGTCCTCTGGTAACTAATGACAATGTGCTCTGGTAACTATTGACCATGTCCTATAGGAACTATTGACCATGTCCTCTGGTAACTAATGACCATGTCCTTTGGTAGCTAATGACCATGTCCTCTGGTAACTATTGACCATGTCCTATAGGAACTATTGACCATGTCCTCTGGTAACTAATGACCATGTCCTCTGGTAACTAATGACCACGTCCTCTGGTAGCTAATGACCACGTAATCTGGTAACTATTGACCATGTCCTCTGGTAACTATTGACCATGTCCTCTGGTAGCTAATCACCATGTCCTCTGGTAAGTTTTGACCATGTCCTATAGGAATTATTGACCATTTCCTCTGGTAACTAATGACCATTTCCTCTGGTAACTAAAAACCACGTCCTCTGGTAGCTAATGACCATGTCCTCTGGTAGGTAATGACCACGTCCTCAGGTAACTAATGACCATGTCCTCTGGTAACTAATGACCATGTCCTACAGGAACTATTGACCATGTCCTCTGGTAGGTAATGACCACGTCCTCAGGTAACTAATGACCATGTCCTCAGGTAACTAATGACCATGTCCTCTGGTAACTAATGACCATGTCCTACAGGAACTATTGACCATGTCCTCTGGTAGCTAATGACCATGTCATTTGTTAACTATTGACCATGTCATCTGGTAACTAATGACCATGTCCTTTGGTAGCTAATGACCATGTCCTCTGGTAGCTAATGACCATGTCCTTTGGTAGCCAATGACCATGTCCTCTGGTAACTAATGACCATGTCCTTAGGTAGCTAATGACCATGTCCTCTGGTAACTAATGACCATGTCCTCTGGTAACTAATGACCATGTCCTCTGTTAACGAATGACCATGTCCTTTGGTAACTATTGACCACGTCCTCTGGTAACTAATGACCATGTCCTCTGTTAACTATTGACCATGTCCTCTGGTAACTATTGACCATGTCCTATAGGAACTATTGACCATGTCCTCTGGTAACTAATGACCATGTCCTCTGGTAACTATTGACCATGTCCTATAGGAACTATTGACCATGTCCTGTGGTAACTAATGACCATTTCCTCTGGTAACTAATGACGACGTTCTCTGGTAGCTAATGACCACGTCCTCTGGTAGCTAATGACCATGTCCTCTGGTAACTAATGTCCATGTACTCTGGTAACTAATGACCATGTCCTCTGGTAACTATTGACCATGTCCTATAGGAAATATTTACCATTTCCTCTGGTAAGTAATGACCATTTCCTCTGGTAACTAATGGCCACGTCCTCTGGTAGCTAATGACCATGTCCTCTGGTAGCTAATGACCATGTCCTTTGGTAGTTAATGACCATGTCGTCTGGTAGCTAATGACCATGTTCTTCGGTAGCTAATGACCATGTCCTCTGGTAACTAATGACAATGTGCTCTGGTAACTATTGACCATGTCCTATAGGAACTATTGACCATGTCCTCTGGTAACTAATGACCATGTCCTTTGGTAGCTAATGACCATGTCCTCTGGTAACTATTGACCATGTCCTATAGGAACTATTGACCATGTCCTCTGATAACTAATGACCATGTCCTCTGGTAACTAATGACCACGTCCTCTGGTAGCTAATGACCACGTAATCTGGTAACTATTGACCATGTCCTCTGGTAACTATTGACCATGTCCTCTGGTAGCTAATCACCATGTCCTCTGGTAAGTTTTGACCATGTCCTATAGGAATTATTGACCATTTGCTCTGGTAACTAATGACCATTTCCTCTGGTAACTAAAAAATACGTCCTCTGGTAGCTAATGACCATGTCCTCTGGTAGGTAATGACCACGTCCTCAGGTAACTAATGACCATGTCCTCTGGTAACTAATGACCATGTCCTACAGGAACTATTGACCATGTCCTCTGGTAGCTAATGACCATGTCCTCTGGTAACTAATGACCGTGTCCTCTGGTAACTAATGACAATGTGCTCTGGTAACTATTGACCATGTCCTATAGGAACTATTGACCATGTCCTCTGGTAACTATTGACCATGTCCTCTGGTAGCTAATGACCATGTCCTCTGGTAAGTAATGACCATGTAATTTGGTAGCTAACTACCATGTCCTCTGGTAACTAATGACCATGTCCTCTGGTAACTATTGACCATGTCCTCTGCTAACTATTGACCATGTCCTCTGGTAGCTAATGACCATGTCCTCTGGTAACTAATGACCATGTCCTCTGGTAACTAATGACCATGTCCTTTGGTAGCTAACTACCATGTCCTCTGGTAACTAATGACCATGTCCTCTGGTAACTATTGACCATGTCCTCTGGTAGCTAATGACCATGTAGTCTGGTAACTAATGAACATGTCCTTTGGTAGCTAACTACCATGTCCTCTTGTAACTAATGACCATGTCCTCTGGTAGCTTTTGACCATGTCCTCTGGTAGCTAATGACCATGTCCTCTGGTAACTAATGACTATGTCCTATAGGAACTATTGACTTGGTCCTCTGGTAACTAATGACCATGTCCTTAGGTAGCTAATGACCATGTCCTCTGGTAACTAATGACCATGTCCTCTGGTAACTAATGACCATGTCCTTAGGTAGCTAATGACCATGTCCTCTGGCAACTATTGACCATGTCCTCTGGTAGCTAATGACCATGTCCTTTGGTAGCTAACTACCATGTCCTCGGGTAACTAATAACCATGTCCTCTGGTAACTATTGACCATGTCCTCTGGTAGCTAATGACCATGTCCTCTGCTAACTAATGACCATGTCCTCTGGTAACTAATGACCATGTCCTATAGGAACTATTGACCATGTCCTCTGGTAACTAATGACCATGTCCTCTGGTAGGTAATGACCACGTCCTCTGGTAACTAATGACCATGTCCTATAGGAACTATTGACCATGTCCTCTGGTAACTAATGACCATGTCCTGTGGTAGGTAATGACCACGTCCTCAGGTAACTAATGACCATGTCCTCTGGTAACTAATGACCATGTCCTACAGGAACTATTGACCATGTCCTCTGGTAGGTAATGACCACATCCTCAGGTAACTATTGACCATGTCCTTTGGTAGCTAATGACCATGTCCTCTGGTAACTAATGACCGTGTCCTCTGGTAACTAATGACAATGTGCTCTGGTAACTAATGACCATGTCCTCTGGTAACTAATGACCATGTCCTTAGGTAGCTAATGACCATGTCCTCTGGTAACTAATGACCATGTCCTTTGGTAGCTAATGACCATGTCCTCTGGTAACTAATGACCATGTCCTCTGTTAACTATTGACCATGTCCTCTGGTAGCTAATGACCATGTCCTCTGTTAACTATTGACCATGTCCTCTGGTAACTATTGACCATGTCCTCTGGTAACTATTGACCATGTCCTCTGTTAACTATTGACCATGTCCTCTGGTAACTATTGACCATGTCCTATAGGAACTATTGACCATGTCCTCTGGTAACTAATGACGATGTCCTCTGGTAACTATTGACCATGTCCTATCGGAACTATTGACCATGTCCTATAGGAACTATTGACTATGTCCTCTGGTAACTAATGACCACGTTCTCTGGTAGCTAATGACGACGTCCTCTGGTAACTAATGACCATGTCCTCTGGTAACTATTGACCATGTCCTCTGGTAACTATTGACCATGTCCTATAGGAACTATTGACCATTTCCTCTGGTATATAATGACCATTTCCTCTGGTAACTAATGACCACGTCCTCTGGTAGCTAATGACCATGTCCTCTGGTAGCTAATGACCATGTCCTTTGGTAGCTAATGACCATGTCCTCTGGTAACTAATGACCATGTCCTTAGGTAGCTAATGACCATGTCCTCTGGTAACTAATGACAATGTGCTCTGGTAACTATTGACCATGTCCTATAGGAACTATTGACCATGTCCTCTGGTAACTATTGACCTTGTCCTCTGGTAACTAATGACCTTGTCCTTTGGTAGCTAATGACCATGTCCTCTGGTAACTAATGACCATGTCCTTTCTTAACTAATGACCATGTCCTCTGGTAACTATTGACCATGTCCTCAGGTAACTAATGACCATGTCCTCCGTTAACTATTGACCATGTCCTCTGGTAAGTATTGACCATGTCCTATAGGAACTATTGACCATGTGCTCTGATAACTAATGACCATGTCCTCTGGTAACTAATGACCATTTCCTCTGGTAACTAATGACCATTTCCTCTGGTAACTAATGACCACGTTCTCTGGTAGCTAATGACCACGTCCTCTGGTAGCTAATGACCATGTCCTCTGGTAACTAATGTCCATGTATTCTGGTAACTAATGACCATGTCCTCTGGTAACTATTGACCATGTCCTATAGGAACTATTGACCATTTCCTCTGGTAACTAATGACCATTTCCTCTGGTAACTAATGACCATGTCCTCTGGTAACAAATGTCCATGTACTCTGGTAACTAATGACCATGTCCTCTTGTAACTAATGACCATGTCCTCTGGTAACTAATGACCATGTCCTCTGGTAACTATTGACCATGTCCTCTGGTAGCTAATGACCATGTCCTCTTGTAACTAATGACCATGTCCTCTGGTAACCAGTAACCATGTCCTATAGTAACTATTGACCATTTCCTCTGGTAACTAATGACCATGTCCTATTGGAACTATTGACTATGTCCTCTGGTAACTAATGACCATGTCCTCTGGTAACTAATGACCATGTCCTTAGGTACCTATTGACCATGTCCTCTGGTAGCTAATGACCATGTCCTATAGGAACTATTGACCATGTCCTCTGGTAACTAATGACCATGTCCTATAGGAACTATTGACTATGTCCTCTGGTAACTAATGACCATGACCTCTGGTAACTAATGACCATGTCCTTAGGTAGCTAATGACCATGTCCTCTGGTAACTAATGACCATGTCCTTTGGCAGCTAATGACCATGTCCTCTGGTAACTAATGACCATGTCCTCTGGTAGCTAATGACCATGTCCTAAAGGAACTATTGACCATGTCCTCTGGTAACTAATGACCATGTCCTATAGGAACTATTGACTATGTCCTCTGGTAACTAATGACCATGTCCTCTGGTAACTAATGACCATGTCCTTAGGTAGCTAATGACCATGTCCTCTGGTAGCTAATGACCATGTCCTCTGGTAGCTAATGACCATGTCCTTTGGTAGCCAATGACCATGTCCTCTGGTAACTAATGACCATGTACTTAGGTAGCTAATGACCATGTCCTCTGGTAACTAATGACCATGTCCTCTGGTAACTAATGACCATGTCCTCTGTTAACTAATGACCATGTCCTCTGGGAACTATTGACCATGTCCTCTGGCAACTAATAACCATGTCCTCTTTTAACTATTGACCATGTCCTCTGGTAACTATTGACCATGTCCTATAGGAACTATTGACCATGTCCTCTGGTAACTAATGACCATTTCCTCAGGTAACTAATGACCACGTTCTCTGGTAGCTAATGACCACGTCCTCTGGTAGCTAATGACCATGTCCTCTGGTAACTAATGTCCATGTACTCTGGTAACTAATGACCATGTCCTCTGGTAACTATTGACCATGTCCTATAGGAACTATTGACCATTTCCTCTGGTAACTAATGACCATTTCCTCTGGTAACTAATGACCACGTCCTCTGGTAGCTAATGACCATGTCCTCTGGTAACTATTGACCATGTCCTCTGGTAGCTAATGACCATGTCCTCTGGTAACTAATGACCATGTCCTCTGGTAACTAATGACAATGTACTATAGGAACCATTGACCATTTCCTCTGGTAACTAATGACCATGTCCTATAGGAACTATTGACCATGTCCTCTGGTAACTAATGACCATGTCCTCTGGTAACTAATGACAATGTGCTCTGGTAACTATTGACCATGTCCTCTGGTAACTATTGACCATGTCCTCTGGTAACTAATGACCATGTCCTCTGGTAGCTAATGACCATGTCCTCTGGTAACTATTGACCATGTCCTATAGGAACTATTGACCATGTCCTCTGGTAACTAATGACCATGTCCTCTGGTAACTAATGACCACGTCCTCTGGTAGCTAATGACCACGTCCTCTGGTAACTATTGACCATGTCCTCTGGTAACTATTGACCATGTCCTATAGGAACTATTGACCATTTCCTCTGGTAACTAATGACCATTTCCTCGGATAGCTAATGACCACGTCCTCTGGTGGCTAATGACCATGTCCTCTGGTAGCTAATGACCACGTCCTCTCGTAACTAATGAGCATGTCCTCTGGTAACTATTGACCATGTCCTCTGGTAACTATTGACCATGTCCTCTGGTATCTATTGACCATGTCCTATAGGAACTATTGACCATGTCCTCTGGTAACTATTGACCATGTCCTCTGGTAGCTAATGACCATGTCCTCTGGTAACTTTTGACGATGTCCTATAGGAACTATTGACCATTTCCTCTGGTAACTAATGACCATTTCCTCTGGTAACTAATAACCACGTCCTCTGGTAGCTAATGACCATGTCCTCTGGTAGGTAATGACCACGTCCTCAGGTAACTAATGACCATGTCCTCTGGTAACTAATGACCATGTCCTACAGGAACTATTGACCATGTCCTCTGGTAGCTAATGACCATGTCCTCTGGTAACTAATGACCGTGTCCTCTGGTAACTAATGACAATGTGCTCTGGTAACTATTGACCATGTCCTATAGGAACTATTGACCATGTCCTCTGGTAACTATTGACCATGTCCTCTGGTAGCTAATGACCATGTCCTCTGGTAACTAATGACCATGTACTCTGGTAACTGATGACCATGTCCTTAGGTAGCTAATGACCATGTCCTTTGGTAACTATTGACCATGTCCTCTGGTAGATAATGACCATGTCCTCTGGTAACTTATGACCATGTCCGTTGGTAGCTAACTACCATGTCCTCTGGTAACTAATGACCATGTCCTCTGGTAACTATTGACCATGTCCTCTGGTAGCTAATGACCATGTCCTCTGGTAACTAATGACCATGTCCTTTGGTAGCTAACTACCATGTCCTCTTGTAACGAATGACCATGTCCTCTGGTAACTATTGACCATGTCCTCTGGTAGCTAATGAACATGTCCTCTGGTAACTAATGACCATGTCCTCTGGTAACTAATGACCATGTCCTATAGGAACTATTGACTTGGTCGTCTGGTAACTAATGACCATGTCCTCTGGTAACTAATGACCATGTCCTACAGGAACTATTGACCATGTCCTCTGGTAGGTAATGACCACGTCGTCAGGTAACTAATGACCATGTCCTCAGGTAACTAATGACCATGTCCTCTGGTAACTAATGACCATGTCCTACAGGAACTATTAACCATGTCCTCTGGTAGCTAATGACCATGTCCTCTGGTAACTAATGACCGTGTCCTCTGGTAACTAATGACAATGTGCTCTGGTAACTATTGACCATGTCCTATAGGAACTATTGACCATGTCCTCTGGTAACTATTGACCATGTCCTCTGGTAACTAATGACCATGTCCTCTGGTAACTAATGACCATGTCCTTAGGTAGCTAATGACCATGTCCTTTGGTAACTATTGACCATGTCCTCTGGTAGATAATGACCATGTCCTCTGGTAACTAATGACCATGTCCTTTGGTAGCTAACTACCATGTCCTCTGGTAACTAATGACCATGTCCTCTGGTAACTATTGACCATGTCCTCTGGTAACTATTGACCATGTCCTCTGGTAGCTAATGACCATGTCCTCTGGTAACTAATGACCATGTCCTCTGGTAACTAATGACCATGTCCTTAGGTAGCTAATGACCATGTCCTTTGGTAACTATTGACCATGTCCTCTGGTAGATAATGACCATGTCCTCTGGTAACTAATGACCATGTCCTTTGGTAGCTAACTACCATGTCCTCTGGTAACTAATGACCATGTCCTCTGGTAACTATTGACCATGTCCTCTGGTAGCTAATGACCATGTCCTCTGGTAACTAATGACCATGTCCTTTGGTAGCTAACTACCATGTCCTCTTGTAACTAATGACCATGTCCTCTGGTAGCTATTGACCATGTCCTCTGGTAGCTAATGACCATGTCCTCTTGTAACTAATGACCATGTCCTATAGGAACTATTGACTTGGTCCTCTGGTAACTAATGACCATGTCCTTAGGTAGCTAATGACCATGTCCTCTGGTAACTAATGACCATGTCCTCTGGTAACTAATGACCATGTCCTTAGGTAGCTAATGACCATGTCCTCTGGTAACTATTGACCATGTCCTCTGGTAGCTAATGACCATTTCCTTTGCTAGCTAACTACCATGTCCTCTGGTAACTAATGACCATGTCCTCTGGTAACTATTGACCATGTCCTCTGGTAGCTAATGACCATGTCCTCTGCTAACTAATGACCATGTCCTCTGGTAACTAATGACCATGTCCTATAGGAACTATTGACCATGTCCTCTGGTAACTAATGACCATGTCCTATAGGAACTATTGACTATGTCCTCTGGTAACTAATGACCATGTCCTCTGGTAACTAATGACCATGTCCGTAGGTAGCTAATGACCATGTCCTCTGGTAACTAATGACCATGTCCTTTGGTAGCTAATGACCATGTCCTCTGGTAACTAATGACCATGTCCTCTGTTAACTATTGACCATGTCATCTGGTAGCTAATGACCATGTCCTCTGTTAACTATTGACCATGTCCTCTGGTAACTATTGACCATGTCCTCTGGTAACTAATGACCATGTCCTCTGTTAACTATTGACCATGTCCTCTGTTAACTATTGACCATGTCCTCTGGTAACTATTGACCATGTCCTATAGGAACTATTGACCATGTCCTCTGGTAACTAATGACCATGTCCTCTGGTAACTATTGACCATGTCCTATCGGAACTATTGACCATGTCCTATAGGAACTATTGACTATGTCCTCTGGTAACTAAAGACCATGTTCTCTGGTAGCTAATGACCACGTCCTCTGGTAGCTAATGACCATGTCCTTAGGTAGCTAATGACCATGTCCTCTGGTAACTAATGACAATGTGCTCTGGTAACTATTGACCATGTCCTATAGGAACTATTGACCATGTCCTCTGGTAACTAATGACCATGTCCTTTGGTAGCTAATGACCATGTCCTCTGGTAACTATTGACAATGTGCTCTGGTAACTATTGACCATGTCCTCTGGTAACTAATGACCATGTCCTTAGGTAGCTAATGACCATGTCCTCTGGTAACTAATGACAATGTGCTCTGGTAACTATTGACCATGTCCTATAGGAACTATTGACCATGTCCTCTGGTAACTATTGACAATGTGCTCTGGTAACTATTGACCATGTCCTATAGGAACTATTGACCATTTCCTCTGGTATATAGTGACCATTTCCTCTGGTAACTAATGACCACGTCCTCTGGTAGCTAATGACCATGTCCTCTGGTAGCTAATGACCATGTCCTTTGGTAGCTAATGACCATGTCCTCTGGTAACTAATGACCATGTCCTTAGGTAGCTAATGACCATGTCCTCTGGTAACTAATGACAATGTGCTCTGGTAACTATTGACCATGTCCTATAGGAACTATTGACCATGTCCTCTGGTAACTATTGACCATGTCCTCTGGTAACTAATGACCATGTCCTCTGGTAGCTAATGACCATGTCCTCTGGTAACTAATGACCATGTCCTTTGTTAACTAATGAAAATGTCCTCTGGTAACTATTGACCATGTCCTCTGGTAACTAATGACCATGTCCTCTGTTAACTATTGACCATGTCCTCTGGTAACTATTGACCATGTCCTATAGGAACTATTGACCATGTCCTCTGGTAACTAATGACCATGTCCTCTGGTAACTATTGATCATGTCCTATCGGAACTATTGACCATGTCCTCTGGTAACTAATGACCATTTCCTCTGGTAACTAATGACCACGTTCTCTGGTAGCTAATGACCACATCCTCTGGTAACTAATGACCATGTCCTCTGGTAACTAATGTCCATGTATTCTGGTAACTAATGACCATGTCCTCTGGTAACTATTGACCATGTCCTATAGGAACTATTGACCATTTCCTCTGGTAACTAATGACCATTTCGTCTGGTAACTAATGACCACGTCCTCTGGTAACTAATGACCATGTCCTCTGGTAGCTAATGACCATGTCCTCTGGTAACTAATGACCATGTCCTCTGGTAGCTAACTACCATGTCCTCTGGTAACTAATGACCATGTCCTCTGGTAACTATTGACCATGTGATCTGGTAGCTAATGACCATGTCCTCTTGTAACTAATGACCATGTCCTCTGGTAACTAATAACCATGTCCTATAGTAACTATTGACCATTTCCTCTGGTAACTAATGACCATGTCCTATTGGAACTATTGACTATGTCCTCTGGTAACTATTGACCATGTCCTCTGGTAACTAATGACCATGTCCTCTGGTAGCTAATGACCATGTCCTATAGGAACTATTGACCATGTCCTCTGGTAACTAATGACCATGTCCTATAGGAACTATTGACTATGTCCTCTGGTAACTAATGACCATGTCCTCTGGCAACTAATGACCATGTCCTCTGGTAACTAATGACCATGTCCTTAGGTAGCTAATGACCATGTCCTCTGGTAACTAATGACCATGTCCTTTGGCAGCAAATGACCATGTCCTCTGGTAACTAATGACCATGTCCTCTGGTAGCTAATGACCATGTCCTATAGGAACTATTGACCATGTCCTCTGGTAACTAATGACCATGTCCTATAGGAACTATTGACTATGTCCTCTGGTAACTAATGACCATGTCCTCTGGTAACGAATGACCATGTCCTTAGGTAGCTAATGACCATGTCCTCTGGTAGCTAATGACCATGTCCTCTGGTAGCTAATGACCATGTCCTTTGGTAGCCAATGACCATGTCCTCTGGTAACTAATGACCATGTCCTTAGGTAGCTAATGACCATGTCCTCTGGTAACTAATGACCATGTCCTCTGGTAACTAATGACCATGTCCTCTGGTAGCTAATGACCATGTCCTTTGGTAGCTAATGACCATGTCCTCTGGTAACTAATGACCATGTCCTTAGGTAGCTAATGACCATGTCCTCTGGTAACTAATGACAATGTGCTCTGGTAACTATTGACCATGTCCTATAGGAACTATTGACCATGTCCTCTGGTAACTATTGACCATGTCCTCTGGTAACTAATGACCATGTCCTCTGGTAGCTAATGACCATGTCCTCTGGTAACTAATGACCATGTCCTTTGTTAACTAATGACCATGTCCTCTGGTAACTATTGACCATGTCCTCTGGTAACTAATGACCATGTCCTCTGTTAACTATTGACCATGTCCTCTGGTAACTATTGATCATGTCCTATCGGAACTATTGACCATGTCCTCTGGTAACTAATGACCATTTCCTCTGGTAACTAATGACCACGTTCTCTGGTAGCTAATGACCACATCCTCTGGTAACTAATGACCATGTCCTCTGGTAACTAATGTCCATGTATTCTGGTAACTAATGACCATGTCCTCTGGTAACTATTGACCATGTCCTATAGGAACTATTGACCATTTCCTCTGGTAACTAATGACCATTTCGTCTGGTAACTAATGACCACGTCCTCTGGTAACTAATGACCATGTCCTCTGGTAGCTAATGACCATGTCCTCTGGTAACTAATGACCATGTCCTCTGGTAGCTAACTACCATGTCCTCTGGTAACTAATGACCATGTCCTCTGGTAACTATTGACCATGTCCTCTGGTAGCTAATGACCATGTCCTCTTGTAACTAATGACCATGTCCTCTGGTAACTAATAACCATGTCCTATAGTAACTATTGACCATTTCCTCTGGTAACTAATGACCATGTCCTATTGGAACTATTGACTATGTCCTCTGGTAACTATTGACCATGTCCTCTGGTAACTAATGACCATGTTCTCTGGTAGCTAATGACCATGTCCTATAGGAACTATTGACCATGTCCTCTGGTAACTAATGACCATGTCCTATAGGAACTATTGACTATGTCCTCTGGTAACTAATGACCATGTCCTCTGGCAACTAATGACCATGTCCTCTGGTAACTAATGACCATGTCCTTAGGTAGCTAATGACCATGTCCTCTGGTAACTAATGACCATGTCCTTTGGCAGCAAATGACCATGTCCTCTGGTAACTAATGACCATGTCCTCTGGTAGCTAATGACCATGTCCTATAGGAACTATTGACCATGTCCTCTGGTAACTAATGACCATGTCCTATAGGAACTATTGACTATGTCCTCTGGTAACTAATGACCATGTCCTCTGGTAACTAATGTCCATGTATTCTGGTAACTAATGACCATGTCCTCTGGTAACTATTGACCATGTCCTATAGGAACAATTGACCATTTCCTCTGGTAACTAATGACCATTTCGTCTGGTAACTAATGACCACGTCCTCTGGTAACTAATGACCATGTCCTCTGGTAGCTAATGACCATGTCCTCTGGTAACTAATGACCATGTCCTCTGGTAGCTAACTACCATGTCCTCTGGTAACTAATGACCATGTCCTCTTGTAACTATTGACCATGTCCTCTGGTAGCTAATGACCATGTCCTCTTGTAACTAATGACCATGTCCTCTGGTAACTAATAACCATGTCCTATAGTAACTATTGACCATTTCCTCTGGTAACTAATGACCATGTCCTATTGGAACTATTGACTATGTCCTCTGGTAACTATTGACCATGTCCTCTGGTAACTAATGACCATGTCCTCTGGTAGCTAATGACCATGTCCTATAGGAACTATTGACCATGTCCTCTGGTAACTAATGACCATGTCCTATAGGAACTATTGACTATGTCCTCTGGTAACTAATGACCATGTCCTCTGGCAACTAATGACCATGTCCTCTGGTAACTAATGACCATGTCCTTAGGTAGCTAATGACCATGTCCTCTGGTAACTAATGACCATGTCCTTTGGCAGCAAATGACCATGTCCTCTGGTAACTAATGACCATGTCCTCTGGTAGCTAATGACCATGTCCTATAGGAACTATTGACCATGTCCTCTGGTAACTAATGACCATGTCCTATAGGAACTATTGACTATGTCCTCTGGTAACTAATGACCATGTCCTCTGGTAACTAATGACCATGTCCTTAGGTAGCTAATGACCATGTCCTCTGGTAGCTAATGACCATGTCCTCTGGTAGCTAATGACCATGTCCTTTGGTAGCCAATGACCATGTCCTCTGGTAACTAATGACCATGTCCTTAGGTAGCTAATGACCATGTCCTCTGGTAACTAATGACCATGTCCTCTGGTAACTAATGACCATGTCCTCTGGTAGCTAATGACCATGTCCTTTGGTAGCTAATGACCATGTCCTCTGGTAACTAATGACCATGTCCTTAGGTAGCTAATGACCATGTCCTCTGGTAACTAATGACAATGTGCTCTGGTAACTATTGACCATGTCCTATAGGAACTATTGACCATGTCCTCTGGTAACTATTGACCATGTCCTCTGGTAACTAATGACCATGTCCTCTGGTAGCTAATGACCATGTCCTCTGGTAACTAATGACCATGTCCTTTGTTAACTAATGACCATGTCCTCTGGTAACTATTGACCATGTCCTCTGGTAACTAATGACCATGTCCTCTGTTAACTATTGACCATGTCCTCTGGTAACTATTGACCATGTCCTATCGGAACTATTGACCATGTCCTCTGGTAACTAATGACCATTTCCTCTGGTAACTAATGACCACGTTCTCTGGTAGCTAATGACCACATCCTCTGGTAACTAATGACCATGTCCTCTGGTAACTATTGACCATGTCCTCTGGTAACTATTGACCATGTCCTCTGGTAGCTAATGACCATGTCCTCTTGTAACTAATGACCATGTCCTCTGGTAACTAATAACCATGTCCTATAGTAACTATTGACCATTTCCTCTGGTAACTAATGACCATGTCCTATTGGAACTATTGACTATGTCCTCTGGTAACTATTGACCATGTCCTCTGGTAACTAATGACCATGTCCTCTGGTAGCTAATGACCATGTCCTATAGGAACTATTGACCATGTCCTCTGGTAACTAATGACCATGTCCTATAGGAACTATTGACTATGTCCTCTGGTAACTAATGACCATGTCCTCTGGCAACTAATGACCATGTCCTCTGGTAACTAATGACCATGTCCTTAGGTAGCTAATGACCATGTCCTCTGGTAACTAATGACCATGTCCTTTGGCAGCAAATGACCATGTCCTCTGGTAACTAATGACCATGTCCTCTGGTAGCTAATGACCATGTCCTATAGGAACTATTGACCATGTCCTCTGGTAACTAATGACCATGTCCTATAGGAACTATTGACTATGTCCTCTGGTAACTAATGACCATGTCCTCTGGTAACTAATGACCATGTCCTTAGGTAGCTAATGACCATGTCCTCTGGTAGCTAATGACCATGTCCTCTGGCAACTAATGACCATGTCCTCTGGTAACTAATGACCATGTCCTTAGGTAGCTAATGACCATGTCCTCTGGTAACTAATGACCATGTCCTTTGGCAGCAAATGACCATGTCCTCTGGTAACTAATGACCATGTCCTCTGGTAGCTAATGACCATGTCCTATAGGAACTATTGACCATGTCCTCTGGTAACTAATGACCATGTCCTATAGGAACTATTGACTATGTCCTCTGGTAACTAATGACCATGTCCTCTGGTAACTAATGACCATGTCCTTAGGTAGCTAATGACCATGTCCTCTGGTAGCTAATGACCATGTCCTCTGGTAGCTAATGACCATGTCCTTTGGTAGCCAATGACCATGTCCTCTGGTAACTAATGACCATGTCCTTAGGTAGCTAATGACCATGTCCTCTGGTAACTAATGACCATGTCCTCTGGTAACTAATGACCATGTCCTCTGGTAGCTAATGACCATGTCCTTTGGTAGCTAATGACCATGTCCTCTGGTAACTAATGACCATGTCCTTAGGTAGCTAATGACCATGTCCTCTGGTAACTAATGACAATGTGCTCTGGTAACTATTGACCATGTCCTATAGGAACTATTGACCATGTCCTCTGGTAACTATTGACCATGTCCTCTGGTAACTAATGACCATGTCCTCTGGTAGCTAATGACCATGTCCTCTGGTAACTAATGACCATGTCCTTTGTTAACTAATGACCATGTCCTCTGGTAACTATTGACCATGTCCTCTGGTAACTAATGACCATGTCCTCTGTTAACTATTGACCATGTCCTCTGGTAACTATTGACCATGTCCTATAGGAACTATTGACCATGTCCTCTGGTAACTAATGACCATGTCCTCTGTTAACTATTGATCATGTCCTATCGGAACTATTGACCATGTCCTCTGGTAACTAATGACCATTTCCTCTGGTAACTAATGACCACGTTCTCTGGTAGCTAATGACCACATCCTCTGGTAACTAATGACCATGTCCTCTGGTAACTAATGTCCATGTATTCTGGTAACTAATGACCATGTCCTCTGGTAACTAATGACCATGTCCTCTGGTAGCTAATGACCATGTCCTCTGGTAACTAATGACCATGTCCTCTGGTAGCTAACTACCATGTCCTCTGGTAACTAATGACCATGTCCTCTGGTAACTATTGACCATGTCCTCTGGTAGCTAATGACCATGTCCTCTTGTAACTAATGACCATGTCCTCTGGTAACTAATAACCATGTCCTATAGTAACTATTGACCATTTCCTCTGGTAACTAATGACCATGTCCTATTGGAACTATTGACTATGTCCTCTGGTAACTATTGACCATGTCCTCTGGTAACTAATGACCATGTCCTCTGGTAGCTAATGACCATGTCCTATAGGAACTATTGACCATGTCCTCTGGTAACTAATGACCATGTCCTATAGGAACTATTGACTATGTCCTCTGGTAACTAATGACCATGTCCTCTGGCAACTAATGACCATGTCCTCTGGTAACTAATGACCATGTCCTTAGGTAGCTAATGACCATGTCCTCTGGTAACTAATGACCATGTCCTTTGGCAGCAAATGACCATGTCCTCTGGTAACTAATGACCATGTCCTCTGGTAGCTAATGACCATGTCCTATAGGAACTATTGACCATGTCCTCTGGTAACTAATGACCATGTCCTCTGGTAACTAATGACCATGTCCTTAGGTAGCTAATAACCATGTCCTCTGGTAGCTAATGACCATGTCCTCTGGTAGCTAATGACCATGTCCTTTGGTAGCCAATGACCATGTCCTCTGGTAACTAATGACCATGTCCTTAGGTAGCTAATGACCATGTCCTCTGGTAACTAATGACCATGTCCTCTGGTAACTAATGACCATGTCCTCTGTTAACTAATGACCATGTCCTCTGGTAACTATTGACCATGTCCTCTGGTAACTAATGACCATGTCCTCTGTTAACTATTGACCATGTCCTATAGGAACTATTGACCATGTCCTCTGGTAACTAATGACCATGTCCTCTGGTAACTAATGACCATGTCCTCTGGTAACTATTGACCATGTCCTATAGGAACTATTGACCATGTCCTCTGGTAACTAATGACCATTTCCTCTGGTAACTAATGACCACGTTCTCTGGTAGCTAATGACCACGTCCTCTGGTAGCTAATGACCATGTCCTCTGGTAATTAATGTCCATGTACTCTGGTAACTAATGACCATGTCCTCTGGTAACTATTTACCATGTCCTATAGGAACTATTGACCATTTCCTCTGGTAACTAATGACCATTTCCTCTGGTAACTAATGACCACGTCCTCTGGTAGCTAATGACCATGTCCTCTGGTAGCTAATGACCATGTCCTTTGGTAGTTAATGACCATGTCCTCTGGTAACTATTGACCATGTCCTATTGGAACTATTGACCATGTCCTCTGGTAACTATTGACCATGTCCTATAGGAACTATTGACCATGTCCTCTGGTAACTAATGACCATGTCCTCTGGTAACTAATGACCACGTCCTCTGGTAGCTAATGACCACGTCCTCTGGTAACTATTGACCATGTCCTCTTGTAACTATTGACCATGTCCTATAGGAACTATTGACAATTTCCTCTGGTAACTAATGACCATTTCCTCGGGTAACTAATGACCACGTCCTCTGGTAGCTAATGACCATGTCCTCTGGTAGCTAATGACCACGTCCTCTGGTAACTAATGAACATGTCCTCTGGTAACTATTGACCATGTCCTCTGGTAACTATTGACCATGTCCTATAGGAACTATTGACCATGTCCTCTGGTAACTATTGACCATGTCCTCTGGTAGCTAATGACCATGTCCTCTGTTAACTATTAACCATGTCCTCTGGTAGCTAATGTCCATGTCCTCTGGTAACTATTGACCATGTCCTCTGGTAGCTAATGACCATGTCCTTTGGTAGCTAACTACCATGTCCTCTGGTAACTAATAACCATGTCCTCTGGTAACTATTGACCATGTCCTCTGGTAGCTAATGACCATGTCCTCTGCTAACTAATGACCATGTCCTATAGGAACTATTGACTATGTCCTCTGGTAACTAATGACCATGTCCTCTGGTAACTAATGACCATGTCCTTAGGTAGCTAATGACCATGTCCTCTGGTAACTAATGACCATGTCCTCTGGTAGGTAATGACCACGTCCTCAGGTAACTAATGACCATGTCCTCTGGTAACTAACGACCATGTCCTACACGAACTATTGACCATGTCCTCTGGTAGCTAATGACCGTGTCCTCTGGTAACTAATGACAATGTGCTCTGGTATCTATTGACCATGTCCTCTGGTAGCTAATGACCATGTCCTCTGGTAACTAATGACCATGTCCTCTGGTAACTAATGACCATGTCCTCTGGTAACTATTGACCATGTCCTCTGGTAGCTAATGACCATGTCCTCTGGGAACTAATGAACATGTCCTCTGGTAACTATTGACCATGTCCTCTGATAAGTAATGACCATGTCCTCTGGTAACTAATGACCATGTCCTTAGTTAGCTAATGACCATGTCCTCTGGTAACTAATGACCATGTCCTTTGGTAGCTAATGACCATGTCCTCTTGTAACTAATGACCATGTCCTCTGTTAACTATTGACCATGTCCTCTGGTAGCTAATGACCATGTCCTCTGGTAACTAATGACCATGTCCTCTGTTAACTATTGACCATGTCCTCTGGTAACTAATGACCATGTCATTTGTTAACTATTGACCATGTCATCTGGTAACTAATGACCATGTCCTTTGGTAGCTAATGACCATGTCCTCTGGTAGCTAATGACCATGTCCTCTGGTAGCTAATGACCATGTCCTTTGGTAGCCAATGACCATGTCCTCTGGTAACTAATGACCATGTCCTTAGGTAGCTAATGACCATGTCCTCTGGTAACTAATGACCATGTCCTCTGGTAACTAATGACCATGTCCTCTGTTAACGAATGACCATGTCCTCTGGTAACTATTGACCACGTCCTCTGGTAACTAATGACCATGTCCTCTGTTAACTATTGACCATGTCCTCTGGTAACTATTGACCATGTCCTATAGGAACTATTGACCATGTCCTCTGGTAACTAATGACCATGTCCTCTGGTAACTATTGACCATGTCCTATAGGAACTATTGACGATGTCCTGTGGTAACTAATGACCATTTCCTCTGGTAACTAATGACGACGTTCTCTGGTAGCTAATGACCACGTCCTCTGGTAGCTAATGACCATGTCCTCTGGTAACTAATGTCCATGTACTCTGGTAACTAATGACCATGTCCTCTGGTAACTATTGACCATGTCATATAGGAAATATTTACCATTTCCTCTGGTAAGTAATGACCATTTCCTCTGGTAACTAATGGCCACGTCCTCTGGTAGCTAATGACCATGTCCTCTGGTAGCTAATGACCATGTCCTTTGGTAGTTAATGACCATGTCGTCTGGTAACTAATGACCATGTTCTTCGGTAGCTAATGACCATGTCCTCTGGTAACTAATGACAATGTGCTCTGGTAACTATTGACCATGTCCTATAGGAACTATTGACCATGTCCTCTGGTAACTAATGACCATGTCCTTTGGTAGCTAATGACCATAGCCTCTGGTAACTATTGACCATGTCCTATAGGAACTATTGACCATGTCCTCTGGTAACTAATGACCATGTCCTCTGGTAACTAATGACCACGTCCTCTGGTAGCTAATGACCACGTAATCTGGTAACTATTGACCATGTCCTCTGGTAACTATTGACCATGTCCTCTGGTAGCTAATCACCATGTCCTCTGGTAAGTTTTGACCATGTCCTATAGGAATTATTGACCATTTCCTCTGGTAACTAATGACCACGTCCTCTGGTAGCTAATGACCATGTCCTCTGGTAGGTAATGACCACGTCCTCAGGTAACTAATGACCATGTCCTCTGGTAACGAATGACCATGTCCTACAGGAACTATTGACCATGTCCTCTGGTAGGTAATGACCACGTCCTCAGGTAACTAATGACCATGTCCTCAGGTAACTAATGACCATGTCCTCTGGTAACTAATGACCATGTCCTACAGGAACTATTGACCATGTCCTCTGGTAGCTAATGACCATGTCATTTGTTAACTATTGACCATGTCATCTGGTAACTAATGACCATGTCCTTTGGTAGCTAATGACCATGTCCTCTGGTAGCTAATGACCATGTCCTCTGGTAGCTAATGACCATGTCCTTTGGTAGCCAATGACCATGTCCTCTGGTAACTAATGACCATGTCCTTAGGTAGCTAATGACCATGTCCTCTGGTAACTAATGACCATGTCCTCTGGTAACTAATGACCATGTCCTCTGTTAACGAATGACCATGTCCTCTGGTAACTATTGACCACGTCCTCTGGTAACTAATGACCATGTCCTCTGTTAACTATTGACCATGTCCTCTGGTAACTATTGACCATGTCCTATAGGAACTATTGACCATGTCCTCTGGTAACTAATGACCATGTCCTCTGGTAACTATTGACCATGTCCTATAGGAACTATTGACCATGTCCTGTGGTAACTAATGACCATTTCCTCTGGTAACTAATGACGACGTTCTCTGGTAGCTAATGACCACGTCCTCTGGTAGCTAATGACCATGTCCTCTGGTAACTAATGTCCATGTACTCTGGTAACTAATGACCATGTCCTCTGGTAACTATTGACCATGTCCTATAGGAAATATTTACCATTTCCTCTGGTAAGTAATGACCATTTCCTCTGGTAACTAATGGCCACGTCCTCTGGTAGCTAATGACCATGTCCTCTGGTAGCTAATGACCATGTCCTTTGGTAGTTAATGACCATGTCGTCTGGTAACTAATGACCATGTTCTTCGGTAGCTAATGACCATGTCCTCTGGTAACTAATGACAATGTGCTCTGGTAACTATTGACGATGTCTTATAGGAACTATTGACCATGTCCTCTGGTAACTAATGACCATGTCCTTTGGTAGCTAATGACCATGTCCTCTGGTAACTATTGACCATGTCCTATAGGAACTATTGACCATGTCCTCTGGTAACTAATGACCATGTCCTCTGGTAACTAATGACCACGTCCTCTGGTAGCTAATGACCACGTAATCTGGTAACTATTGACCATGTCCTCTGGTAACTATTGACCATGTCCTCTGGTAGCTAATCACCATGTCCTCTGGTAAGTTTTGACCATGTCCTATAGGAATTATTGACCATTTCCTCTGGTAACTAATGACCATTTCCTCTGGTAACTAAAAACCACGTCCTCTGGTAGCTAATGACCATGTCCTCTGGTAGGTAATGACCACGTCCTCAGGTAACTAATGACCATGTCCTCTGGTAACTAATGACCATGTCCTACAGGAACTATTGACCATGTCCTCTGGTAGGTAATGACCACGTCCTCAGGTAACTAATGACCATGTCCTCAGGTAACTAATGACCATGTCCTCTGGTAACTAATGACCATGTCCTACAGGAACTATTGACCATGTCCTCTGGTAGCTAATGACCATGTCCTCTGGTAACTAATGACCGTGTCCTCTGGTAACTAATGACAATGTGCTCTGGTAACTATTGACCATGTCCTATAGGAACTATTGACCATGTCCTCTGGTAACTATTGACCATGTCCTCTGGTAGCTAATGACCATGTCCTCTGGTAAGTAATGACCATGTCCTCTGTTAACTAATGACCATGTCCTTAGGTAGCTAATGACCATGTCCTTTGGTAACTATTGACCATGTCCTCTGGTAGATAATGACCATGTCCTCTGGTAACTAATGACCATGTAATTTGGTAGCTAACTACCATGTCCTCTGGTAACTAATGACCATGTCCTCTGGTAACTAATGACCATGTCCTTTGGTAGCTAACTACGATGTCCTCTGGTAACTAATGACCATGTCCTCTGGTAACTATTGACCATGTCCTCTGGTAGCTAATGACCATGTAGTCTGGTAACTAATGAACATGTCCTTTGGTAGCTAACTACCATGTCCTCTTGTAACTAATGACCATGTCCTCTGGTAGCTTTTGACCATGTCCTCTGGTAGCTAATGACCATGTCCTCTGGTAACTAATGACCATGTCCTATAGGAACTATTGACTTGGTCCTCTGGTAACTAATGACCATGTCCTTAGGTAGCTAATGACCATGTCCTCTGGTAACTAATGACCATGTCCTCTGGTAACTAATGACCATGTCCTTAGGTAGCTAATGACCATGTCCTCTGGTAACTATTGACCATGTCCTCTGGTAGCTAATGACCATGTCCTTTGGTAGCTAACTACCATGTCCTCTGGTAACTAATAACCATGTCCTCTGGTAACTATTGACCATGTCCTCTGGTAGCTAATGACCATGTCCTCTGCTAACTAATGACCATGTCCTCTGGTAACTAATGACCATGTCCTATAGGAACTATTGACCATGTCCTCTGGTAACTAATGACCATGTCCTTTGGTAGGTAATGGCCACGTCCTCAGGTAACTAATGACCATGTCCTCTGGTAACTAATGACCATGTCCTACAGGAACTATTGACCATGTCCTCTGGTAGGTAATGACCACGTCCTCAGGTAACTAATGACCATGTCCTCAGGTAACTAATGACCATGTCCTCTGGTAACTAATGACCATGTCCTACAGGAACTATTGACCATGTCCTTTGGTAGCTAATGACCATGTCCTCTGGTAACTAATGACCGTGTCCTCTGGTAACTAATGACAATGTGCTCTGGTAACTAATGACCATGTCCTCTGGTAACTAATGACCATGTCCTTAGGTAGCTAATGACCATGTCCTCTGGTAACTAATGACCATGTACTTTGGTAGCTAATGACCATGTCCTCTGGTAACTAATGACCATGTCCTCTGTTAACTATTGACCATGTCCTCTGGTAGCTAATGACCATGTCCTCTGTTAACTATTGACCATGTCCTCTGGTAACTATTGACCATGTCCTCTGGTAACTATTGACCATGTCCTCTGTTAACTATTGACCATGTCCTCTGGTAACTATTGACCATGTCCTATAGGAACTATTGACCATGTCCTCTGGTAACTAATGACGATGTCCTCTGGTAACTATTGACCATGTCCTATCGGAACTATTGACCATGTCCTATAGGAACTATTGACTATGTCCTCTGGTAACTAATGACCACGTTCTCTGGTAGCTAATGACCACGTCCTCTGGTAACTAATGACCATGTCCTCTGGTAACTATTGACCATGTCCTCTGGTAACTATTGACCATGTCCTATAGGAACTATTGACCATTTCCTCTGGTATATAATGACCATTTCCTCTGGTAACTAATGACCACGTCCTCTGATAGCTAATGACCATGTCCTCTGGTAGCTAATGACCATGTCCTTTGGTAGCTAATGACCATGTCCTCTGGTAACTAATGACCATGTCCTTAGGTAGCTAATGACCATGTCCTCTGGTAACTAATGACAATGTGCTCTGGTAACTATTGACCATGTCCTATAGGAACTATTGACCATGTCCTCTGGTAACTATTGACCATGTCCTCTGGTAACTAATGACCTTGTCCTTTGGTAGCTAATTACCATGTCCTCTGGTAACTAATGACCATGTCCTTTCTTAACTAATGACCATGTCCTCTGGTAACTATTGACCATGTCCTCAGGTAACTAATGACCATGTCCTCCGTTAACTATTGACCATGTCCTCTGGTAAGTATTGACCATGTCCTATAGGAACTATTGACCATGTGCTCTGATAACTAATGACCATGTCCTCTGGTAACTAATGACCATTTCCTCTGGTAACTAATGACCATTTCCTCTGGTAACTAATGACCACGTTCTCTGGTAGCTAATGACCACGTCCTCTGGTAGCTAATGACCATGTCCTCTGGTAACTAATGTCCATGTATTCTGGTAACTAATGACCATGTCCTCTGGTAACTATTGACCATGTCCTATAGGAACTATTGACCATTTCCTCTGGTAACTAATGACCATTTCCTCTGGTAACTAATGACCATGTCCTCTGGTAACAAATGTCCATGTACTCTGGTAACTAATGACCATGTCCTCTTGTAACTAATGACCATGTCCTCTGGTAACTAATGACCATGTCCTCTGGTAACTATTGACCATGTCCTCTGGTAGCTAATGACCATGTCCTCTTGTAACTAATGACCATGTCCTCTGGTAACCAGCAACCATGTCCTATAGTAACTATTGACCATTTCCTCTGGTAACTAATGACCATGTCCTATTGGAACTATTGACTATGTCCTCTGGTAACTAATGACCATGTCCTCTGGTAACTAATGACCATGTCCTTAGGTAGCTATTGACCATGTCCTCTGGTAGCTAATGACCATGTCCTATAGGAACTATTGACCATGTCCTCTGGTAACTAATGACCATGTCCTATAGGAACTATTGACTATGTCCTCTGGTAAGTAATGACCATGACCTCTGGTAACTAATGACCATGTCCTTAGGTAGCTAATGACCATGTCCTCTGGTAACTAATGACCATGTCCTTTGGCAGCTAATGACCATGTCCTCTGGTAACTAATGACCATGTCCTCTGGTAGCTAATGACCATGTCCTAACGGAACTATTGACCATGTCCTCTGGTAACTAATGACCATGTCCTATAGGAACTATTGACTATGTCCTCTGGTAACTAATGACCATGTCCTCTATTAACTAATGACCATGTCCTTAGGTAGCTAATGACCATGTCCTCTGGTAGCTAATGACCATGTCCTCTGGTAGCTAATGACCATGTCCTTTGGTAGCCAATGACCATGTCCTCTGGTAACTAATGACCATGTACTTAGGTAGCTAATGACCATGTCCTCTGGTAACTAATGACCATGTCCTCTGGTAACTAATGACCATGTCCTCTGTTAACTAATGACCATGTCCTCTGGTAACTATTGACCATGTCCTCTGGCAACTAATGACCATGTCCTCTTTTAACTTTTGACCATGTCCTCTGGTAACTATTGACCATGTCCTATAGGAACTATTGACCATGTCCTCTGGTAACTAATGACCATTTCCTCAGGTGACTAATGACCACGTTCTCTGGTAGCTAATGACCACGTCCTCTGGTAGCTAATGACCATGTCCTCTGGTAACTAATGTCCATGTACTCTGGTAACTAATGACCATGTCCTCTGGTAACTATTGACCATGTCCTATAGGAACTATTGACCATTTCCTCTGGTAACTAATGACCATTTCCTCTGGTAACTAATGACCACGTCCTCTGGTAGCTAATGACCATGTCCTCTGGTAACTATTGACCATGTCCTCTGGTAGCTAATGACCATGGCCTCTGGTAACTAATGACCATGTCCTCTGGTAACTAATGACAATGTACTATAGGAACCATTGACCATTTCCTCTGGTAACTAATGACCATGTCCTATAGGAACTATTGACCATGTCCTCTGGTAACTAATGACCATGTCCTCTGGTAACTAATGACAATGTGCTCTGGTAACTATTGACCATGTCCTCTGGTAACTATTGACCATGTCCTCTGGTAACTAATGACCATGTCCTCTGGTAGCTAATGACCATGTCCTCTGGTAACTATTGACCATGTCCTATAGGAACTATTGACCATGTCCTCTGGTAACTAATGACCATGTCCTCTGGTAACTAATGACCACGTCCTCTGGTAGCTAATGACCACGTCCTCTGGTAACTATTGACCATGTCCTCTGGTAACTATTGACCATGTCCTATAGGAACTATTGACCATTTCCTTTGGTAACTAATGACCATTTCCTCGGATAGCTAATGACCACGTCCTCTGGTGGCTAATGACCATGTCCTCTGGTAGCTAATGACCACGTCCTCTGGTAACTAATGAACATGTCCTCTGTTAACTATTGACCATGTCCTCTGGTAACTATTGACCATGTCATCTGGTATCTATTGACCATGTCCTATAGGAACTATTGACCATGTCCTCTGGTAACTATTGACCATGTCCTCTGGTAGCTAATGACCATGTCCTCTGGTAACTTTTGACGATGTCCTATAGGAACTATTGACCATTTCCCCTGGTAACTAATGACCATTTCCTCTGGTAACTAATAACCACGTCCTCTGGTAGCTAATGACCATGTCCTCTGGTAACTAATAACCATGTCCTACAGGAACTATTGACCATGTCCTCTGGTAGCTAATGACCATGTCCTCTGGTAACTAATGACCGTGTCCTCTGGTAACTAATGACCATGTCCTCTGGTAACTAATGACCATGTCCTACAGGAACTATTGACCATGTCCTCTGGTAGCTAATGACCATGTCCTCTGGTAACTAATGACCGTGTCCTCTGGTAACTAATGACAATGTGCTCTGGTAACTATTGACCATGTCCTATAGGAACTATTGACCATGTCCTCTGGTAACTATTGACCATGTCCTCTGGTAGCTAATGACCATGTCCTCTGGTAACTAATGACCATGTACTCTGGTAACTGATGACCATGTCCTTAGGTAGCTAATGACCATGTCCTTTGGTAACTATTGACCATGTCCTCTGGTAGATAATGACCATGTCCTCTGGTAACTAATGACCATGTCCGTTGGTAGCTAACTACCATGTCCTCTGGTAACTAATGACCATGTCCTCTGGTAACTATTGACCATGTCCTCTGGTAGCTAATGACCATGTCCTCTGGTAACTAATGACCATGTCCTTTGGTAGCTAACTACCATGTCCTCTTGTAACTAATGACCATGTCCTCTGGTAACTATTGACCATGTCCTCTGGTAGCTAATGAACATGTCCTCTGGTAACTAATGACCATGTCCTCTGGTAACTAATGACCATGTCCTATAGGAACTATTGACTTGGTCGTCTGGTAACTAATGACCATGTCTTCTGGTAACTAATGACCATGTCCTACAGGAACTATTGACCATGTCCTCTGGTAGGTAATGACCACGTCGTCAGGTAACTAATGACCATGTCCTCAGGTAACTAATGACCATGTCCTCTGGTAACTAATGACCATGTCCTACAGGAACTATTAACCATGTCCTCTGGTAGCTAATGACCATGTCCTCTGGTAACTAATGACCGTGTCCTCTGGTAACTAATGACAATGTGCTCTGGTAACTATTGACCATGTCCTATAGGAACTATTGACCATGTCCTCTGGTAACTATTGACCATGTCCTCTGGTAACTAATGACCATGTCCTCTGGTAACTAATGACCATGTCCTTAGGTAGCTAATGACCATGTCCTTTGGTAACTATTGAACATGTCCTCTGGTAGATAATGACCATGTCCTCTGGTAACTAATGACCATGTCCTCTGGTAGCTAACTACCATGTCCTCTGGTAACTAATGACCATGTCCTATAGGAACTATTGACCATGTCCTCTGGTAACTAATGACCATGTCCTCTGGTAACTAATGACAATGTGCTCTGGTAACTATTGACCATGTCCTCTGGTAACTATTGACCATGTCCTCTGGTAACTAATGACCATGTCCTCTGGTAGCTAATGACCATGTCCTCTGGTAACTATTGACCATGTCCTATAGGAACTATTGACCATGTCCTCTGGTAACTAATGACCATGTCCTCTGGTAACTAATGACCACGTCCTCTGGTAGCTAATGACCACGTCCTCTGGTAACTATTGACCATGTCCTCTGGTAACTATTGACCATGTCCTATAGGAACTATTGACCATTTCCTTTGGTAACTAATGACCATTTCCTCGGATAGCTAATGACCACGTCCTCTGGTGGCTAATGACCATGTCCTCTGGTAGCTAATGACCACGTCCTCTGGTAACTAATGAACATGTCCTCTGTTAACTATTGACCATGTCCTCTGGTAACTATTGACCATGTCATCTGGTATCTATTGACCATGTCCTATAGGAACTATTGACCATGTCCTCTGGTAACTATTGACCATGTCCTCTGGTAGCTAATGACCATGTCCTCTGGTAACTTTTGACGATGTCCTATAGGAACTATTGACCATTTCCTCTGGTAACTAATGACCATTTCCTCTGGTAACTAATAACCACGTCCTCTGGTAGCTAATGACCATGTCCTCTGGTAACTAATAACCATGTCCTACAGGAACTATTGACCATGTCCTCTGGTAGCTAATGACCATGTCCTCTGGTAACTAATGACCGTGTCCTCTGGTAACTAATGACCATGTCCTCTGGTAACTAATGACCATGTCCTACAGGAACTATTGACCATGTCCTCTGGTAGCTAATGACCATGTCCTATGGTAACTAATGACAGTGTCCTCTGGTAACTAATGACAATGTGCTCTGGTAACTATTGACCATGTCCTATAGGAACTATTGACCATGTCCTCTGGTAACTATTGACCATGTCCTCTGGTAGCTAATGACCATGTCCTCTGGTAACTAATGACCATGTACTCTGGTAACTGATGACCATGTCCTTAGGTAGCTAATGACCATGTCCTTTGGTAACTATTGACCATGTCCTCTGGTAGATAATGACCATGTCCTCTGGTAACTAATGACCATGTCCGTTGGTAGCTAACTACCATGTCCTCTGGTAACTAATGACCATGTCCTCTGGTAACTATTGACCATGTCCTCTGGTAGCTAATGACCATGTCCTCTGGTAACTAATGACCATGTCCTTTGGTAGCTAACTACCATGTCCTCTTGTAACTAATGACCATGTCCTCTGGTAACTATTGACCATGTCCTCTGGTAGCTAATGAACATGTCCTCTGGTAACTAATGACCATGTCCTCTGGTAACTAATGACCATGTCCTATAGGAACTATTGACTTGGTCGTCTGGTAACTAATGACCATGTCTTCTGGTAACTAATGACCATGTCCTACAGGAACTATTGACCATGTCCTCTGGTAGGTAATGACCACGTCGTCAGGTAACTAATGACCATGTCCTCAGGTAACTAATGACCATGTCCTCTGGTAACTAATGACCATGTCCTACAGGAACTATTAACCATGTCCTCTGGTAGCTAATGACCATGTCCTCTGGTAACTAATGACCGTGTCCTCTGGTAACTAATGACAATGTGCTCTGGTAACTATTGACCATGTCCTATAGGAACTATTGACCATGTCCTCTGGTAACTATTGACCATGTCCTCTGGTAACTAATGACCATGTCCTCTGGTAACTAATGACCATGTCCTTAGGTAGCTAATGACCATGTCCTTTGGTAACTATTGACCATGTCCTCTGGTAGATAATGACCATGTCCTCTGGTAACTAATGACCATGTCCTCTGGTAGCTAACTACCATGTCCTCTGGTAACTAATGACCATGTCCTCTGGTAACTATTGACCATGTCCTCTGGTAACTATTGACCATGTCCTCTGGTAGCTAATGACCATGTCCTCTGGTAACTAATGACCATGTCCTCTGGTAACCAATGACCATGTCCTTAGGTAGCTAATGACCATGTCCTTTGGTAACTATTGACCATGTCCTCTGGTAGATAATGACCATGTCCTCTGGTAACTAATGACCATGTCCTTTGGTAGCTAACTACCATGTCCTCTGGTAACTAATGACCATGTCCTCTGGTAACTATTGACCATGTCCTCTGGTAGCTAATGACCATGTCCTCTGGTAACTAATGACCATGTCCTTTGGTAGCTAACTACCATGTCCTCTTGTAACTAATGACCATGTCCTCTGGTAGCTATTGACCATGTCCTCTGGTAGCTAATGACCATGTCCTCTTGTAACTAATGACCATGTCCTATAGGAACTATTGACTTGGTCCTCTGGTAACTAATGACCATGTCCTTAGGTAGCTAATGACCATGTCCTCTGGTAACTAATGACCATGTCCTCTGGTAACTAATGACCATGTCCTTAGGTAGCTAATGACCATGTCCTCTGGTAACTATTGACCATGTCCTCTGGTAGCTAATGACCATTTCCTTTGCTAGCTAACTACCATGTCCTCTGGTAACTAATGACCATGTCCTCTGGTAACTATTGACCATGTCCTCTGGTAGCTAATGACCATGTCCTCTGCTAACTAATGACGATGTCCTCTGGTAACTAATGACCATGTCCTATAGGAACTATTGACCATGTCCTCTGGTAACTAATGACCATGTCCTATAGGAACTATTGACTATGTCCTCTGGTAACTAATGACCCTGTCCTCTGGTAACTAATGACCATGTCCGTAGGTAGCTAATGACCATGTCCTCTGGTAACTAATGACCATGTCCTTTGGTAGCTAATGACCATGTCCTCTGGTAACTAATGACCATGTCCTCTGTTAACTATTGACCATGTCCTCTGGTAGCTAATGACCATGTCCTCTGTTAACTATTGACCATGTCCTCTGGTAACTATTGACCATGTCCTCTGGTAACTAATGACCATGTCCTCTGTTAACTATTGACCATGTCCTCTGGTAACTATTGACCATGTCCTATAGGAACTATTGACCATGTCCTCTGGTAACTAATGACCATGTCGTCTGGTAACTATTGACCATGTCCTATCGGAACTATTGACCATGTCCTATAGGAACTATTGACTATGTCCTCTGGTAACTAAAGACCATGTTCTCTGGTAGCTAATGACCACGTCCTCTGGTAGCTAATGACCATGTCCTTAGGTAGCTAATGACCATGTCCTCTGGTAACTAATGACAATGTGCTCTGGTAACTATTGACCATGTCCTATAGGAACTATTGATCATGTCCTCTGGTAACTAATGACCATGTCCTTTGGTAGCTAATGACCATGTCCTCTGGTAACTATTGACAATGTGCTCTGGTAACTATTGACCATGTCCTCTGGTAACTAATAACCATGTCCTTAGGTAGCTAATGACCATGTCCTCTGGTGACTAATGACCATGTCCTTTGGTAGCTAATGACCATGTCCTCTGGTAACTAATGACCATGTCCTCTGTTAACTATTGACCATGTCCTCTGGTAGCTAATGACCATGTCCTCTGTTAACTATTGACCATGTCCTCTGGTAACTATTGACCATGTCCTCTGGTAACTAATGACCATGTCCTCTGTTAACTATTGACCATGTCCTCTGTTAACTATTGACCATGTCCTCTGGTAACTATTGACCATGTCCTATAGGAACTATTGACCATGTCCTCTGGTAACTAATGACCATGTCGTCTGGTAACTATTGACCATGTCCTATCGGAACTATTGACCATGTCCTATAGGAACTATTGACTATGTCCTCTGGTAACTAAAGACCATGTTCTCTGGTAGCTAATGACCACGTCCTCTGGTAGCTAATGACCATGTCCTTAGGTAGCTAATGACCATGTCCTCTGGTAACTAATGACAATGTGCTCTGGTAACTATTGACCATGTCCTATAGGAACTATTGACCATGTCCTCTGGTAACTAATGACCATGTCCTTTGGTAGCTAATGACCATGTCCTCTGGTAACTATTGACAATGTGCTCTGGTAACTATTGACCATGTCCTCTGGTAACTAATAACCATGTCCTTAGGTAGCTAATGACCATGTCCTCTGGTGACTAATGACAATGTGCTCTGGTAACTATTGACCATGTCCTATAGGAACTATTGACCATGTCCTCTGGTAACTATTGACAATGTGCTCTGGTAACTATTGACCATGTCCTATAGGAACTATTGACCATTTCCTCTGGTATATAGTGACCATTTCCTCTGGTAACTAATGACCACGTCCTCTGGTAGCTAATGACCATGTCCTCTGGTAGCTAATGACCATGTCCTTTGGTAGCTAATGACCATGTCCTCTGGTAACTAATGACCATGTCCTTAGGTAGCTAATGACCATGTCCTCTGGTAACTAATGACAATGTGCTCTGGTAACTATTGACCATGTCCTAGAGGAACTATTGACCATGTCCTCTGGTAACTATTGACCATGTCCTCTGGTAACTAATGACCATGTCCTCTGGTAGCTAATGACCATGTCCTCTGGTAACTAATGACCATGTCCTTTGTTAACTAATGACCATGTCCTCTGGTAACTATTGACCATGTCCTCTGGTAACTAATGACCATGCCCTCTTTTAACTATTGACCATGTCCTCTGGTAACTATTGACCATGTCCTATAGGAACTATTGACCATGTCCTCTGGTAACTAATGACCATGTCCTCTGGTAACTATTGACCATGTCCTATCGGAACTATTGACCATGTCCTCTGGTAACTAATGACCATTTCCTCTGGTAACTAATGACCACGTTATCTGGTAGCTAATGACCACATCCTCTGGTAACTAATGACCATGTCCTCTGGTAACTAATGTCCATGTATTCTGGTAACTAATGACCATGTCCTCTGGTAACTATTGACGATGTCCTATAGGAACTATTGACCATTTCCTCTGGTAACTAATGACCATTTCGTCTGGTAATTAATGACCACGTCCTCTGGTAACTAATGACCATGTCCTCTGGTAGCTAATGACCATGTCCTCTGGTAACTAATGACCATGTCCTCTGGTAGCTAACTACCATGTCCTCTGGTAACTAATGACCATGTCCTCTGGCAACTATTGACCATGTCCTCTGGTAGCTAATGACCATGTCCTCTATTAACTAATGACCATGTCCTCTGGTAACTAATAACCATGTCCTATAGTAACTATTGACCATTTCCTCTGGTAACTAATGACCATGTCCTATTGGAACTATTGACTATGTCCTCTGGTAACTAATGACCATGTCCTCTGGTAACTAATGACCATGTCCTTAGGTAGCTAATGACCATGTCCTCTGGTAGCTAATGACCATGTCCTATAGGAACTATTGACCATGTCCTCTGGTAACTAATGACCATGTCCTATAGGAACTATTGACTATGTCCTCTGGTAACTAATGACCATGTCCTCTGGCAACTAATGACCATGTCCTCTGGTAACTAATGGCCATGTCCTTAGGTAGCTAATGACCATGTCCTTTGGCAGCAAATGACCATGTCCTCTGGTAACTAATGACCATGTCCTCTGGTAGCTAATGACCATGTCCTATAGGAACTATTGACCATGTCCTCTGGTAACTAATGACCATGTCCTATAGGAACTATTGACTATGTCCTCTGGTAACTAATGACCATGTCCTCTGGTAACTAATGACCATGTCCTTAGGTAGCTAATGACCATGTCCTCTGGTAGCTAATGACCATGTCCTCTGGTAGCTAATGACTATGTCCTTTGGTAGCCAATGACCATGTCCTCTGGTAACTAATGACCATGTCCTTAGGTAGCTAATGACCATGTCCTCTGGTAACTAATGACCATGTCCTCTGGTAACTAATGACCATGTCCTCTGTTAACTAATGACCATGTCCTCTGGTAACTATTGACCATGTCCTCTGGTAACTAATGACCATGTCCTCTGTTAACTATTGACCATGTCCTCTGGTAACTATTGACCATGTCCTATAGGAACTATTGACCATGTCCTCTGGTAACTAATGACCATGTCCTCTGGTAACTAATGACCATGTCCTCTGGTAACTATTGACCATGTCCTATAGGAACTATTGACCATGTCCTCTGGTAACTAATGACCATTTCCTCTGGTAACTAATGACCACGTTCTCTGGTAGCTAATGACCACGTCCTCTGGTAGCTAATGACCATGTCCTCTGGTAATTAATGTCCATGTACTCTGGTAACTAATGACCATGTCCTCTGGTAACTATTTACCATGTCCTATAGGAACTATTGACCATTTCCTCTGGTAACTAATGACCATTTCCTCTGGTAACTAATGACTACGTCCTCTGGTAGCTAATGACCATGTCCTCTGGTAGCTAATGACCATGTCCTTTGGTAGTTAATGACCATGTCCTCTGGTAACTATTGACCATGTCCTATAGGAACTATTGACCATGTCCTCTGGTAACTATTGACCATGTCCTATAGGAACTATTGACCATGTCCTCTGGTAACTAATGACCATGTCCTCTGGTAACTAATGACCACGTCCTCTGGTAGCTAATGACCACGTCCTCTGGTAACTATTGACCATGTCCTCTTGTAACTATTGACCATGTCCTATAGGAACTATTGACAATTTCCTCTGGTAACTAATGACCATTTCCTCGGGTAACTAATGACCACGTCCTCTGGTAGCTAATGACCATGTCCTCTGGTAGCTAATGACCACGTCCTCTGGTAACTAATGAACATGTCCTCTGGTAACTATTGACCATGTCCTCTGGTAACTATTGACCATGTCCTATAGGAACTATTGACCATGTCCTCTGGTAACTATTGACCATGTCCTCTGGTAGCTAATGACCATGTCCTCTGTTAACTATTGACCATGTCCTCTGGTAGCTAATGACCATGTCCTCTGTTAACTATTGACCATGTCCTCTGGTAACTATTGACCATGTCCTCTGGTAACTAATGACCATGTCCTCTGTTAACTATTGACCATGTCCTCTGGTAACTATTGACCATGTCCTCTGGTAACTAATGACCATGTGCTTTGTTAACTATTGACCATGTCCTATAGGAACTATTGACCATTTCCTCTGGTAACTAATGACCATTTCTTCTGGTAACTAATAACCACATCCTCTGGTAGCTAATGACCATGTCCTCTGGTAGGTAATGACCACGTCCTCAGGTAACTAATGACCATGTCCTCTGGTAACTAATGACCGTGTCCTCTGGTAACTAATGACAATGTGCTCTGGTAACTATTGACCATGTCCTATAGGAACTATTGACCATGTCCTCTGGTAACTATTGACCATGTCCTCTGGTAGCTAATGACCATGTCCTCTGGTAACTGATGACCATTTCCTTAGGTAGCTAATGACCATGTCCTTTGGTAACTATTGACCATGTCCTCTGGTAGATAATGACCATGTCCTCTGGTAACTAATGACCATGTCCTTTGGTAGCTAACTACCATGTCCTCTGGTAACTAATGACCATGTCCTCTGGTAACTATTGACCATGTCCTCTGGTAGCTAATGACCATGTCCTCTGGTAACTAATGACCATGTCCTTTGGTAGCTAACTACCATGTCCTCTTGTAACTAATGACCATGTCCTCTGGTAACTATTGACCATGTCCTCTGGTAGCTAATGAACATGTCCTCTGGTAACTAATGACCATGTCCTCTGGTAGCTAATGACCATGTCCTCTGGTAACTAATGACCATGTCCTCTGGTAGCTAACTACCATGTCCTCTGGTAACTAATGACCATGTCCTCTGGTAACTATTGACCATGTCCTCTGGTAGCTAATGACCATGTCCTCTTGTAACTAATGACCATGTCCTCTGGTAACTAATAACCATGTCCTATAGTAACTATTGACCATTTCCTCTGGTAACTAATGACCATGTCCTATTGGAACTATTGACTATGTCCTCTGGTAACTAATGACCATGTCCTCTGGTAACTAATGACCATGTCCTTAGGTAGCTAATGACCATGTCCTCTGGTAGCTAATGACCATGTCCTATAGGAACTATTGACCATGTCCTCTGGTAACTAATGACCATGTCCTATAGGAACTATTGACTATGTCCTCTGGTAACTAATGACCATGTCCTCTGGCAACTAATGACCATGTCCTCTGGTAACTAATGACCATGTCCTTAGGTAGCTAATGACCATGTCCTCTGGTAACTAATGACCATGTCCTTTGGCAGCAAATGACCATGTCCTCTGGTAACTAATGACCATGTCCTCTGGTAGCTAATGACCATGTCCTATAGGAACTATTGACCATGTCCTCTGGTAACTAATGACCATGTCCTATAGGAACTATTGACTATGTCCTCTGGTAACTAATGACCATGTCCTCTGGTAACTAATGACCATGTCCTTAGGTAGCTAATGACCATGTCCTCTGGTAGCTAATGACCATGTCCTCTGGTAGCTAATGACCATGTCCTTTGGTAGCCAATGACCATGTCCTCTGGTAACTAATGACCATGTCCTTAGGTAGCTAATGACCATGTCCTCTGGTAACTAATGACCATGTCCTCTGGTAACTAATGACCATGTCCTCTGTTAACTAATGACCATGTCCTCTGGTAACTATTGACCATGTCCTCTGGTAACTAATGACCATGTCCTCTGTTAACTATTGACCATGTCCTCTGGTAACTATTGACCATGTCCTATAGGAACTATTGACCATGTCCTCTGGTAACTAATGACCATGTCCTCTGGTAACTAATGACCATGTCCTCTGGTAACTATTGACCATGTCCTATAGGAACTATTGACCATGTCCTCTGGTAACTAATGACCATGTCCTCTGGTAACTAATGACCACGTTCTCTGGTAGCTAATGACCACGTCCTCTGGTAGCTAATGACCATGTCCTCTGGTAATTAATGTCCATGTACTCTGGTAACTAATGACCATGTCCTCTGGTAACTATTTACCATGTCCTATAGGAACTATTGACCATTTCCTCTGGTAACTAATGACCATTTCCTCTGGTAACTAATGACCACGTTCTCTGGTAGCTAATGACCATGTCCTCTGGTAGCTAATGACCATGTCCTTTGGTAGTTAATGACCATGTCCTCTGGTAACTATTGACCATGTCCTATAGGAACTATTGACCATGTCCTCTGGTAACTAATGACCATGTCCTCTGGTAACTAATGACCATGTCCTTTGGTAGCTAATGACCATGTCCTCTGGTAACTAATGACCACGTTCTCTGGTAGCTAATGACCACGTCCTCTGGTAGCTAATGACCATGTCCTCTGGTAATTAATGTCCATGTACTCTGGTAACTAATGACCATGTCCTCTGGTAACTATTTACCATGTCCTATAGGAACTATTGACCATTTCCTCTGGTAACTAATGACCATTTCCTCTGGTAACTAATGACCACGTTCTCTGGTAGCTAATGACCATGTCCTCTGGTAGCTAATGACCATGTCCTTCGGTAGTTAATGACCATGTCCTCTGGTAACTATTGACCATGTCCTATAGGAACTATTGACCATGTCCTCTGGTAACTAATGACCATGTCCTCTGGTAACTAATGACCATGTCCTTTGGTAGCTAATGACCATGTCCTCTGGTAACTATTGACCATGTCCTATAGGAACTATTGACCATGTCCTCTGGTAACTAATGACCATGTCCTCTGGTAACTAATGACCACGTCCTCTGGTAGCTAATAACCACGTCCTCTGGTAACTATTGACCATGTCCTCTTGTAACTATTGACCATGTCCTATAGGAACTATTGACAATTTCCTCTGGTAAATAATGACCATGTCCTCGGGTAACTAATGACCACGTCCTCTGGTAGCTAATGACCATGTCCTCTGGTAGCTAATGACCACGTCCTCTGGTAACTAATGACCATGTCCTCTGGTAACTATTGACCATGTCCTCTGGTAACTATTGACCATGTCGTATAGGAACTATTGACCATGTCCTCTGGTAACTATTGACCATGTCCTCTGGTAGCTAATGACCATGTCCTCTGTTAACTATTGACCATGTCCTCTGGTAGCTAATGACCATGTCCTCAGTTAACTATTGACCATGTCCTCTGGTAACTATTGACCATGTCCTCTGGTAACTAATGACCATGTCCTCTTTTAACTATTGACCATGTCCTCTGGTAACTATTGATCATGTCCTCTGGTAACTAATGACCATGTCCTCTGTTAACTATTGACCATGTCCTCTGGTAACTAATGACCATGTGCTTTGTTAACTATTGACCATGTCCTATAGGAACTATTGACCATTTCCTCTGGTAACTAATGACCATTTCTTCTGGTAACTAATAACCACATCCTCTGGTAGCTAATGACCATGTCCTCTGGTAGGTAATGACCACGTCCTCAGGTAACTAATGACCATGTCCTCTGGTAACTAATGACCGTGTCCTCTGGTAACTAATGACAATGTGCTCTGGTAACTATTGACCATGTCCTATAGGAACTATTGACCATGTCCTCTGGTAACTATTGACCATGTCCTCTGGTAGCTAATGACCATGTCCTCTGGTAACTGATGACCATGTCCTTAGGTAGCTAATGACCATGTCCTTTGGTAACTATTGACCATGTCCTCTGGTAGATAATGACCATGTCCTCTGGTTACTAATGACCATGTCCTTTGGTAGCTAACTACCATGTCCTCTGGTAACTAATGACCATGTCCTCTGGTAACTATTGACCATGTCCTCTGGTAGCTAATGACCATGTCCTCTGGTAACTAATGACCATGTCCTTTGGTAGCTAACTACCATGTCCTCTTGTAACTAATGACCATGTCCTCTGGTAACTATTGACCATGTCCTCTGGTAGCTAATGAACATGTCCTCTGGTAACTAATGACCATGTCCTCTGGTAACTAATGACCATGTCCTATAGGAACTATTGACCATGTCCTCTGGTAGCTAATGACCATGTCCTTTGGTAGCTAACTACCATGTCCTCTGGTAACTAATGACCATGTCCTCTGGTAACTATTGACCATGTCCTCTGGTAGCTAATGACCATGTCCTCTGGTAACTAATGACCATGTCCTCTGGTAACTAATGACCATGTCCTATAGGAACTATTGACCATGTCCTCTGGTAACTAATGACCATGTCCTAAAGGAACTATTGACTATGTCCTCTGGTAACTAATGACCATGTCCTCTGGTAACTAATGACCATGTCCTTAGGTAGCTAATGACCATGTCCTCTGGTAACTATTGACCATGTCCTATAGGAACTATTGACCATGTCCTCTGGTAACTAATGACCATGTCCTCTGGTAACTATTGACCATGTCCTATAGGAACTATTGACCATGTCCTCTGGTAACTAATGACCATTTCCTCTGGTAACTAATGACCACGTTCTCTGGTAGCTAATGACCACGTCCTCTGGTAGCTAATGACCATGTCCTCTGGTAGCTAATGACCATGTCCTTTGGTAGTTAATGACCATGTCCTCTGGTAATAATTGACCATGTCCTATAGGAACTATTGACCATGTCCTCTGGTAACTAATGACCATGTCCTCTGGTAACTAATGACCATGTCCTTTGGTAGCTAATGACCATGTCCTCTGGTAACTATTGACCATGTCCTATAGGAACTATTGACCATGTCCTCTGGTAACTAATGACCATGTCCTCTGGTAACTAATGACCACGTCCTCTGGTAGCTAATGAACACATCCTCTGGTAACTATTGACCATGTCCTCTTGTAACTATTGACCATGTCCTATAGGAACTATTGACAATTTCCTCTGGTAACTAATGACCATTTCCTCGGGTAACTAATGACCACGTCCTCTGGTAGCTAATGACCATGTCCTCTGGTAGCTAATGACCACGTCCTCTGGCAACTAATGAACATGTCCTCTGGTAACTATTGACCATGTCCTCTGGTAACTATTGACCATGTCCTCTGGTAACTATTGACCATGTCCTATAGGAACTATTGACCATGTCCTCTGGTAACTATTGACCATGTCCTCTGGTAGCTAATGACCATGTCCTCTGTTAACTATTGACCATGTCCTCTGGTAGCTAATGACCATGTCCTCTGTTAACTATTGACCATGTCCTCTGGTAACTATTGACCATGTCCTCTGGTAACTAATGACCATGTCCTCTTTTAACTATTGACCATGTCCTCTGGTAACTATTGATCATGTCCTCTGGTAACTAATGACCATGTCCTCTGTTAACTATTGACCATGTCCTCTGGTAACTATTGACCATGTCCTCTGGTAACTAATGACCATGTGCTTTGTTAACTATTGACCATGTCCTATAGGAACTATTGACCATTTCCTCTGGTAACTAATGACCATTTCTTCTGGTAACTAATAACCACATCCTCTGGTAGCTAATGACCATGTCCTCTGGTAGGTAATGACCACGTCCTCAGGTAACTAATGACCATGTCCTCTGGTAACTAATGACCGTGTCCTCTGGTAACTAATGACAATGTGCTCTGGTAACTATTGACCATGTCCTATAGGAACTATTGACCATGTCCTCTGGTAACTATTGACCATGTCCTCTGGTAGCTAATGACCATGTCCTCTGGTAACTGATGACCATGTCCTCTGGTAACTATTGACCATGTCCTCTGGTAGCTAATGACAATGTCCTCTGGTAACTAATGACCGTGTCCTCTGGTAACTAATGACAATGTGCTCTGGTAACTATTGACCATGTCCTATAGGAACTATTGACCATGTCCTCTGGTAACTATTGACCATGTCCTTTGGTAGCTAACTACCATGTCCTCTGGTAACTAATGACCATGTCCTCTGGTAACTATTGACCATGTCCTCTGGTAGCTAATGACAATGTCCTCTGGTAACTAATGACCATGTCCTTTGGTAGCTAACTATCATGTCCTCTTGTAACTAATGACCATGTCCTCTGGTAACTATTGACCATGTCCTCTGGTAGCTAATGAACATGTCCTCTGGTAACTAATGACCATGTCCTCTGGTAACTAATGACCATGTCCTATAGGAACTATTGACCATGTCCTCTCGTAGCTAATGACCATGTCCTTTGGTAGCTAACTACCATGTCCTCTGGTAACTAATGACCATGTCCTCTGGTAACTATTGACCATGTCCTCTGGTAGCTAATGACCATGTCCTCTGGTAACTAATGACCATGTCCTCTGGTAACTAATGACCATGTCCTATAGGAACTATTGACCATGTCCTCTGGTAACTAATGACAATGTCCTATAGGAACTATTGACTATGTCCTCTGGTAACTAATGACCATGTCCTCTGGTAACTAATGACCATGTCCTTAGGTAGCTAATGACCATGTCCTCTGGTAACTAATGACCATGTCCGTTGGTAGCTAATGACCATGTCCTTTGGTAGCTAATGACCATGTCCTCTGGTAACTATTGACCATGTCCTCTGGTAACTAATGACCATGTCCTTTGGTAACTATTGACCATGTCCTATAGGAACTATTGACCATGTCCTCTGGTAACTAATGAACATGTCCTCTGGTAACTATTGACCATGTCCTATAGGAAATATTGACCATGTCCTCTGGTAACTAATGACCATTTTCTCTGGTAACTAATGACCACGTTCTCTGGTAGCTAATGACCACGTCCTCTGGTAGCTAATGACCATGTCCTCTGGTAACTAATGTCCATGTACACTGGAAACTAATGACCATGTCCTCTGGTAACTATTGACCATGTCCTTTAGGAACTATTGACCATTTCCTCTGGTAACTAATGACCATTTCCTCTGGTAACTAATGACCACGTCCTCTGGTAGCTAATGACCATGTCCTCTGGTAGCTAATGACCATGTCCTTTGGTAGCTAATGACCATGTCCTCTGGTAACTAATGACCATGTCCTTAGGTAGCTAATGACCATGTCCTCTGGTAACTAATGACAATGTGCTCTGGGAACTATTGACCATGTCCTATAGGAACTATTGACCATGTCCTCTGGTAACTATTGACCATGTCCTCTGGTAGCTAATGACCATGTCCTTTGGTAGCTAACTACCATGTCGTCCGGTAAGTGATGACCATGTCCTCTGGTAACTATTGACCATGTCCTCTGGTAGCTAATGACCATGTCCTCTGGTAACTAATGACCATGTCCTCTGGTAACTAATGACCATGTCCCATAGGAACTATTGACCATGTCCTCTGGTAACTAATGACCATGTCCTATAGGAACTATTGACTATGTCCTCTGGTAACTAATGACCATGTCCTCTGGTAACTAATGACCATGTCCTTAGGTAGGTAATGACCATGTCCTCTGGTAACTAATGACCATGTCCTTTGGTAGCTAATGACCATGTCCTCTGGTAACTAATGACCATGTCTTCTGTTAACTATTGACCATGTCCTCTGGTAACTATTGACCATGTCCTCTGGTAACTAATGACCATGTCCTCTGTTAACTATTGACCATGTCCTCTGGTAACTATTGACCATGTCCTCTGGTATCTAATGACCATGTCCTCTTGTAACTAATGACCATGTCCTCTGGTAACTAATGACCATGTCCTACAGGAACTATTGACCATGTCCTCTGGTAGCTAATGACCATGTCCTCTGGTAACTAATGACCGTGTCCTCTGGTAACTAATGACAATGTGCTCTGGTAACTATTGATCATGTCCTATAGGAACTATTGACCATGTCCTCTGGTAACTATTGACCATGTCCTCTGGTAGCGAATGACCATGTCCTCTGGTAACTAATGACCATGTCCTCTGGTAACTAATGACCATGTCCTTAGGTAGCTAATGACCATGTCCTCTGGTAACTATTGACCATGTCCTCTGGTAGATAATGACCATGTCCTCTGGTAACTATTGACCATGTCCTCTGGTAACTAATGACCATGTACTCTGGTAACTAATGACCATGTCCTACAGGAACCATTGACCATATCCTCTGGTAACTAATGACCATGTCCTCTGGTAACTAATGACCATTTCTTTTGTTAACTATTGACCATGTCCTCTGGTAACTATTGACCATGTCCTCTGGTAACTAATGACCATGTCCTCTGGTAACTATTGACCATGTCCTCGGGTAACTAATGACCATGTCCTTTGTTAGCTAATCACCATGTCCTCTGGTAACTATTGACCATGTCCTCTGGTAACTAATGACCATGTCCTTTGGTAACTATTGACCATGTCCTATAGGAAGTATTGACCATGTCCTCTGGTAACTAATGAACATGTCCTCTGGTAACTATTGACCATGTCCTATAGGAAATATTGACCATGTCCTCTGGTAGCTAATGACCATGTCCTCTGGTAACTAATGACCATGTCCTCTGGTAACTAATGACCATGTCCCATAGGAACTATTGACCATGTCCTCTGGTAACTAATGACCATGTCCTATAGGAACTATTGACTATGTCCTCTGGTAACTAATGACCATGTCCTCTGGTAACTAATGACCATGTCCTTAGGTAGATAATGACCATGTCCTCTGGTAACTAACGACCATGTCCTTTGGTAGCTAATGACCATGTCCTCTGGTAACTAATGACCATGTCCTCTGTTAACTATTGACCATGTCCTCTGGTAACTATTGACCATGTCCTCTGGTAACTAATGACCATGTCCTCTGTTAACTATTGACCATGTCCTCTGGTAACTATTGACCATGTCCTCTGGTATCTAATGACCATGTCCTCTTGTAACTAATGACCATGTCCTCTGGTAACTAATGACCATGTCCTACAGGAACTATTGACCATGTCATCTGGTAGGTAATGACCATGTCCTCTGGTAACTATTGACCATGTCCTATAGGAACTATTGACCATGTCCTCTGGTAACTATTGACCATGTCCTCTGGTAGCTAATGACCATGTCCTCTGGTAACTAATGACCATGTCCTCTGGTAACTAATGACCATGTCCTTAGGTAGCTAATGACCATGTCCTCTGGTAACTATTGACCATGTCCTCTGGTAGATAATGACCATTTCCTCTGGTAACTATTGACCATGTACTCTGGTAACTAATGACCATGTCCTACAGGAACCATTGACCATGTCCTCTGGTAACTAATGACCATGTCCTCTGGTAACTAATGACCATTTCCTCTGGTAACTAATGACCATGTCCTCCGTTAACTATTGACCATGTCCTCTGGTAGCTAATGACCATGTCCTTTGGTAGCTAATGACCATGTCCTCGGGTAACTAATGACCATGTCCTCTGGTAACTATTGACCATGTCCTCTGGTAACTATTGACCATGTCGTCTGATATCTAATGACCATGTCTTTTGGTAGCTAATGACCATGTCCTCTGGTAAATAATGACCATGTCCTCCTTTAATTACTGACCATGTCCTCTGGTAGCTATTGACCACGTCCTCTGTTAACTAATGACCATGTCCTCTGGTAACTAATGACCATGTCCTCTGTTAACTATTGACCATGTCCTCTGGTAGCTAATGACCCCGTCCTCTGTTAACTAATGACCATGTCCCATAGGAACTATTGACCATGTCCTCTGGTAACTAATGACCATGTCCTATAGGAACTATTGACTATGTCCTCTGGTAACTAATGACCATGTCCTTAGGTAGCTAATGACCATGTCCTCTGGTAACTAACGACCATGTCCTTTGGTAGCTAATGACCATGTCCTCTGGTAACTAATGACCATGTCCTCTGTTAACTATTGACCATGTCCTCTGGTAACTATTGACCATGTCCTCTGGTAACTAATGACCATGTCCTCTGTTAACTATTGACCATGTCCTCTGGTAACTATTGACCATGTCCTCTGGTATCTAATGACCATGTCCTCTTGTAACTAATGACCATGTCCTCTGGTAACTAATGACCATGTCCTACAGGAACTATTGACCATGTCATCTGGTAGGTAATGACCATGTCCTCTGGTAACTAATGACCGTGTCCTCTGTTAACTAATGACAATGTGCTCTGGTAACTATTGACCATGTCCTATAGGAACTATTGACCATGTCCTCTGGTAACTATTGACCATGTCCTCTGGTAGCTAATGACCATGTCCTCTGGTAACTAATGACCATGTCCTCTGGTAACTAATGACCATGTCCTTAGGTAGCTAATGACCATGTCCTCTGGTAACTATTGACCATGTCCTCTGGTAGATAATGACCATGTCCTCTGATAACTATTGACCATGTACTCTGGTAACTAATGACCATGTCCTACAGGAACCATTGACCATGTCCTCTGGTAACTAATGACCATGTCCTGTGGTAACTAATGACCATTTCCTCTGGTAACTAATGACCATGTCCTCCGTTAACTATTGACCATGTCCTCTGGTAGCTAATGACCATGTCCTCGGGTAACTAATGACCATGTCCTCTGGTAACTATTGACCATGTCCTCTGGTAACTATTGACCATGTCGTCTGATATCTAATGACCATGTCTTTTGGTAGCTAATGACCATGTCCTCTGGTAAATAATGACCATGTCCTCCTTTAATTATTGACCATGTCCTCTGGTAGCTATTGACCACGTCCTCTGTTAACTAATGACCATGTCCTCTGGTAACTAATGACCATGTCGTCTGTTAACTATTGACCATGTCCTCTGGTAGCTAATGACCCCGTCCTCTGTTAACTAATGACCATGTCCTCTGGTAACTATTGACCATGTCCTCTGTTAGCTAAAGACCATGTCTTCTGGTAACTATTGACCATGTCCTCTGGTAACTAAAGACCATGTCTTCTGGTAACTAATGACCATGTCCTCTTTTAACTAGTGACATGGTATCTTTGTCCTTGGGTAATTATTGACATGTCTTAAGGTAACTACTAACATGCATACAGAATACACTGACAATGACAGACATGTCTATAGAGTCCCTTGTGACATGCAGGTAGGTGTCACCTCTACACTGATGCTTCCTGAATGATATTCTGTTCATGGGTCTGCTGTTATTATAGAAACAAAAACAATGCTACAGAGTGAATGCTTGTGTCCGCCCACCAAACATGCTTTTAAAATGTTTACATATATGCACAGGTACAATGCTTTCACATGTACTGTAATGTTCTGCATGTTCTTCTTTGACTTTACTGTAAATACAGCATCACCTAATCATGTCTGTCTTCACCTACTGGACTAAACTACTTTTTCCTGTCTTCATATGTATCGTAAATGGAACACTCTTGGATTTTGTGATGTAGACGGAATTTTGTGGATTTGTGTTTGAGGTTTTGAGAGGCCAGTGAGCTGAAGTTGTTATCTTCGAGCCTGAAAAACTTAGAACAAAATTATCCAGTTATGTAATTAATCTGGATGGCATTAATCTGGCTTCCGGTACCACTGTGAGAAATCTTGGAGTCATTATTGACCAGGACTTGTCTTTTAGCTCACATTTAAAACAGGTTTCTAGAACCACCTTGTTCCTTCCACCTGCGTAATATTGCAAAAATTAGGAGCATCTTGTCTCAGAAAGATGCAGAAAAATTAGTCCATGCCTTTATTACTTCCAGACTGGATTACTGCAAGTCGTTATTTATTAGTTGTCCCAAATATGCCCTGAAAAGTCTCCATCTGATCCAAAATGCTGCAGCGAGGGTTCTGATGAGGACTAGCAGGAGAGATCATACTTCACCAGTTTTAGCCTCTCTACACTGGCTCCCTGTTAAATCCAGGAGAAAGTTTAAAATTCTTCTCCTCACATATAAAGCTCTCCATGACCAAGCTCCATTGTACATAAAAGATCTTATAGTTCCATATATTCCAAATAGAGCACTTGGCTCTCAGACTGCAGGTTTACTGGTGGTTCCCAGAGTCTCAAAGAGTACTATGGGAGGAAGGGCCTTTAGCTATCAGGCTCCTCTCTTATGGAACCAGCTCCCACCGTGGGTTCAGGAGGCAGACTCCCTCCACACCTTTAAGATGGAGCTGAAAACCTTCCTTTTCCATGATTCTTATAGTTAGGATATGAGCATCTCCTGAGTTGGAGTCTGCATGTACGGGACCCAACTGTCCAGGTTCTGCTCATTGCTCTTATAGTTATGGGTAGTCTAGCCATCCATTACTTATGTAGCAATGGGGATGTTACCTGATGCACTGAGAAGTACCTCGCTCTATTTCTCTAATATATTAATGTATAAATATATGCCATTATTGCCATCTCTAACTTATTTCTCCTTTTTTCCGCAGCTCTTCCTGAATAAGTGCAGTTGTACATGTTGATCTGTCTTTCCTGTCCTCTCCACCCCAACCAGTCGAGGCAGATGGCTGCCCTCCCTGAGCCGGGTTCTGCTGGAGGTTTTCTTCCTGTTAAAGGGGAGTTTTTTCCTTCCCACTGTCGCCTCGTGCAGCTCAGGATGGAGGATTGGATCCAAGTCATGACTCCATGCAATCAGTTGGTTTCTATTATAGGATATGTATGAATTGGCTGGAAATGATGTGTATGTAAAGTGTCCTGGGACAACATTGTTGTGAAGTGGCGCTGTACAAATAAAGCTGAATTGAATTGAAATGAAGTGAAGCTTTTACAAAAAGTGCAAAAAATGTTCCACAACAGTCTACCTGCTGGCAGGCAGTGCTCAGCCTCCGAGCAGTGTGTCCTGACATGACAAACCCGCCTCCTCCAGCGTAGTCCGGGTACAGAAGCCCTCCATACAAGAACTCTGGAACGTAGTACTTGGAGGAACGGCGGCGGATGGGTTTGGCATGAACAATGATGTCGCCCACAAACAGATCCTCATCTGGTTTCTGCCCCTCAAGCATTTCCAAAATGTTTTCCACATTTACGAAGACATCAGCATCACCTTTAAAGATGAACCTGGATGGGAGCAAATGAGATGGAAGCATCAGTGGCAACAATGAGGATGATCGGTACTCTGACTACTTTCAAGAAGACTGACTTGACATGAGGACAGCTGATATTGATCCATTCCAAAAAATGTGTCTCCTTCAGAGTCAGATTAAAAAAGGTGTCTTCAAAGTCCCACAGCAGGATGTCCCTGAAGGTTTGGCTCTCGTAGGCCAGCAGCCGGTCCCACAGAGGCATGGCACTGCGATTCCTGGGAACACCCAGCAGGAACACTGTCCGAATGGACACACTTGGTTGGAAGCGCCCCTCCTTTCCCCATGTCCAACGTACCACCTGCAACCACAGCAGAAAAAAATGAAAGACCAGTTAAAAACTGGTTTCTGTAATCAAACTATTTCTGGTCGACCATATTTTACACTACATTTTCTTAGCTGTACTGCTCTGTGGATGAAGTTCAGTTTATTTATTTATTTATCTTTATCTCAGTGAGATGCACATAGACCGGAAGAGGCTGATCTGCAGACAGGAAGCTAACTGACAAGTGACATAAGACATTAAATACCTAAAATACCATACATCCATCCATCTTCTGCCGCTTATCCGGGGTCGGGTCGCGGGGGCAGCAGCCCAGACTTCCCTCTCTCCAGCTACATTTGCCAACTCTGCGGGGGGGATCCCGAGGCGTTCCCAGGCCAGCCAAGAGATATAATCCCTCCAGCATGTCCTGGGTCTTCCCCGGGGTCTCCTCCCAGAGGGACGTGCCTGGAACACCTCACCAGGGAGGTCCAGGAGGCATCCTGACCAGATGCCCGAGCCACCTCAACTGGTTCCTCTCCATGCGGAGGAGCAGCGGCTCTACTCTGAGCCCCTCCCAGATGACCGAGCTCCTCACCCTATCTCTAAGGGAGAGCCCGGCCACCCTGCAGAGGAAACTCATTTCAGCCGCCTGTATACGAGATCTCCTTCTTTCGGTCACGACCCACAGCTCATGACCATAGGTGAGGGTAGGAATGTAGATCGACTGGTAAATCAAGAGCTTCGCCTTCTGGCTCAGCTCCTTCTTCACCACGACAGACCGGCGCAGAGTCCGCATTACTGCAGACGCCGCACCGATCCGTCTGTCGATCTCGCGCTCCATCCTTCACTCACTCGTGAACAAGACCCCGAGATATTTAAACTCCTCCACTTGAGGCAGGACCTGACTCCCGACCCGGAGAGGGCAATCCACCCTATTCCGGCTGAGGACCATGGCCTCAGATCTGGAGGTGCTGATTCTCATCCCAGCCGCTTCACACTCGGCAGCGAATCGCTCAAGCGAGAGCTGGAGATCACGACCAGATGAAGCCAACAGGACCACGTCATCTGCAAAAAGCAGGGACCCAATCCTGAGGCCACCAAGTCTGATCCCCTCAACACCTCGGCTGCACCTAGAAATTCTGTCCATATAAGTTATGAACAGAATCGGTGATAAAGGGCAGCCTTGGCGGAGTCCAACCCTCACCGGAAACGGATCCAACTTACTACCAGCAATGCGGACCAAGCTCTGACACCTGTCGTACAGGGACCAGACAGCTCGCACAAGGGGGTCCGGTACCCCATACTCCCAGAGTACCCCCCACAGGAGCCCCCGGGGGACACGGTCGATCGCCTTCTCCAGGTCCACCACCTAAAATACGCCTCTGCAGCATCGCGTGGACATCAGGGGCCGTACCCCTGGATTGGCAGACTGGGGTGGTGATCCCCCTTTTTAAGAAGGGTGACCGGAGGGTGTGTTCCAATTACAGGGGAATCACAATCCTCAGCCTCCCTGGTAAGGTCTATTCAGGGGTCCTGGAGAGGAGGGTCCGCCGGATAGTCAAATCCCGGATTGAGGAGGAGCAGTGTGGTTTTCGTCCTGGTCGCGGAACAGTGGACCAGCTCTATACCCTCTTTGGGGTCCTGGAGGGGGCATGGGAGTTTGCCCAACCAGTCTACCTAAAATACATTCTGATAAAAATGGAGACCCCGACCTGCACTCCAGAATGAACCCTCTATTGTTATTCACATTATTGAGATCCTCTTCGGCCATTTTTATTATTATTCTGTCAAATTTTGCCATGCTACTCCTCCTGCGCCGTTTAGGTCACTTCAGTCGTTTACATCTCAAACCCTGCAGCCCATTTGGGAGATGTGTGCTACGACTTTTGTCATTTTAAAGATTTGTAGTTTTTGAGATACTTAGCATTTTGTAAAAAATTAATTCGGCCTTGTGATTGGATGAAAGTCCTTCAAACCCACTGTGCATTGGACGTTCATCAAGTTCCCGTCCCCATTGTCTTTCCTGCAAAATTTTGAAACTCTTCTCCTCCCACACCTTTTGCCTCACTTCAACCATTCAAATATCAAGCTGTTCAGCTCATTCAGGAGAAGTGTGCTATGACTTTTGGTCTTTCTAACATGTAAACCTTTCAAGTTATTCACATTTTTCCCAAATGTTAAAGTCCTCTCCAGTGATTGGACCAAACAGAAGTCAGCTCAACGATTGGTCCATTTTGTGCAACGGTACAGAGGTACACATACAAGACACTGGTTCAAATGCAGCATTTAACATATAGCTTCATTGTTGTTTGTCGGTTGTTGCTTGTGTGATGGCATGCAGTTCTGCAGACTGCTCAATATGAATTATTGGTCTCAGCTGCACACTTCAAGGTGCAAAGGAATTTACTTGCAAATGTCACAGTTAAATATGAAGGATTTGTTCCAACAATGCTCCCTGCAACATTTCAACACAAATCTTCAACACATTAAAAAAAAGTTTTTCGCATTGAACAAAGTCTGTCACATATTTACTGGAGTTTAGTTCAACCACGCACATGTTTTTGCAATCCCGCTAATTACACCTTGCTGGAAGTGAAAAAACAGATGTTCCCATGCTAATTGGAAAAAAATTCAACGCTTTTTTCCAAGGTGCAACTAACAGTGCTAGTGGCATAGTGAGTGAAGTCAGTGTGCTTCAATACAGGAGGTCATGGGTTCAATCCTGATGTTGGGCAACTAGAAAAACTTTACTCTTTTTTCAATTTCTTATACATATGCAATTTCATTTCAATCATTCAGCATAGTTCAATGAATGGGCCTTCACATTTGCTATTATTTCAATAATAGCTGTTTCTGGTATTATTATTATTATTAGGGTCCTCGCCATACGAAGTATGGCAAGGCCCTATTGTTATTGTAATGTTTATTATTAGGGTCCTCGCCATACGAAGTATGGCAGGGCCCTATTGTTATTGTAATGTTTATTATTAGGGTCCTCGCCATATGAAGTATGGCAGGGCCCTATTGTTATTGTAATGTTTATTATTAGGGTCCGAGCCATACGAAGTATGGCAAGGCCCTATTGTTATTGTAATGTTTATTAGGGTCCGAGCCATACGAAGTATGGCAAGGCCCTATTGTTATTGTAATGTTTATTAGGGTCCGAGCCATACGAAGTATGGCAAGGCCCTATTGTTATTGTAATGTTTATTATTATTGTCAGCACAACTCGGCCATTTTTGACCCCCTTAGGCCCCGTGAAAAGTTGCGAAACTTGGCACACACCTCAGTCCCGGCGAAAATAGCGATATTCTGGGGTCCGCGTGCACGCCGATGTAAAAATGCCTCGACGGCGCCCCCTAGAAACGCCAAAAATGGCCTCTAGAATGGGGGAAAAAAATTTTAGTTTGACGTAGGATGACGAAATTCGGTACACATGTCTATCACATCAAGACAAGTAAAAAAGTCATTGAAACGCCTGTTGTCATGGCAACGGGCTTTCCGCCATCTTGGCGTTTGCGGCCATTTTTTTGCCCGTTTTTGTCAATTTGGGCGCATCGCATTTGAACGAACTAGTCTGAGGCGATTCATGGTATTGGCTCCACATTCGCCATGGAGCTTCGTGACAAGATGGGGACCAAAAGTTATTCAAATCTTTTTGATAGGCGAAAGCTTGTTACCGTGGCAACCCATGGAAACAAGCGATCTCGCCATGAAACACGGTTCACTCATATCTTCGCAGAAATACATCCGATCGGAACCAAAATTCCAATAATTCATGTTTGGTAGGTCCTTCACGCATTGTAATATGTATTGTGGGGGGGGCGCATTTTGGGGGGGGCCCCTAGGGGCCCGATAGTCTACTTTGACCTATAGCTACGAAATTCGGTACATATGTATAAGTAACCAAGACGAGCAAAAAACTCTATTGAGAACCTGTTACCATGGCAACGGGGTGTCCGCCATCTTGGCGTTTATGCCCTTTTTATCACTTTAAGCGCATCGTATTTGAACGAACTAGTCTGAGGGGATTCATGCTATTGGCTCCACATTCCCCATGGAACTTCGTGACAAGATGGGGACAAAAAGTTATTCAAATCTTTCTGATAGGAGAAAGCGTGTTACCGTGGCAACCCATGGAAAAACGCGTTCTCGCCATGAAACACGGTTTGCTTATATCTCTGCCAAAATGCATCCTATCGGAACCAAAATTCCAATAATTCATATTTGGCAGGTCTTTAACGCATTGTAATATGTATTGTGGGGGGGGCACATTTTTGGGGGGGCCCCTAGGGGCCCGATCGTCTACTTTGACCTAGGGCTACGAAATTCGGCACACATGTGTATCAACCCAAGACAAGCAAAACACTTCATTGTGCAGCCGTTACCATGGCAACGGGGTGTCTGCCATCTTGGAAAAAAACCTTATCGCCATGAAACACGGTTTTCTTATATCTTTGCACAAATTCATATGATGTGCACCAAAACTGTAACTATTCATATTTGGTAGGTCCTTAACACATTATAGAATGTATTGTGGGGGGGACACTTTTTGGGGGGGCCCCTAGGGGCCCGATCGTCTACTTTCATCTCGGGCTACGAAATTCGGCACACATGTGTATCATCCCAAGACAAGCTAAAAAGTCAATGAAACACATGTTGCCATGGTAACGGGCTGTCCGCCATCTTGGCGTTTACACACATTCTTTTCTCAATATGTGAATTGTATTTCTCTATTAAAATGAACTGGCTGTGCGGGTCCTTCACATGTAGCATTAGGAGAACCAGGACTCGGGTGGAGGGTTCGGCATGAGGCGAGGACCCGATGGATGCCGCTTGCGGCTTTAATTAGGGTCCGAGCCATACGAAGTATGGCAAGGCCCTATTGTTATTGTAATGTTTATTATTATTAGGATCCGAGCCATACGAAGTATGGCAAGGCCCTATTGTTATTGTAATGTTTATTAGGGTCCGAGCCATACGAAGTATGGCAGGGCCCTATTGTTATTGTAATGTTTATTATTATTAGGGTCCGAGCCATACGAAGTATGGCAGGGCCCTATTGTTATTGTAATGTTTATTATTAGGGTCCGAGCCATACGAAGTATGGCAGGGCCCTATTGTTATTGAAATGTTTATTAGGGTCCGAGCCATACGAAGTATGGCAAGGCCCTATTGTTATTGTAATGTTTATTAGGGTCCGAGCCATACGAAGTATGGCAAGGCCCTATTGTTATTGTAATGTTTATTCTTCTCAGCACAACTCACTCAATTTTGACCCCCTTACACCCTGTGAAAAGTTGCGAAACTTGGCACACACCTCAGTCCCGGCGAAAATAGCGATATTCTGGGGTCCGCGTGCACGCCAATGCAAAAATGCCTCGACGGCGCCCCCTAGAAACGCCAAAAATGGCCTCTAGAATGGGGGAAAAAAAATTTAGTTTGACGTAGGACGACGAAATTCGGTACACATGTCTATCACATCCAGACAAGTAAAAAAGTCATTGAAACGTCTGTTGTCATGGCAACGGGCTTTCCGCCATCTTGGCGTTTGCGGCCATTTTTTTGCCCGTTTTTGTCAATTTGGGCGCATCGCATTTGAACGAACTAGTCTGAGGCGAATCATGCTATTGGCTCCACATTCGCCATGGAGCTTCGTGACAAGATGGGGACCAAAAGTTATTCAAATCTTTTTGATAGGCGAAAGCGTGTTACCGTGGCAACCCACGGAAAAAAGCGATCTCGCCATGAAACACGGTTCACTCATATCTTCGCAGAAATACATCCGATCGGAACCAAAATTACAATAATTCATGTTTGGTAGGTCCTTCACGCATTGTAATATGTATTGTGGGGGGGGGCGCATTTTGGGGGGGCCCCTAGGGGCCCGATAGTCTACTTTGACCTAGGGCTACGAAATTCGGTACACATGTATAAGTAACCAAGACGAGCAAAAAACTCCATTGAGAACCTGTTACCATGGCAACGGGGTGGCCGCCATCTTGGCGTTTATGCCCTTTTTATCACTTTAAGCGCATCGTATTTGAACGAACTAGTCTGAGGGGATTCATGCTATTGGCTCCACATTCGCCATGGAGCTTCGTGACAAGATGGAGACCAAAAGTTATTCAAATCTTTCTGATAGGAGAAAGCGTGTTACCGTGGCAACCCATGGAAAAAAGCGATCTCGCCATGAAACACGGTTCACTCATATCCCTGCAGATATACATCCGATCGGAACCAAAATTCCAATAATTCATATTTGGTAGGTCCTTAACACATTGTAATATGTATTGCGGGGGGGGCACATTTTGGGGGGGGGCCCTAGGGGCCCGATCGTCTACTTTGACCTAGGGCTACGAAATTCGGCACACATGTGTATCAACCCAAGACAAGCAAAAAACATCATTGTGCAGCCGTTACCATGGCAATGGGGTGTCCGCCATCTTGGAAAAAAACCTTCTCGCCATGAAACACGGTTTGCTTATATCTTTGCACACATTCATACGATGTGCACCAAAACTGTGACTATTCATATTTGGTAGGTCCTTAACACATTATAGAATGTATTGTGGGGGGGAACCTTCTTGGGGGGGCTCCAAGGGGCCCGATCGTCTACTTTTACCTCGGGCTACGAAATTCGGCACACGTGTATCATCCCAAGACAAGCTAAAAAGTCAATGAAACACATGTTGCCATGGTAACGGGCTGTCCGCCATCTTGGCGTTTACACATATTCTTTTCTCAATATGTGAATTGTATTTCTCTATTAAAATGAACTGGCTGTGCGGGTCCTTCACATGTAGCATTAGGAGAACCAGGACTCGGGTGGAGGGTTCGGCATGAGGCGAGGACCCGATGGATGCCGCTTGTTATTATTATTTTTGGCAGCACAACTCGGCCATTTTTGACCCCCTTAGGCCCCGTGAAAAGTTGCAAAACTTGGCACACAACTCAGTCCCGGTGAAAATAGCGATATTCTGGGGTCCGCGTGCACGCCAATGCAAAAATGCCTCGACGGCGCCCCCTAGAAACGCCAAAAATGGCCTCTAGAATGGGGTCAAAAAATTTTAGTTTGACGTAGGACGACGAAATTCGGTACACATGTCTATCACATCAAGACAAGGAAAAAAGTCATTGAAACGCCTGTTGTCATGGCAACGGGCTGTCCGCCATCTTGGCGTTTGCGGCCATTTTTTGGCCCGTTTTTGTCAATTTGGGCGCATCGCATTTGAACGAACTAGTCTGAGGCGATTCATGCTATTGGCTCCACATTCGCCATGGAGCTTCCTGACAAGATGGGGACCAAAAGTTATTCAAATCTTTCTGATAGGAGAAAGCGTGTCACCGTGGCAACCCATGGAAAAAAGCGTTCTCGCCATGAAACACGGTTTGCTTATATTTCTGCAGAAATGCATCCGATCGGAACCAAAATTCCAATAATTCATATTTGGTAGGTCCTTAACGCGTTGTAATATGTATTGTGGGGGGGGCACATTTTGGGGGCGGCCCCTAGGGGCCCGATCGTCTACTTTGAGCTAGGGCTACGAAATTCGGCACACATGTGTATCAACCCAAGACAAGCAAAAAATTTCATTGTGCAGCCGTTACCATGGCAACGGGGTGTCCGCCATCTTGGAAAAAAAACTTCTCGCCATGAAACACGGTTTGCTTATATCTTTGCACAAATTCATACGATGTGCACCAAAACTGTAACTATTCATATTTGGTAGGTCCTTAACACATTATAGAATGTATTGTGGGGGGGGACACTTTTTGGGGGGGCCCCAAGGGGCCCGATCGTCTACTTTCATCTCGAGCTACGAAATTCGGCACACGTGTATCATTACAAGACAAGCTAAAAAGGCAATGAAACACATGTTGCCATGGTAACGGGGTGTCCGCCATCTTGGCGTTTACACACATTCTTTTCTCAATATGTGAATTGTATTTCTCTATTAAAATGAACTGGCTGTGCGGGTCCTTCACATGTAGCATTAGGAGAACCAGGACTCGGGCGGAGGGTTCGGCATGAGGCGAGGACCCAATTGATGCCGCTTGCGGCTTTAATTAGGGTCCGAGCCATACGAAGTATGGCAGGGCCCTATTGTTATTGTAATGTTTATTATTAGGGTCCGAGCCATACGAAGTATGGCAGGGCCCTATTGTTATTGTAATGTTTATTAGGGTCCGAGCCATACGAAGTATGGCAAGGCCCTATTGTTATTGTAATGTTTATTCTTCTCAGCACAACTCACTCAATTTTGACCCCCTTAGACCCCGTGAAAAGTTGCGAAACTTGGCACACACCTCAGTCCCGGCGAAAATAGCGATATTCTGGGGTCCGCGTGCACGCCAATGTGAAAATGCCTCGACGGCGCCCCCTAGAAACGCCAAAAATGGCCTCTAGAATGGGGGAAAAAAATTTTAGTTTGACGTAGGACGACGAAATTCGGTACACATGTCTATCACATCCAGACAAGTAAAAAAGTCATTGAAACGTCTGTTGTCATGGCAACGGGCTTTCCGCCATCTTGGCGTTTGCGGCCATTTTTTGGCCCGTTTTTGTCAATTTGGGCGCATCGCATTTGAACGAACTAGTCTGAGGCGAATCATGCTATTGGCTCCACATTCGCCATGGAGCTTCGTGACAAGATGGGGACCAAAAGTTATTCAAATCTTTTTGATATGCGAAAGCGTGTTACCGTGGCAACCCATGGAAAAAAGCGATCTCGCCATGAAACACGGTTCACTCATATCTTCGCAGAAATACATCCGATCGGAACCAAAATTACAATAATTCATGTTTGGTAGGTCCTTCACGCATTGTAATATGTATTGTGGGGGGGGGGGGCGCATTTTGGGGGGGCCCCTAGGGGCCCGATAGTCTACTTTGACCTAGGGCTACGAAATTCGGTACACATGTATAAGTAACCAAGACGAGCAAAAAACTCCATTGAGAACCTGTTACCATGGCAACGGGGTGTCCACCATCTTGGCGTTTATGCCCTTTTTATCACTTTAAGCACAACGTATTTCAACGAACTAGTCTGAGGGGATTCAGGCTATTGGCTCCACATTCGCCATGGAGCTTCGTGACAAGATGGGGACAAAAAGTTATTCAAATCTTTCTGATAGGAGAAAGCGTGTTACCGTGGCAACCCATGGAAAAAAGCGTTCTCGCCATGAAACACGGTTCACTCATATCCCTGCAGATATACATCCGATCGGAACCAAAATTCCAATAATTCATATTTGGTAGGTCCTTAACACATTGTAATATGTATTGTGGGGGGGGCACATTTTGGGGGGGGGCCCTAGGGGCCCGATCGTCTACTTTGACCTAGGGCTACGAAATTCGGCACACATGTGTATCAACCCAAGACAAGCAAAAAACTTCATTGTGCAGCCGTTACCATGGCAATGGGGTGTCCGCCATCTTGGAAAAAAACCTTCTCGCCATGAAACACGGTTTGCTTATATCTTTGCACACATTCATACGATGTGCACCAAAACTGTGACTATTCATATTTGGTAGGTCCTTAACACATTATAGAATGTATTGTGGGGGGGAACCTTTTTGGGGGGGCCCCAAGGGGCCCGATCGTCTACTTTCATCTCGGGCTACGAAATTCGGCACACATGTGTATCATCCCAAGACAAGCTAAAAAGTCAATGAAACACATGTTGCCATGGTAACGGGCTGTCCGCCATCTTGGCGTTTACACACATTCTTTTCTCAATATGTGAATTGTATTTCTCTATTAAAATGAACTGGCTGTGCGGGTCCTTCACATGTAGCATTAGGAGAACCAGGACTCGGGTGGAGGGTTCGGCATGAGGCGAGGACCCGATGGATGCCGCTTGCGGCTTTAATTAGGGTCCGAGCCATACGAAGTATGGCAGGGCCCTATTGTTATTGTAATGTTTATCATTATTATTAGGGTCCGAGCCATACGAAGTATGGCAGGGCCCTATTGTTATTGTAATGTTTATTATTATTCTCCTCGTTCTGAGCACAACTCGGCCATTTTTGACCCACTCAGCCCCCGTGAAAAGTTGCGAAACTTGGCACACACCTCAGTCCCGGCGAAAATAGCGATATTCTGGGGTCCGCGTGCACGCCAATGTAAAAATGCCTCGACGGCGCCCCCTAGAAACGCCAAAAATGGCCTCTAGAATGGGGGAAAAAAATTTTAGTTTGACGTAGGACGACGAAATTCGGTACACATGTCTATCACATCCAGACAAGTAAAAAAGTCATTGAAACGCCTGTTGTCATGGCAACGGGCTTTCCGCCATCTTGGCGTTTGCGGCCATTTTTTTGCCCGTTTTTGTCAATTTGGGCGCATCGCATTTGAACGAACTAGTCTGAGGCGATTCATGCTATTGGCTCCACATTCGCCATGGAGCTTCGTGACAAGATGGGGACCAAAAGTTATTCAAATCTTTTTGATAGGAGAAAGCGTGTTACCGTGGCAACCCATGGAAAAAAGCGTTCTCGCCATGAAACACGGTTCACTCATATCTTCGCAGAAATACATCCGATCGGAACCAAAATTAAAATAATTCATGTTTGGTAGGTCCTTAACGCGTTGTAATATGTATTGTGGGGGGGGCGCATTTTGGGGGGGGCGCATTTTGGGGGGGGCCCCTAGGGGCCCGATAGTCTACTTTGACCTAGGGCTACGAAATTCGGTACACATGTATAAGTAACCAAGACGAGCAAAAAACTCTATTGAGAACCTGTTACCATGGCAACGGGGTGGCCGCCATCTTGGCGTTTATGCCCTTTTTATCACTTTAAGCGCATCGCATTTGAACGAACTAGTCTGAGGGGATTCAGGCTATTGGCTCCACATTCGCCATGGAGCTTCGTGACAAGATGGGGACCAAAAGTTATTCAAATCTTTCTGATAGGAGAAAGCGTGTTACCGTGGCAACCCATGGAAAAAAGCGTTCTCGCCATGAAACACGGTTTGCTTATATTTCTGCAGAAATACATCCGATCGGAACCAAAATTCCAATAATTCATATTTGGTAGGTCCTTAACGCGTTGTAATAGGTATTGTGGGGGGGGCACATTTTGGGGGCGGCCCCTAGGGGCCCGATCGTCTACTTTGAGCTAGGGCTACGAAATTCGGCACACATGTGTATCAGCCCGAGACAAGCATAAAACTCAATTAAGCACCTGTTACCATGGCACTGGAGTGTCCGCCATCTTGGAAAAAAGCCTTCTCGCCATGAAACACGGTTTGCTTATATCTTTGCACAAATTCATGCGATGTGCACCAAAACTTTAACTATTCATATTTGGTAGGTCCTTGACACATTACAGAATGTATTGTGGGGGGGGCAGTTTTTTGGGGGGGGGCCCTCAGGGGCCCGATCGTCTACTTTCACCTATGGCTATGAAATTCGACACACATGTGTAACAACGCAAGGCGAGTAAAAAAGTGCATTGACCACCTGTTACCATGGCAACGGGGTGTCCGCCATCTTGGCGTTTACGCCCATTTAGCACTGTATGTGCATTGTTTTTGGACAAACTACTTTTGGATTCGTGCCTTTTACTTCACATCCACCCGGAAGCTTTGTGGCAAGTTCGGGTGGAGGGTTCGGCATGAGGCGAGGACCCGATGGATGCCGCTTGCGGCTTTAATGTTTATTATTATTATTTTTTTCCTCCTCGTCAGCACAACTCACTCAATTTTGACCCCCTTAGACCCCGTGAAAAGTTGCGAAACTTGGCACACACCTCAAGACCGGCGAAAATAGCAATATTCTGGTGTCCGCATGCACGCCAATGCAAAAATAACTCGACAGCGCCCCCTAGAAACGCCAAAGATGGCCCGTAGAATGGTGTGTCAAAAGTTTACTTTGACGTAGGACTACGAAATTCGATACACATGTCTAACAACATAAGACAACCAAAAAAGTCAATCGTAGACCTGTTGTCATGGCAACGGGTTGTCCGCCATCTTGGCGTTTGCGGCCATTTTTTGCCCCGTTTTTGTCAATTTGGGCGCATCGCATTTGAACGAACTAGTCTGAGGGGATTCATGCTATTGGCTCCACATTCGCCATGGAGCTTCGTGACAAGATGGGGACCAAAAGTTATTCAAATCTTTTTGATAGGAGAAAGCGTGTTACCGTGGCAACCCATGGAAAAAAGCGTTCTCGCCATGAAACACGGTTCACTCATATCTTCGCAGAAATGCGTCCGATCGGAACCAAAATTCCAATAATTCATGTTTGGTAGGTCCTTCACACTTTGTAATATGTATTGTGGGGGGGGCACATTTTGGGGGGGGCCCCTAGGGGCCCGATCGTCTACTTTGACCTAGGGCTACGAAATTCGGCACACATGTATAAGTAACCAAGACGAGCAAAAAACTCTATTGACAACCTGTTACCATGGCAACGGGGTGTCCGCCATCTTGGCGTTTATGCCCTTTTTATCACTTTAAGCGCATCATATTTGAACAAACTAGTCTGAGGCGATTCATGCTATTGGCTCCACATTCGCCATGGAGCTTCGTGACAAGATGGGGACCAAAAGTTATTCAAATCTTTCTGATAGGAGAAAGCGTGTTACCGTGGCAACCCATGGAAAAAAGCGTTCTCGCCATGAAACACAGTTCACTCTCATCCCTGCAGAAATACATCCGATCGGAACCAAAATTCTGATAATTCATATTTGGTGGGTCCTTCACGCATTGTAATATGTATTGTGGGGGGGGGCACATTTTGGGGGGGGGCCCTAGGGGCCCGATCGTCTACTTTGAGCTAGGGCTACGAAATTCGGCACACATGTGTATCAACCCTAGACAAGCATAAAACTCGATTAAGCACCTGTTACCATGGCAACGGTGTGTCCGCCATCTTGAAAAAAATCCTCGCCATGAAACACGGTTCTCATATCTTGGTCGAAATGCATCTGATCTGCACCAAAGTGGAAAACATTCATATTTGGTAGGTCCTTAACATATTTTAATATGTATTCAGGGGGTGGCACATTTTGTGGGGGGCCCCTAGGGGCCCGATCGACTACTTTGACCTAGGGCTACGAAATTTGGTACACATGTCTAACATCCCAAGATGAGCTGAAAAGTCAATGAAACACATGTTGCCATGGTAACGGGCTGTCCGCCATCTTGGCGTTTACACATTCTTTTCTCAATATGTGAATTGTATTTCTCTATTAAAATGAACTGTCTCTGCGGGTCCTTCAGATGTAGCATTAGGAGAACCAGGACTCGGGTGGAGGGTTCGGCATGAGGCGAGGACCCGATGGATGCCGCTTGCGGCTTTAATTAGGGTCCGAGCCATACGAAGTATGGCAGGGCCCTATTGTTATTGTAATGTTTATTAGGGTCCGAGCCATACGAAGTATGGCAAGGCCCTATTGTTATTGTAATGTTTATTATTATTATTCTCCTCGTTCTGAGCACAACTCACTCAATTTTGACCCCCTTAGACCCCGTGAAAAGTTGCGAAACTTGGCACACACCTCAGTCCCGGCGAAAATAGCGATATTCTGGGGTCTGCGAGCACGCCAATGTAAAAATGCCTCGACTGCGCCCCCTAGAAACGCCAAAAATGGCCTCTAGAATGGGGAAAAAAAATTTTAGTTTGACGTAGGACGACGAAATTCGGTACACATGTCTATCACATGAAGACAAGTAAAAAAGTCATTGAAACGCCTGTTGTCATGGCAACGGGCTTTCCGCCATCTTGGCGTTTGCGGCCATTTTTTGGCCCGTTTTTGTCAATTTGGGCGCATCGCATTTGAACGAACTAGTCTGAGGGGATTCATGCTATTGGCTCCACGTTCGCCATGGAGCTTCGTGACAAGATGGGGACCAAAAGTTATTCAAATCTTTTTGATAGGCGAAAGCGTGTTACCGTGGCAACCCATGGAAAAAAGCGATCTCGCCATGAAACACGGTTCAGTCATATCTTCGCAGAAATACATCCGATCGGAACCAAAATTAAAATAATTTATATTTGGTAGGTCCTTCATGCATTGCAATATGTATTGTGGGGGGGGGCGCATTTTGGGGGGGCCCCTTGGGGCCCGATAGTCTACTTTGACCTAGGGCTACGAAATTAGGTACACATGTATAAGTAACCAAGACGAGCAAAAAACTCTATTGAGAACCTGTTACCATGGCAACGGGGTGTCCGCCATCTTGGCGTTTATGCCCTTTTTATCACTTTAAGCGCATCGTATTTGAACGAACTAGTCTGAGGGGATTCATACTATTGGCTCCACATTCCCCATGGAGCTTCGTGACAAGATGGGGACAAAAAGTTATTCAAATCTTTATGATAGGAGAAAGCGTGTTACCGTGGCAACCCATGGAAAACAGAGTTCTCGCCATGAAACACGGTTTGCTTATATCTCTGCCAAAATGCATCCGATCGGAACCTAAATTCCAATAATTCATATTTGGCAGGTCCTTAACGCATTGTAATATGTATTGTGGGGGGGGCACATTTTAGGGGGGGCCCCTAGGGGCCCGATCGTCTACTTTGACCTAGGGCTACGAAATTCGGCACACATGTGTATCAACCCAAGACAAGCAAAAAACTTCATTGTGCAGCCGTTACCATGGCAACAGGGTGTCCGCCATCTTGCAAAAAAACCTTCTCGCCATCAAACACGGTTTGCCTATATCTTTGCACAAATTCATACGATGTGCACCAAAACGGTAACTATTCATATTTGGTAGGTCCTTAACACATTATAGAATGTATTGTGGGGGAGACACTTTTTGGGGGGGCCCCAAGGGGCCCGATCGTCTACTTTCATCTCGGGCTACGAAATTCGGCACACATGTGTATTATCCCAAGACAAGCTAAAAAGTCAATGAAACACATGTTGCCATGGTAACGGGCTGTCCGCCATCTTGGCGTTTACACACATTCTTTTCTCAATATGTGAATTGTATTTCTCTATTAAAAGGAACTGGCTGTGCGGGTCCGTCACATTTAGCATTAGGAGAACCAGGACTCGGGTGGAGGGTTCGGCATGAGGCGAGGACCCGATGGATGCCGCTTGCGGCTTTAATTATTAGGGTCCGAGCCATACGAAGTATGGCAGGGCCCTATTGTTATTGAAATGTTTATTATTATTAGGCCCGAGCACCTTGGCGGTGCGAAGGCCTATTGTAATTGCAGCGTTTATTATTATTATTATTATTATTATTATTATTATTAATATTATTCTCCTAATAAATGAATTGCTTTTTTGGAGGCCTGAACATGCTCAAAAACTCACCAAATTTTGCGTACCCCCCCAAGGGAATACGAAAAATTTGATATTTTGAGGTGCTCCAGAATGTTTGGGCAAAACTGAATGAGAGCGCCACCTATTTTAGGTGCCCCGCCACTGCATGTCGTTAATCTTTATGAAAATTCATACACATGATCTACATGCAAGGGCGAACAAAAAATCCTCTTAATGTCATGGTGAAATGTCGACAGGAAGGCGGCCATTTTAGGTCAAAGTCAATATTTTGGCGTTTTAGCACCTCGCATTTTAACGAACTCGTCCTAGGGCTTTTATCCCACTGAGCCACAAATTGCTCAGGATGTTCAGGAGGCATGTGTGATTAAATGTTGTGTTATTTCTTCTAATAGGAGACTTAGTTTACGAGGGGCGGGGCCTCAAAGTTTGATGTCTCGCCAGGAAAAATTAAACGGATATAACTCCCACATAAAGCAACATTTCTGCACCAAATTTGCTAGATATGATGGCAGTCCCCTCCTACAGAGTTCTATATGCCAATATTTTGATTATGAAATAGCCACGCCCCCTGGAGGTCAAAAGTGTTGTTTTTTGCTCACACACCCATAACTCTGGCTTGGTGGACACCACATGGCCCAAATTCACTCAGGCATCACAAAACATGTTGGTGAAGAGATCTTATAAAGGACGTTGCTCTACGCTGCACGGCGTGCCCGTGACGCCATGGCGAAGTTCCATGCGGCGGCGTGACATCATAAATCACTATAAAATGGTCAATTTTGATCTGATCACCCTAAAACTTATAGGGATTAATAAGGGATCAGTCCTGAACAGATTAATGTTACCATTGCTGGTGTAGACCTAAGCCCCGCCCACTTACAACAGGAAGTGTTTTTTTCCACGGTTGAGGGTCATGCTTCTAAGCAAATGGTCCAAAACACTTGAGACTCCTCCAAAACATGTCAAACCCTATCATGATGCCACAATAAAAACCTCAAGTTGCTACGCTAAACGGGACATGGCGAATGGCGGTCCAACGCCATGAAACAGGAAGTACCTGTGACCAAGCCATGGAACCTTGGACCGCCACCAAACTTGCCATGACTGATGACAGTAAGGCCCTGAACTAAGCCCCATTGAAACATTATGGAATACATGGAGCATGTCTCCATAGCGCCCCCTACAAAATTTCAATCAATCAGCCCCGCCCACTGCATGGACCGACATGGATAAAATTCAGCACAGTTGGAGAACCTTCCAGTACCTTCAAAAAAGTCTCTTGGACATATGGGCTAAATTCAACAGGAAGTCGGCCATTTTGAAAAAGGTGCCATTTTTGGGGTCATTTGTTTGCCATGCATTTTAAACAACTCCTCCTAGGGATATTGTCCAACTGTCACCCAACTTGCACAGGATGCTCAGGAGGCATGTGTGATTTAAAGTTGTGTTATTTCTTCTAATAGAAGATTTAGTTTAGGAGGGGCAGGCCCTCAAAGTTTTATGTCTCATTAACAAAGACTTATTGATAAAACTCCCACATAAAACAACATATCAGCACAGGAATCGCCACATTTGATGCCAGTCCCATGATGAACAAAATATACAATGCAATAATATGACTATGAACTAGCACCACCCCTTGGCAACAACAAGTGTCTGATATCGTGAACCAGGAAGTACCTGTAACAAAGCCATGAAACCTTTGATCTTCACCATACTTGCCATGAGTCATGACAGTTATGTCCTTAATAGAGTAAAATTATAATATAGTGGAAAAGATAGTAAATGGCTCCATAGCGCCCCCTACAATATTTCAATCAATCAGCCCCGCCCACTACATTGAATGACATGGATAAAATTCAGCACACTCATAGAACATTCCAGCACCTTCAAAAAAGTCTCTTGGACATATGGGCTAAATCAAACAGGAAGTCGGCCATTTTGAAAAAGGTGTCATTTTTGGGGTCATTTCTGTCATTTTCTTTGTCATGCATTTTGAGAAGTTCCTTCTAAGAATTTTGTCCAACTTTAACCCAAATGAGTTAGGATACTCAAGAGGCATGTGTGATTAAAAGTTGTGCTATTTCTTTTAATAGGGGATATCATTTAGGAGAGGCGGGGCAGCAAAGCAGATGTGATGCAATGAAAAGGAAAACTGACATAACTCCCACAAAAAACAACCAACCTGCACCAAATTCACTACAGATGATGCCAGTCATATTCTTCACATTTGTGCATGTCAATAATTAGATTATAAATTAGCCCCGCCCCTTGGTGACAGGAAGTGACCCTTCATAAGGCCTAAATGGCCTGAAGTGCAGTCTGGCTGCACTTTATGTTGAGAGAGGCATGGGAAGGATGTTGCCAGGGGAGGCGGTGGCATTATGCCGAGCGGCGCCATGGTGCGAGGGCCTATATCACCGCTTGCGGTTTTAATTAGGCCCGAGCACCTTGGCGGTGCGAAGGCCTATTGTAATTGCAGCGTTTATTATTAGGCCCGAGCACCTTGGCAGTGCGAAGGCCTATTGTAATTGCAATGTTTATTATTATTATTAGGCCCGAGCACCTTGGCGGTGCGAAGGCCTATTGTAATTGCAGTGTTTATTATTAGGCCCGAGCACCTTGGCAGTGCGAAGGCCTATTGTAATTGCAGTGTTTATTATTATTAGGCCCGAGCACCTTGGCGGTGCGAAGGCCTATTGTAATTGCAGCGTTTATTATTATTATTATTAGGCCCGAGCACCTTGGCAGTGCGAAGGCCTATTGTAATTGCAGCGTTTATTATTAGGCCCGAGCACCTTGGCGGTGCGAAGGCCTATTGTAATTGCAGTGTTTATTAGGCCCGAGCACCTTGGCGGTGCGAAGGCCTATTGTAATTGCAGTGTTTATTATTATTATTATTATTTTTATTCGGACACTTCGCGTGCTTTTTTGGAGGCCTGAACGTGCTTAAAAACTCACCAAATTTTGCGTACCCCCCCAAGGGAATACGAAAAATTTGATATTTTGAGGTGCTCCAGAATGTTTGGGCGAAACTGAACGAGAGCGCCACCTATTTTAGGTGCCCCGCCACTGCATGTCGTTAATCTTTATGAAAATTCATACACATGATCTACATGCTAGGGTGAACAAAAAATCCTCTTAATGTCATGGTGAAATGTCGACAGGAAGGCGGCCATTTTAGGTCAAAGTCAATATTTTAGCGTTTTAGCACCTCTCATTTTAACGAACTCGTCCTAGGGCTTTTATCCCACTGAGCCACAAATTGCTCAGGATGTTCAGGAGGCATGGGTGATTAAATGTTGTGTTATTTCTTCTAATAGGAGACTTAGTTTACAAGGGGCGGGGCCCCAAAGTTTGATGTCTCGCCAGGAAAAATTAAACAGCTATAACTCCCACATAAAGCAACATTTCTGCACCAAATTTGCTAGATATGATGGCAGTCCCCTCCTACAGAGTTCTATATGTCAATATTTTGATTATGAAATAGCCACGCCCCCTGGAGGTCAAAAGTGTTGTTTTTTGCTCACACACCCATAACTCTGGCTTGGTGGACACCACATGGCCCAAATTCACTCAGGCATCACAAAACATGTTGGTGAAGAGATCTGGTAAAGGACGTTGCTCTACACTGCACGGCGTGCCCGTGACGCCATGGCGAAGTTCCATGCGGCGGCATGACATCATAAATCACTATAAAATTGTCCATTTTGATCTGATCACCCTAAAACTTATAGGGATTAATAAGGGATCAGTCCTGAACAGATTAATGTGACCATTGCTGGTGTAGACCTAAGCCCCGCCCACTTATAACAGGAAGTGGTTTTTTCCACGTTTGAGGGTCATGCTTCTAAGGAAATGGTCCCAAACACTTGAGACTCCTCCAAAACATGTCAAACCCTTTCATGATGCCACAATAAAAACCTCAAGTCGCTACGCTAAACGGGACATGGCGAATGGCGGTCCAACGCCATGAAACAGGAAGTACCTGTGACCAAGCCATGGAACCTTGTACCGCCACCATACTTGCCATTACTGATGACAGTAAGGCCCTGAACTAAGCCCCATTGACACATTATGGAATAAATGGAGCATGTCTCCATAGCGCCCCCTACAATATTTCAATCAATCAGCCCCGCCCACTACATGGACCGACATGGATAAAATTCATCACAGTTGGAGAACCTGCCAGTACCTTCAAAAAAGTCTCTTGGACATATAGGCCAAAACCAACAGGAAGTCGGCCATTTTGAAAAAGGTGCCATTTTTGGGGTCATTTCTTTGCCATGCATTTTAAACAACTCCTCCTAGGGATATTGTCCAACTGACACCCAACTTGCACAGGATGCTCAGGAGGCATGTGTGATTTAAAGTTGTGCTATTTCTTCTAATAGAAGATTTAGTTTATGAGGGGCGGGCCCTCAAAGTTTTATGTCTCATTAACAAAGACTTATTGCTAATACTCCCACATAAAACAACATATCAGCACAGGAATCACCACATTTGATGCCAGTTCCATGATGAACAAAATCTACAATGCAATAATACGACTATGAATTAGCCCCACCCCTTGGCAACAACAAGTGTCTGATATCATGAACCAGGAAGTACCTGTAACAAAGCCATGAAATTGTTGATCTTCACCATACTTGCCATGACTCATGACAGTTATGTCCTTAATAGAGTAAAATTACAATATAGTAGAAAAGATAGTAAATGGCTCCATAGCGCCCCCTACAATATTTCAATCAATCAGCCCCGCCCACTACATTGACTGACATGGATATGATTCGGGACACTTGTAGACTCTCCCAGTACCTTCCAAAAAGTCTCTTGGACATATGGGCTAAATCAAACAGGAAGTCGGCCATTTTGAAAAAGGTGTCATTTTTGGGGCAATTTCTGTCATTTTCTTTGCCATGCATTTTGAGAAGTTCCTTCTAAGAATTTTGTCCAACTTTAACCCAAATGAGTCAGGATGCTTAAGAGGCATGTGTGATTAAAAGTTGTGCTATTTATTTTAATAGGGGATATCGTTTAGGAGAGGCGGGGCAGCAAAGCAGCTGTGATGCGACGAAAATGAAAACTGACATAACTCCCACAAAAAACAACCAACCTGCACCAAATTCACTACAGATGATGCCAGTCATATCCTTCACATTTGTGCATGGCAATAAATAGATTATAAGTTAGCCCCGCCCCTTGGTGACATGAATTGACTCTTCATAAGGCCTAAATGGCCTGAAGTGCAGTCTGGCTGCACTTTAGGTTGAGAGAGGCATGGGAAGGATGTTGCCAGGGGAGGCGGTGGCATTATGCCGAGCGGCGCCATGGTGCGAGGGCCTATATCACCGCTTGCGGTTTTAATTATTATTATTATTATTATTTTTATTCGGACACTTCGCGTGCTTTTTTGGAGGCCTGAACGTGCTCGAAAACTCACCAAATTTCGCGAACCCCCCCAAGGGAATACGAAAAATTTGATATTTTGAGGTGCTCCAAAATGTTTGGGCGAAACTGAATGAGAGCGCCACCTATTTTAGGTGCCCCGCCACTGCATGTCGTTAATCTTTATGAAAATTTATACACATGATCTACATGCTAGGGTGAACAAAAAATCCTCTTAATGTCATGGTGAAATGTTGACAGGAAGGCGGCCATTTTAGGTCAAAGTAAATATTTTGGCGTTTTAGCACCTCGCATTTTAACGAACTCGTCCTAGAGCTTTTATCCCATTGAGCCACAAATTGCTCAGGATGTTCAGGAGGCATGTGTGATTAAATGTTGTGTTATTTCTTCTAATAGGAGACTTAGTTTACGAGGGGCGGGGCCTCAAAGTTTGATGTCTCGCCATGAAAAATTAAACGGATATAACTCCCCCATAAAGCAACATTTCTGCACCAAATTTGCTAGATATGATGGCAGTCCCCTCCTACAGAGTTCTATATGTCAATATTTTGATTATGAAATAGCCACGCCCCCTGGAGGTCAAAAGTGTTGTTTTTTGCTCACACACCCAGAACTCTGGCTTGGTAGACACCACATGGCCCAAATTCACTCAGGCATCACAAAACATGTTGGTGAAGAGATCTGGTAAAGGACGTTGCTCTACGCTGCACGGCGTGCCCGTGACGCCATGGCGAAGTTCCATGCGGCGGCGTGACATCATAAATCACTATAAAATTGTCAATTTTGATCTGATCACCCTAAAACTTATAGGGATTAATAAGGGATCAGTCCTGAACAGATTAATGTGACCACTGCTGGTCTAGACTTAAGCCCCGCCCACTTACAACAGGATGTGGTTTTTTCCACGTTTGAGGGTCATGCTTCTAAGCATATGGTCCAAAACACTTGAGCCTCCTCCAAAACATGTCAAACCCTTTCATGATGCCACAATAAAAATCTCAAGTCGCTACGCTAAACGGGACATGGCGAATGGCGGTCCAACGCCATGAAACAGGAAGTACCTGTGACCAAGCCATGGAACCTTGGACCGCCACCAAACTTGCCATGACTGATGACAGTCAGGTCCTGAACTAAGCCCCATTGAAACATAATGGAATAAAGGGAGCATGTCTCCATAGCGCCCCCTACAAAATTTCAATCAATCAGCCCCGCCCACTACATTGCCCGACATGGATAAAATTCAGCACAGTTGGAGAACCTGCCAGTACCTTCAAAAAAGTCTCTTGGACATATGGGCTAAATTCAACAGGAAGTCGGCCATTTTGAAAAAGGTGCCATTTTTGGGGTCATTTCTTTGCCATGCATTTTAAACAACTCCTCCTAGGGATATTGTCCAACTGACACCCAACTTGCACAGGATGCTCAGGAGGCATGTGTGATTTAAAGTTGTGTTATTTCTTCTAATAGAAGATTTAGTTTAGGAGGGGCGGCCCTTCAAAGTTTTATGTCTCATTAACAAAGACTTATTGATAAAACTCCCACATAAAACAACATATCAGCACAGGAATCACCACATTTGATGCCAGTCCCATGATGAACAAAATATACAATGCAATAATATGACTATGAACTAGCACCACCCCTTGGCAACAACAAGTGTCTGATATCGTGAACCAGGAAGTACCTGTAACAAAGCCATGAAACCTTTGATCTTCACCATACTTGCCATGAGTCATGACAGTTATGTCCTTAATAGAGTAAAATTATAATATAGTGGAAAAGAAAGTAAATGGCTCCATAGCGCCCCCTACAATATTTCAATCAATCAGCCCCGCCCACTACATTGACTGACATGGATAAAATTCAGCACACTGATAGACCATTCCAGCACCTTCAAAAAAGTCTCTTGGACACATGGGCTAAATCAAACAGGAAGTCGGCCATTTTGAAAAAGGTGTCATTTTTGGCGTCATTTCTGTCATTTTCTTTGTCATGCATTTTGAGAAGTTCCTTCTAAGAATTTTGTCCAACTTTAACCCAAATGAGTTAGGATGCTCAAGAGGCATGTGTGATTAAAAGTTGTGCTATTTCTTTTAATAGGGGATATCATTTAGGAGAGGCGGGGCAGCAAAGCAGATGTGATGCAACGAAAAGGAAAACTGACATAACTCCCACAAAAAACAACCAACCTGCACCAAATTCACTACAGATGATGCCAGTCATATTCTTCACATTTGTGCATGTCAATAATTAGATTATAAATTAGCCCCGCCCCTTGGTGACAGGAAGTGACCCTTCATAAGGCCTAAATGGCCTGAAGTGCAGTCTGGCTGCACTTTAGGTTGAGAGAGGCATGGGAAGGATGTTGGCAGGGGAGGCGGTGGCATTATGCCGAGCGGCGCCATGGTGCGAGGGCCTATATCACCGCCTGCGGTTTTAATTAGGGTCCGAGCCATACGAAGTATGGCAGGGCCCTATTGTTATTGTAATGTTTATTATTATTCTCCTCGTTCTGAGCACAACTCGGCTATTTTTCACCCCCTTAGGCCCCGTGAAAAGTTGCGAAACTTGGCACACACCTCAGTCCCGGCGAAAATAGCGATATTCTGGGGTCCGCGTGCACGCCAATGCAAAAATGCCTCGACGGCGCCCCCTAGAAACGCCAAAAATGGCCTCTAGAATGGGGTCAAAAAAATTTAGTTTGACGTAGGACGACAAAATTCGGTACACATGTCTATCACATCAAGACAAGTAAAAAAGTCATTGAAACGCCTGTTGTCATGGCAACGGGCTTTCCGCCATCTTGGCGTTTGCGGCCATTTTTTGGCCCGTTTTTGTCAATTTGGGCGCATCGCATTTGAACGAACTAGTCTGAGGCGATTCATGCTATTGGCTCCACATTCGCCATGGAGCTTCGTGACAAGATGGGTACCAAAAGTTATTCAAATCTTTTTGATAGGAGAAAGCGTGTTACCGTGGCAACCCATGGAAAAAAGCGTTCTCGCCATGAAACACGGTTCACTCATATCTTCGCAGAAATACATCCGATCGGAACCAAAATTAAAATAATTCATGTTTGGTAGGTCCTTCACGCATTGTAATATGTATTGTGGGTGGGGCGCATTTTGGGGGGGGGCCCCTAGGGGCCCGATAGTCTACTTTGACCTATGGCTATGAAATTCGGTACACATGTATAAGTAACCAAGACGAGCAAAAAACTCTATTGAGAACCTGTTACCATGGCAACGGGGTGTCCGCCATCTTGGCGTTTATGCCCTTTTTATCACTTTAAGCGCATCGCATTTGAACGAACTAGTCTGAGGGGATTCAGGCTATTGGCTCCACATTCGCGATGGAGCTTCGTGACAAGATGGGGACCAAAAGCTATTCAAATCTTTCTGATAGGAGAAAGCGTGTTACCGTGGCAACCCATGGAAAAAAGCGTTCTCGCCATGAAACACGGTTCACTCATATCTTCGCAGAAATACATCCGATCGGAACCAAAATTCAGATAATTCATATTTGGTAGGTCCTTAACGCATTGTAATATGTATTGTGGGGGGGGGCACATTTTCGGGGGGGCCCCTAGGGGCCCGATTGTCTACTTTGACCTATGGCTACGAAATTCGGTACACATGTATAAGTAACCAAGACGAGCAAAAAAACTCTATTGAGAACCTGTTACCATGGCAACGGGGTGTCCGCCATCTTGGCGTTTATGCCCTTTTTATCACTTTAAGCGCATCGTATTTGAACGAACTAGTCTGAGGCGATTCATGCTATTGGCTCCACATTCGCCATGGAGCTTCGTGACAAGATGGGGACCAAAAGTTATTCAAATCTTTCTGATAGGAGAAAGCTTGTTACCGTGGCAACCCATGGAAAAAAGCGTTCTCGCCATGAAACACGGTTTGCTTATATCTCTGCAGAAATGCATCCGATCGGAACCAAAATTCCAATCATTCATATTTGGTAGGTCCTTAACGCATTGTAATATGTATTGTGGAGGGGGCACATTTTGGGGGCGGCCCCTAGGGGCCCGATCGTCTACTTTGACCTAGGGCTACGAAATTCGGTACACATGTATAAGTAACCAAGACGAGCAAAAAACTCTATTGAGAACCTGTTACCATGGCAACGGGGTGTCCGCCATCTTGAAAAAAATACTCCTCGCCATGAAACACGGTTCACTCATATCTTCGCAGAAATACATCCGATCGGAACCAAAATTCCAATACTTCATATTTGGTAGGTCCTTAACGCATTGTAATATGTATTGTAGGGGGGGGGGGGCACATTTTGGGGGGGCCCCTAGGGGCCCGATCGTCTACTTTGAGCTAGGGCTACGAAATCCGGCACACATGTGTATCAACCCTAGACAAGCAAAAAACTCAATTAAGCACCTGTTACCATGGCAATGGAGTGTCCGCCATCTTGGAAAAAAACCTTCTCGCCATGAAACACGGTTTGCTTATATCTTTGCACAAATTCATGCGATGTGCACCAAAACTTTAACTATTCATATTTGGTAGGTCCTTAACACATTATAGAATGTATTGTGGGGGGGGGGCACTTTCTGGGGGGGGCCCTCAGGAGCCCGATTGTCTACTTTCACCTATGGCTACGAAATCCGGCACACATGTGTAACAACCCAAGGCGAGTAAAAAAGTGCATTGACCACCTGTTACCATGGCAACGGGGTGTCCGCCATCTTGGTGTTTACGCCCATTTAGCACTGTATGTACATTGTTTTTGAACAAACTAGCTTTGGATTCGTGCCTTTTACAACACATCCACCCGGAAGCTTTGTGGCGAGTTCGGGTGGAGGGTTCGGCATGAGGCGAGGACCCGATGGATGCCGCTTGCGGCTTTAATTATTATTATTATTATTCTCCTAAGCACAACTCACTCAATTTTGACCCCCTTAGACCCCGTGAAAAGTTGCGAAACTTGGCACACACCTCAGTCCCGGCGAAAATAGCAATATTCTGGGGTCCGCGTGCACGCCAATGTAAAAATGCCTCGACGGCGCCCCCTAGAAACGCCAAAAATGGCCTCTAGAATGGGGAAAAATTTTTTTAGTTTGACGTAGGACGACGAAATTCGGTACACATGTCTATCACATGAAGACAAGTAAAAAAGTCATTGAAACACCTGTTGTCATGGCAACGGGCTTTCCGCCATCTTGGCGTTTGCGCCCATTTTTTTGCCCGTTTTTGTCAATTTGGGCGCATCGCATTTGAACGAACTAGTCTGAGGCGATTCATGCTATTGGCTCCACATTCGCCATGGAGCTTCGTGACAAGATGGGGACCAAAAGTTATTCAAATCTTTTTGATAGGCGAAAGCGTGTTACCGTGGCAACCCATGGAAAAAAGCGATCTCGCCATGAAACACGGTTCACTCATATCTTCGCAGAAATACATCCGATCGTAACCAAAATTAAAATAATTCATATTTGGTAGGTCCTTCACGCATTGTAATATGTATTGTGGGGGGGGCGCATTTTGGGGGGGCCCCTAGGGGCCCGATAGTCTACTTTGAGCTAGGGCTACGAAATTCGGTACACATGTATAAGTAACCAAGACGAGCAAAAAACTCTATTGAGAACCTGTTACCATGGCACCGGGGTGGCCGCCATCTTGGCGTTTATGCCCTTTTTATCACTTTAAGCGCATCGTATTTGAACGAACTAGTCTGAGGGGATTCAGGCTATTGGCTCCACATTCGCCATGGAGCTCCGTGACAAGATGGGGACCAAAAGCTATTCAAATCTTTCTGATAGGAGAAAGCGTGTTACCGTGGCAACCCATGGAAAAAAGCGTTCTCGCCATGAAACACGGTTTGCTTATATCTCTGCAGAAATGCATCCGATCGGAACCAAAATTCAGATAATTCATATTTGGTAGGTCCTTAACGCATTGTAATATGTATTGTGGGGGGGGGCACATTTTCGGGGGGGCCCTAGGGGCCCGATCGCCTACTTTGAGCTAGGGCTACGAAATTCGGCACACATGTGTATCAACCCAAGACAAGCAAAAAACTTCATTGTGCAGCCGTTACCATGGCAACAGGGTGTCCGCCATCTTGGAAAAAAACCTTCTCGCCATGAAACACGGTTTGCTTATATCTTTGCACAAATTCATACGATGTGCACCAAAACTGTAACTATTCATATTTGGTAGGTCCTTAACACATTATAGAATGTATTGTGGGGGGGACAATTTTTGGGGGGGCCCCTAGGGGCCCGATCGTCTACTTTCATCTCGGGCTACGAAATTCGGCATACATGTGTATCATCCCAAGACAAGCTACAAAGTCAATGGAACACATGTTGCCATGGTAACGGGCTGTCCGCCATCTTGGCGTTTACACACATTCTTTTCTCAATATGTGAATTGTATTTCTCTATTAAAATGAACTGGCTGTGCGGGTCCTTCACATGTAGCATTAGGAGAACCAGGACTCGGGTGGAGGGTTCGGCATGAGGCGAGGACCCGATGGATGCCGCTTGCGGCTTTAATTATTATTATTCTCGTTCTCGTTCTAAGCACAACTCACTCAATTTTGACCCCCTTAGACCCCGTGAAAAGTTGCGAAACTTGGCACACACCTCACGTCCGGTAAAAATTTCGATAATTTGGCGTTTGTATGCACGCCAATGCAAAAATGCCTAGACAGCGCCCCCTAGAAACGCCAAAAATGGCATCTAGAATGGGGAAAAAAAATTTTAGTTTGACGTAGGACGACGAAATTCGGTACACATGTCTATCACATCAAGACAAGTAAAAAACTCATTGAAACGCCTGTTGTCATGGCAACGGGCTGTCCGCCATCTTGGCGTTTGCGGCCATTTTTTGGCCCGTTTTTGTCAATTTGGGCGCATCGTATTTGAACAAACTAGTCTGAGGGGATTCATGCTATTGGCTCCACATTCGCCGTGGAGCTTCGTGACAAGATGGGGAGCAAAAGTTATTCAAATCTTTTTGATAGGAGAAAGCGTGTTACCGTGGCAACCCATGGAAAAAAGCGTTCTCGCCATGAAACACGGTTCACTCATATCTTCGCAGAAATACATCCGATCGGAACCAAAATTAAAATAATTCATGTTTGGTAGGTCCTTCACGCATTGTAATATCTATTGTGGGGGGGCGCATTTTGGGGGGGGGCCCTAGGGGCCCGATAGTCTACTTTGACCTAGGGCTACGAAATTCGGTACACATGTATAAGTAACCAAGACGAGCAAAAAACTCTATTGACAACCTGTTACCATGGCAACGGGGTGTCCGCCATCTTGGCGTTTATGCCCTTTTTATCACTTTAAGCACATCGTATTTCAACGAACTAGTCTGAGGGGATTCAGGCTATTGGCTCCACATTCGCCATGGAGCTTCGTGACAAGATGGGGACCAAAAGTTATTCAAATCTTTCTGATAGGAGAAAGCGTGTTACCGTGGCAACCCATGGAAAAAAGCGTTCTCGCCATGAAACACGGTTTGCTTATATTTCTGCAGAAATACATCCGATCGGAACCAAAATTCCAATAATTCATATTTGGTAGGTCCTTAACGCGTTGTAATAGGTATTGTGGGGGGGGCACATTTTGGGGGCGGCCCCTAGGGGCCCGATCGTCTACTTTGAGCTAGGGCTACGAAATTCGGCACACATGTGTATCAGCCCGAGACAAGCATAAAACTCAATTAAGCACCTGTTACCATGGCACTGGAGTTTCCGCCATCTTGGAAAAAAGCCTTCTCGCCATGAAACACGGTTTGCTTATATCTTTGCACAAATTCATGCGATGTGCACCAAAACTTTAACTATTCATATTTGGTAGGTCCTTGACACATTACAGAATGTATTGTGGGGTTGGCAGTTTTTTGGGGGGGGCCCTCAGGGGCCCGATCGTCTACTTTCACCTATGGCTATGAAATTCGACACACATGTGTAACAACGCAATGCGAGTAAAAAAGTGCATTGACCACCTGTTACCATGGCAACGGGGTGTCCGCCATCTTGGCGTTTACGCCCATTTAGCACTGTATGTGCATTGTTTTTGGACAAACTACTTTTGGATTCGTGCCTTTTACTTCACATCCACCCGGAAGCTTTGTGGCAAGTTCGGGTGGAGGGTTCGGCATGAGGCGAGGACCCGATGGATGCCGCTTGTTAGGGTCCGAGCCATACGAAGTATGGCAAGGCCCTATTGTTATTGTAATGTTTATTATTATTCTCCTAAGCACAACTCACTCAATTTTGACCCCCTTAGACCCCGTGAAAAGTTGCGAAACTTGGCACACACCTCACGTCCGGTGAAAATTTCGATAATTTGGCGTTTGTATGCACGCCAATGCAAAAATGCCTCGACAGCGCCCCCTAGAAACGCCAAAAATGGCCTCTAGAATGGGGAAAAAAATTTTTAGTTTGACGTAGGACGACGAAATTCGGTACACATGTCTATCACATCAAGACAAGTAAAAAAGTCATTGAAACGCCTGTTGTCATGGCAACGGGCTTTCCGCCATCTTGGCATTTGCGGCCATTTTTTTGCCCGTTTTTGTCAATTTGGGCGCATCGCATTTGAACGAACTAGTCTGAGGCGATTCATGCTATTGGCTCCACATTCGCCATGGAGCTTCGTGACGAGATGGGGACCAAAAGTTATTCAAATCTTTTTGATAGGCGAAAGCGTGTTACCGTGGCAACCCATGGAAAAAAGCGATCTCGCCATGAAACACGGTTCACTCATATCTTCGCAGAAATACATCCGATCGGAACCAAAATTAAAATAATTCATATTTGGTAGGTCCTTCACGCATTGTAATATATATTGTGGGGGGGGCGCATTTTGGGGGGGCCCCTAGGGGCCCGATCGTCTACTTTGAGCTAGGGCTACGAAATTCGGTACACATGTATAAGTAACCAAGACGAGCAAAAAACTCTATTGAGAACCTGTTACCATGGCAACGGGGTGGCCGCCATCTTGGCGTTTATGCCCTTTTTATCACTTTAAGCGCATCGTATTTGAACGAACTAGTCTGAGGGGATTCATGCTATTGGCTCCACATTCCCCATGGAGCTTCGTGACAAGATGGGGACAAAAAGTTATTCAAATCTTTCTGATAGGAGAAAGCGTGTTACCGTGGCAACCCATGGAAAAACGCGTTCTCGCCATGAAACACGGTTTGCTTATATCTCTGCCAAAATGCATCCGATTGGAACCAAAATTCCAATAATTCATATTTGGCAGGTCCTTAACGCGTTGTAATATGTATTGTGGGGGGGGCACATTTTGGGGGCGGCCCCTAGGGGCCCGATCGTCTACTTTGAGCTAGGGCTACGAAATTCGGCACACATGTGTATCAACCCGACACAAGCAAAAAACTTCATTGTGCAGCCATTACCATGTCAACAGGGTGTCCGCCATCTTGGAAAAAAACCTTCTCGCCATTAAACACGGTTTGCTTATATCTTTGCACAAATTCATACGATGTGCACCAAAACTGTAACTATTCATATTTGGTAGGTCCTTAACACATTATAGAATGTATTGTGGGGGGGACACTTTTTGGGGGGGCCCCTAGGGGCCCGATCGTCTACTTACATCTCGGGCTACGAAATTCGGCACACATGTGTAAGCTAAAAAGTCAATGAAACACATGTTGCCATGGTAACGGGCTGTCCGCCATCTTGGCGTTTACACACATTCTTTTCTCAATATGTGAATTGTATTTCTCTATTAAAATGAACTGGCTGTGCGGGTCCTTCACATGTAGCATTAGGAGAACCAGGACTCGGGTGGAGGGTTCGGCATGAGGCGAGGACCCGATGGATGCCGCTTGCGGCTTTAATTATTAGGGTCCGAGCCATACGAAGTATGGCAAGGCCCTATTGTTATTGTAATGTTTATTATTATTATTATTCTCCTCGTTCTGAGCACAACTCAGTCAATTTTGACCCCCTTAGACCCCGTGAAAAGTTGCGAAACTTGGCACACACCTCAGTCCCGGCGAAAATAGCGATATTCTGGGGTCTGCGTGCACGCCAATGTAAAAATGCCTCGACTGCGCCCCCTAGAAACGCCAAAAATGGCCTCTAGAATGGGGAAAAAAAATTTTAGTTTGACGTAGGACGACGAAATTCGGTACACATGTCTATCACATGAAGACAAGTAAAAAAGTCATTGAAACGCCTGTTGTCATGGCAACGGGCTTTCCGCCATCTTGGCGTTTGCGGCCATTTTTTGGCCCGTTTTTGTCAATTTGGGCGCATCGCATTTGAACGAACTAGTCTGAGGGGATTCATGCTATTGGCTCCACGTTCGCCATGGAGCTTCATGACAAGATGGGGACCAAAAGTTATTCAAATCTTTTTGATAGGCGAAAGCGTGTTACCGTGGCAACCCATGGAAAAAAGCGATCTCGCCATGAAACACGGTTCACTCATATCTTCGCAGAAATACATCCGATCGGAACCAAAATTAAAATAATTTATATTTGGTAGGTCCTTCATGCATTGCAATATGTATTGTGGGGGGGGCGCATTTTGGGGGGGCCCCTAGGGGCCCGATAGTCTACTTTGACCTAGGGCTACGAAATTAGGTACACATGTATAAGTAACCAAGACGAGCAAAAAACTCTATTGAGAACCTGTTACCATGGCAACGGGGTGTCCGCCATCTTGGCGTTTATGCCCTTTTTATCACTTTAAGCGCATCGTATTTGAACGAACTAGTCTGAGGGGATTCATACTATTGGCTCCACATTCCCCATGGAGCTTCGTGACAAGATGGGGACAAAAAGTTATTCAAATCTTTATGATAGGAGAAAGCGTGTTACCGTGGCAACCCATGGAAAACAGAGTTCTCGCCATGAAACACGGTTTGCTTATATCTCTGCCAAAATGCATCCGATCGGAACCTAAATTCCAATAATTCATATTTGGCAGGTCCTTAACGCATTGTAATATGTATTGTGGGGGGGGCACATTTTAGGGGGGGCCCCTAGGGGCCCGATCGTCTACTTTGACCTAGGGCTACGAAATTCGGCACACATGTGTATCAACCCAAGACAAGCAAAAAACTTCATTGTGCAGCCATTACCATGGCAACAGGGTGTCCGCCATCTTGCAAAAAAACCTTCTCGCCATCAAACACGGTTTGCCTATATCTTTGCACAAATTCATACGATGTGCACCAAAACGGTAACTATTCATATTTGGTAGGTCCTTAACACATTATAGAATGTATTGTGGGGGAGACACTTTTTGGGGGGGCCCCAAGGGGCCCGATCGTCTACTTTCATCTCGGGCTACGAAATTCGGCACACATGTGTATCATCCCAAGACAAGCTAAAAAGTCAATGAAACACATGTTGCCATGGTAACGGGCTGTCCGCCATCTTGGCGTTTACACACATTCTTTTCTCAATATGTGAATTGTATTTCTCTATTAAAAGGAACTGGCTGTGCGGGTCCGTCACATTTAGCATTAGGAGAACCAGGACTCGGGTGGAGGGTTCGGCATGAGGCGAGGACCCGATGGATGCCGCTTGCGGCTTTAATTAGGGTCCGAGCCATACGAAGTATGGCAAGGCCCTATTGTTTTCCAAATGTTTATTATTATTCTCCTAAGCACAACTCACTCAATTTTGACCCCCTTAGGCCCCGTGAAAAGTTGCGAAACTTGGCACACACCTCACGTCCGGTGAAAATTTCGATAATTTGGCGTTTGTATGCACGCCAATGCAAAAATGCCTCGACGGCGCCCCCTAGAAACGCCAAAAATGGCCTCTAGAATGGGGCAAAAAATTTTTAGTTTGACGTAGGACGACGAAATTCGGTACACATGTCTATCACATCAAGACAAGTAAAAAAGTCATTGAAACGCCTGTTGTCATGGCAACGGGCTGTCCGCCATCTTGGCGTTTGCGGCCATTTTTTTGCCCGTTTTTGTCAATTTGGGCGCATCGCATTTGAACGAACTAGTCTGAGGCGATTCATGCTATTGGCTCCACATTCGCCATGGAGCTTCGTGACAAGATGGGGACCAAAAGTTATTCAAATCTTTTTGATAGGACAAAGCATGTTACCGTGGCAACCCATGGAAAAAAGCGTTCTCGCCATGAAACACGGTTCACTCATATCTTCGCAGAAATGCATCCGATCGGAAACAAAATTCTGATAATTCATGTTTGGTAGGTCCTTCACGCATTGTAATATGTATTGTGGGGGGGGCGCATTTTGGGGGGGGCCCCTAGGGGCCCGATAGTCTACTTTGACCTATGGCTACGAAATTCGGTACACATGTATAAGTAACCAAGACGAGCAAAAAACTCTATTGAGAACCTGTTACCATGGCAACGGGGTGTCCGCCATCATGGCGTTTATGCCCTTTTTATCACTTTAAGCTCATCGTATTTGAACGAACTAGTCTGAGGCGATTCATGCTATTGGCTCCACATTCACCATGGAGCTTCGTGACAAGATGGGGACCAAACGTTATTCAAATCTTTCTGATAGGAGAAAGCGTGTTACCGTGGCAACCCATGGAAAAAAGCGTTCTCGCCATGAAACATGGTTCACTCATATCTTCGCAGAAATACATCCGATTGGAACCAAAATTAAAATAATTCATGTTTGGTAGGTCCTTAACGCATTGTAATATGTATGGTGGGGGGGGCGCATTCTGGGGGGGGCCCCTAGGGGCCCGATTGTCTACTTTGAGCTAGGGCTACGAAATTCGGCACACATGTGTATCAACCCTAGACAAGCATAAAACTCAATTAAGCACCTGTCACCATGGAAACGGAGTGTCCGCCATCTTGGAAAAAAAACCTTCTCGCCATGAAACACGGTTTGCTTATATCTTTGCACAAATTCATGCGATGTGCACCAAAACTGTAACTATTCATATTTGGTAGGTCCTTAACACATTATAGAATGTGTTGTGGGGGGGGGGGCACTTTTTGAGGGGGGGTCCCTAGGGGCCCGGCAGTCTACTTTGACCTAGGGCTACGAAATTCGGCACACATGTGTAACATCCCAAGACAAGCTAAAAAGTCAATGAAACACATGTTGCCATGGTAACGGGCTGTCCACCATCTTGGCATTTACACACATTCTTTTCTCAATATGTGAATTGTATATCTCTATCAAAATGAACTGTCTCTGAGGGTCCTTTACATGTAGCATTTGGAGAACCAGGACTCGGGTGGAGGGTTCGGCATGAGGCGAGGACCCGATGGATGCCGCTTGCGGCTTTAATTATTATTATTATTATTATTTTTGTCAGCACAACTCGGCCATTTTTGACCCCCTTAGGCCCCGTGAAAAGTTGCGAAAATTGGCACACACCTCAGTCCCGGCGAAAATAGCAATATTCTGGGGTCCGCGTGCACGCCAATGCAAAAATGCCTCGACGGCGCCCCCTAGAAACGCCAACAATGGCCTCCAGAATGGGGTCAAAAAAATTTAGTTTGACGTAGGACGACGAAATTCGGTACACATGTCTATCACATGAAGACAAGTCAAAAAGTCATTGAAACGCCTGTTGTCATGGCAACGGGCTGTCCGCCATCTTGCCGTTTGCGGCCATTTTTTTGCCCGTTTTTGTCAATTTGGGCGCATCGCATTTGAACGAACTAGTCTGAGGGGATTCATGCTATTGGCTCCACATTCGCCGTGGAGCTTCGTGACAAGATGGAGACCAAAAGTTATTCAAATCTTTTTGATAAGAGAAAGCGTGTTACCGTGGCAACCCATGGAAAAAAGCGTTCTCGCCATGAAACACGGTTCACTCATATCTTCGCAGAAATACATCCGATCGGAACCAAAATGCCAATAATTCATGTTTGGTAGGTCCTTCACGCATTGTAATATGTATTGTGGGGGGGGCGCATTTTGGGGGGGGCCCCGAGGGGCCCGATAGTCTACTTTGACCTATGGCCACGAAATTCGGTACACATGTATAAGTAACCAAGACGAGCAAAAAACTCTATTGAGAACCTGTTACCATGGCAACGGGGTGTCCGCCATCTTGGCGTTTATGCCCTTTTTATCACTTTAAGCGCATCGTATTTGAACGAACTAGTCTGAGGGGATTCAGGCTATTGGCTCCACATTCGCCATGGAGGTTCGTGACAAGATGGGTACCAAAAGTTATTCAAATCTTTCTGATAGGAGAAAGCGTGTTACCGTGGCAACCCATGGAAAACAGCGTTCTCGCCATGAAACACGGTTTGCTTATATTTCTGCAGAAATACATCCGATCGGAACCAAAATTCCAATAATTCATATTTGGTAGGTCCTTAACGTGTTGTAATATGTATTGTGGGGGGGGCACATTTTGGGGGGGCCCCTAGGGGCCCGATCGTCTACTTTGAGCTAGGGCTACGAAATTCGGTACACATGTATAAGTAACCAAGACGAGCAAAAAACTCTATTGAGAACCTGTTACCATGGCAACGGGGTGTCCGCCATCTTGAAAAAAATACTCCTCGCCATGAAACACGGTTCACTCATATCTTCGCAGAAATACATCCGATCGGAACCAAAATTCCAATACTTCATATTTGGTAGGTCCTTAACGCATTGTAATATGTATTGTAGGGGGGGGGGGCACATTTTGGGGGGGCCCCTAGGGGCCCGATCGTCTACTTTGAGCTAGGGCTACGAAATCCGGCACACATGTGTATCAACCCTAGACAAGCAAAAAACTCAATTAAGCACCTGTTACCATGGCAATGGAGTGTCCGCCATCTTGGAAAAAAACCTTCTCGCCATGAAACACGGTTTGCTTATATCTTTGCACAAATTCATGCGATGTGCACCAAAACTTTAACTATTCATATTTGGTAGGTCCTTAACACATTATAGAATGTATTGTGGGGGGGACACTTTTTGGGGGGGCCCCTAGGGGCCCGACCGTCTACTTTCATCTCGGCCTACGAAATTCGGCACACATGTGTATCATCCCAAGACAAGCTAAAAAGTCAATGAAACACATGTTGCCATGGTAACGGGCTGTCCGCCATCTTGGCCTTTACACACATTCTTTTCTCAATATGTGAATTGTATTTCTCTATTAAAATGAACTGGCTGTGTGGGTCCTTCACATGTAGCATTAGGAGAACCAGGACTCGGGTGGAGGGTTCGGCATGAGGCGAGGACCCGATGGATGCCGCTTGCGGCTTTAATTAGGGTCCGAGCCATACGAAGTATGGCAGGGCCCTATTGTTATTGTAATGTTTATTATTATTCTCCTCGTTCTGAGCACAACTCGGCTATTTTTCACCCCCTTAGGCCCCGTGAAAAGTTGCGAAACTTGGCACACACCTCAGTCCCGGCGAAAATAGCGATATTCTGGGGTCCGCGTGCACGCCAATGCAAAAATGCCTCGACGGCGCCCCCTAGAAACGCCAAAAATGGCCTCTAGAATGGGGTCAAAAAAATTTAGTTTGACGTAGGACGACAAAATTCGGTACACATGTCTATCACATCAAGACAAGTAAAAAAGTCATTGAAACGCCTGTTGTCATGGCAACGGGCTTTCCGCCATCTTGGCGTTTGCGGCCATTTTTTGGCCCGTTTTTGTCAATTTGGGCGCATCGCATTTGAACGAACTAGTCTGAGGCGATTCATGCTATTGGCTCCACATTCGCCATGGAGCTTCGTGACAAGATGGGTACCAAAAGTTATTCAAATCTTTTTGATAGGAGAAAGCGTGTTACCGTGGCAACCCATGGAAAAAAGCGTTCTCGCCATGAAACACGGTTCACTCATATCTTCGCAGAAATACATCCGATCGGAACCAAAATTAAAATAATTCATGTTTGGTAGGTCCTTCACGCATTGTAATATGTATTGTGGGTGGGGCGCATTTTGGGGGGGGGGCCCTAGGGGCCCGATAGTCTACTTTGACCTATGGCTATGAAATTCGGTACACATGTATAAGTAACCAAGACGAGCAAAAAACTCTATTGAGAACCTGTTACCATGGCAACGGGGTGTCCGCCATCTTGGCGTTTATGCCCTTTTTATCACTTTAAGCGCATCGCATTTGAACGAACTAGTCTGAGGGGATTCAGGCTATTGGCTCCACATTCGCGATGGAGCTTCGTGACAAGATGGGGACCAAAAGCTATTCAAATCTTTCTGATAGGAGAAAGCGTGTTACCGTGGCAACCCATGGAAAAAAGCGTTCTCGCCATGAAACACGGTTCACTCATATCTTCGCAGAAATACATCCGATCGGAACCAAAATTCAGATAATTCATATTTGGTAGGTCCTTAACGCATTGTAATATGTATTGTGGGGGGGGGCACATTTTCGGGGGGGCCCCTAGGGGCCCGATTGTCTACTTTGACCTATGGCTACGAAATTCGGTACACATGTATAAGTAACCAAGACGAGCAAAAAAACTCTATTGAGAACCTGTTACCATGGCAACGGGGTGTCCGCCATCTTGGCGTTTATGCCCTTTTTATCACTTTAAGCGCATCGTATTTGAACGAACTAGTCTGAGGCGATTCATGCTATTGGCTCCACATTCGCCATGGAGCTTCGTGACAAGATGGGGACCAAAAGTTTTTCAAATCTTTCTGATAGGAGAAAGCTTGTTACCGTGGCAACCCATGGAAAAAAGCGTTCTCGCCATGAAACACGGTTTGCTTATATCTCTGCAGAAATGCATCCGATCGGAACCAAAATTCCAATCATTCATATTTGGTAGGTCCTTAACGCATTGTAATATGTATTGTGGAGGGGGCACATTTTGGGGGCGGCCCCTAGGGGCCCGATCGTCTACTTTGACCTAGGGCTACGAAATTCGGTACACATGTATAAGTAACCAAGACGAGCAAAAAACTCTATTGAGAACCTGTTACCATGGCAACGGGGTGTCCGCCATCTTGAAAAAAATACTCCTCGCCATGAAACACGGTTCACTCATATCTTCGCAGAAATACATCCGATCGGAACCAAAATTCCAATACTTCATATTTGGTAGGTCCTTAACGCATTGTAATATGTATTGTAGGGGGGGGGGGGCACATTTTGGGGGGGCCCCTAGGGGCCCGATCGTCTACTTTGAGCTAGGGCTACGAAATCCGGCACACATGTGTATCAACCCTAGACAAGCAAAAAACTCAATTAAGCACCTGTTACCATGGCAATGGAGTGTCCGCCATCTTGGAAAAAAACCTTCTCGCCATGAAACACGGTTTGCTTATATCTTTGCACAAATTCATGCGATGTGCACCAAAACTTTAACTATTCATATTTGGTAGGTCCTTAACACATTATAGAATGTATTGTGGGGGGGACACTTTTTGGGGGGGCCCCTAGGGGCCCGACCGTCTACTTTCATCTCGGCCTACGAAATTCGGCACACATGTGTATCATCCCAAGACAAGCTAAAAAGTCAATGAAACACATGTTGCCATGGTAACGGGCTGTCCGCCATCTTGGCCTTTACACACATTCTTTTCTCAATATGTGAATTGTATTTCTCTATTAAAATGAACTGGCTGTGTGGGTCCTTCACATGTAGCATTAGGAGAACCAGGACTCGGGTGGAGGGTTCGGCATGAGGCGAGGACCCGATGGATGCCGCTTGCGGCTTTAATTATTATTATTATTATTCTTCTCAGCACAACTCACTCAATTTTGACCCCCTTAGACCCCGTGAAAAGTTGCGAAACTTGGCACACACCTCAGTCCCGGCGAAAATAGCGATATTCTGGGGTCCGCGTGCACGCCAATGTAAAAATGCCTCGACGGCGCCCCCTAGAAACGCCAAAAATGGCCTCTAGAATGGGGAAAAATTTTTTTAGTTTGACGTAGGACGACGAAATTCGGTACACATGTCTATCACATGAAGACAAGTAAAAAAGTCTTTGAAACACCTGTTGTCATGGCAACGGGCTTTCCGCCATCTTGGCGTTTGCGGCCATTTTTTTGCCCGTTTTTGTCAATTTGGGCGCATCGCATTTGAACGAACTAGTCTGAGGCGATTCATGCTATTGGCTCCACATTCGCCATGGAGCTTCGTGACAAGATGGGGACCAAAAGTTATTCAAATCTTTTTGATAGGCGAAAGCGTGTTACCGTGGCAACCCATGGAAAAAAGCGATCTCGCCATGAAACACGGTTCACTCATATCTTCGCAGAAATACATCCGATCGTAACCAAAATTAAAATAATTCATATTTGGTAGGTCCTTCACGCATTGTAATATGTATTGTGGGGGGGGCGCATTTTGGGGGGGCCCCTAGGGGCCCGATAGTCTACTTTGAGCTAGGGCTACGAAATTCGGTACACATGTATAAGTAACCAAGACGAGCAAAAAACTCTATTGAGAACCTGTTACCATGGCACCGGGGTGGCCGCCATCTTGGCGTTTATGCCCTTTTTATCACTTTAAGCGCATCGTATTTGAACGAACTAGTCTGAGGGGATTCAGGCTATTGGCTCCACATTCGCCATGGAGCTCCGTGACAAGATGGGGACCAAAAGCTATTCAAATCTTTCTGATAGGAGAAAGCGTGTTACCGTGGCAACCCATGGAAAAAAGCGTTCTCGCCATGAAACACGGTTTGCTTATATCTCTGCAGAAATGCATCCGATCGGAACCAAAATTCAGATAATTCATATTTGGTAGGTCCTTAACGCATTGTAATATGTATTGTGGGGGGGGGCACATTTTCGGGGGGGCCCTAGGGGCCCGATCGCCTACTTTGAGCTAGGGCTACGAAATTCGGCACACATGTGTATCAACCCAAGACAAGCAAAAAACTTCATTGTGCAGCCGTTACCATGGCAACAGGGTGTCCGCCATCTTGGAAAAAAACCTTCTCGCCATGAAACACGGTTTGCTTATATCTTTGCACAAATTCATACGATGTGCACCAAAACTGTAACTATTCATATTTGGTAGGTCCTTAACACATTATAGAATGTATTGTGGGGGGGACAATTTTTGGGGGGGCCCCTAGGGGCCCGATCGTCTACTTTCATCTCGGGCTACGAAATTCGGCATACATGTGTATCATCCCAAGACAAGCTACAAAGTCAATGAAACACATGTTGCCATGGTAACGGGCTGTCCGCCATCTTGGCGTTTACACACATTCTTTTCTCAATATGTGAATTGTATTTCTCTATTAAAATGAACTGGCTGTGCGGGTCCTTCACATGTAGCATTAGGAGAACCAGGACTCGGGTGGAGGGTTCGGCATGAGGCGAGGACCCGATGGATGCCGCTTGCGGCTTTAATTAGGGTCCGAGCCATACGAAGTATGGCAGGGCCCTATTGTTATTGAAATGTTTATTATTATTATTCTCGTTCTCGTTCTAAGCACAACTCGCTCAATTTTGACCCCCTTAGACCCCGTGAAAAGTTGCGAAACTTGGCACACACCTCAGTCCCGGCGAAAATAGCGATATTCTGGGGTCCGCGTGCACGCCAATGTAAAAATGCCTCGACGGCGCCCCCTAGAAACGCCAAAAATGGCCTCTAGAATGGGGGAAAAAAATTTTAGTTTGACGTAGGACGACGAAATTCGGTACACATGTCTATCACATGAAGACAAGTAAAAAAGTCATTGAAACGCCTGTTGTCATGGCAACGGGCTTTCCGCCATCTTGGCGTTTGCGGCCATTTTTTTGCCCGTATTTGTCAATTTGGGCGCATCGCATTTGAACGAACTAGTCTGAGGCGATTCATGCTATTGGCTCCACATTCGCCATGGAGCTTCGTGACAAGATGGGGACCAAAAGTTATTCAAATCTTTTTGATAGGCGAAAGCGTGTTACCGTGGCAACCCATGGAAAAAAGCGTTCTCGCCATGAAACACGGTTCACTCATATCTTCGCAGAAATACATCCGATCGGAACCAAAATTAAAATAATTCATATTTGGTAGGTCCTTCACGCATTGTAATATGTATTGTGGGGGGGGCGCATTTTGGGGGGGGCCCCTAGGGGCCCGATAGTCTACTTTGACCTAGGGCTACGAAATTCGGTACACATGTATAAGTAACCAAGACGAGCAAAAAACTCTATTGACAACCTGTTACCATGGCAACGGGGTGTCCGCCATCTTGGCGTTTATGCCCTTTTTATCACTTTAAGCACATCGTATTTCAACGAACTAGTCTGAGGGGATTCAGGCTATTGGCTCCACATTCGCCATGGAGCTTCGTGACAAGATGGGGACCAAAAGTTATTCAAATCTTTCTGATAGGAGAAAGCGTGTTACCGTGGCAACCCATGGAAAAACGCGTTCTCGCCATGAAACACGGTTTGCTTATATCTCTGCCAAAATGCATCCGATCGGAACCTAAATTCCAATAATTCATATTTGGCAGGTAATTAACGCATTGATATATGTATTGTCGGGGGGGGCACACTTTGGGGGGGGCCCCTAGGGGCCCGATCGTCTACTTTGAGCTAGGGCTACGAAATTCGGCACACATGTGTATCAACCCTAGACAAGCAAAAAACTATATTAAACACCTGTTACCATGGCACTGGAGTGTCCGCCATCTTGGAAAAAAACCTTCTCGCCATGAAACACGGTTTGCTTATATCTTTGCACAAATTCATGCGATGTGCACCAAAACGGTAAATATTAATATTTGGTAGGTCCTTAACACATTATAGAATGTATTGTGGGGGGGACACTTTTTGGGGGGGCCCCAAGGGGCCCGATCGTCTACTTTCATCTCGGGCTACGAAATTCGGCACACATGTGTATCATCCCAAGACAAGCTAAAAAGTCAATGAAACACATGTTGCCATGGTAACGGGCTGTCCGCCATCTTGGCGTTTACACACATTATTTTCTCAATATGTGAATTGTAAATCTCTATTAAAATGAACTGGCTGTACAGGTCCTTCACATGTAGCATTAGGAGAACCAGGACTCGGGTGGAGGGTTCGGCATGAGGCGAGGACCCGATGGATGCCGCTTGCGGCTTTAATTAGGGTCCGAGCCATACGAAGTATGGCAAGGCCCTATTGTTTTCCAAATGTTTATTATTATTCTCCTAAGCACAACTCACTCAATTTTGACCCCCTTAGGCCCCGTGAAAAGTTGCGAAACTTGGCACACACCTCACGTCCGGTGAAAATTTCGATAATTTGGCGTTTGTATGCACGCCAATGCAAAAATGCCTCGACGGCGCCCCCTAGAAACGCCAAAAATGGCCTCTAGAATGGGGCAAAAAATTTTTAGTTTGACGTAGGACGACGAAATTCGGTACACATGTCTATCACATCAAGACAAGTAAAAAAGTCATTGAAACGCCTGTTGTCATGGCAACGGGCTGTCCGCCATCTTGGCGTTTGCGGCCATTTTTTTGCCCGTTTTTGTCAATTTGGGCGCATCGCATTTGAACGAACTAGTCTGAGGCGATTCATGCTATTGGCTCCACATTCGCCATGGAGCTTCGTGACAAGATGGGGACCAAAAGTTATTCAAATCTTTTTGATAGGACAAAGCATGTTACCGTGGCAACCCATGGAAAAAAGCGTTCTCGCCATGAAACACGGTTCACTCATATCTTCGCAGAAATGCATCCGATCGGAAACAAAATTCTGATAATTCATGTTTGGTAGGTCCTTCACGCATTGTAATATGTATTGTGGGGGGGGCGCATTTTGCGGGGGGCCCCTAGGGGCCCGATAGTCTACTTTGACCTATGGCTACGAAATTCGGTACACATGTATAAGTAACCAAGACGAGCAAAAAACTCTATTGAGAACCTGTTACCATGGCAACGGGGTGTCCGCCATCATGGCGTTTATGCCCTTTTTATCACTTTAAGCGCATCGTATTTGAACGAACTAGTCTGAGGCGATTCATGCTATTGGCTCCACATTCACCATGGAGCTTCGTGACAAGATGGGGACCAAACGTTATTCAAATCTTTCTGATAGGAGAAAGCGTGTTACCGTGGCAACCCATGGAAAAAAGCGTTCTCGCCATGAAACATGGTTCACTCATATCTTCGCAGAAATACATCCGATTGGAACCAAAATTAAAATAATTCATGTTTGGTAGGTCCTTAACGCATTGTAATATGTATGGTGGGGGGGGGCGCATTCTGGGGGGGGCCCCTAGGGGCCCGATCGTCTACTTTGAGCTAGGGCTACGAAATTCGGTACACATGTATAAGTAACAATGACGAGCAAAAAACTCTATTGAGAACCTGTTACCATGGCAACGGGGTGTCCGCCATCTTGGCGTTTATGCCCTTTTTATCACTTTAAGCGCATCGTATTTGAACAAACTAGTCTGAGGCGATTCATGCTATTGGCTCCACATTCGCCATGGAGCTTCGTGACAAGATGGGGACAAAAAGTTATTCAAACCTTTCTGATAGGAGAAAGTGTGTTACCGTGGCAACCCATGGAAAAAAGCGTTCTCGCCATGAAACACGGTTCACTTATATCTCTGCAGAAATGCATCCAATCGGACCCAAAATTCCAATAATTCATATTTGGTAGGTCCTTCACGCATTGTAATATGTATTGTGGGGGGAGCGCATTTTGGGGGGGGCCCCTAGGGGCCCGATCGTCTACTTTGATCCAGAGCTACGAAATTCAGCACACATGTGTAACAACCCTAGACAAGCATAAAACTCAATTAAGCACCTGTTACCATGGCAACGGTGTGTCCGCCATCTTGAAAAAATACTCCTCGCCATGAAACACGGTTCACTCATATCTTCGCAGAAATAGATCCCATTGGAACCAAAATTCCAATACTTCATATTTGGTAGGTCCTTAACGCATTGTAACATGTATTGTGGGGGGGGCACATTTTGGGGAGCCCCTAGGGGCCCGATCATCTACTTTGAGCTAGGGCTACGAAATTCGGCACACATGTGTATCAACCCTAGACAAGCATAAAACTCAATTAAGCACCTGTCACCATGGCAACAGAGTGTCCGCATTCTTGGAAAAAAAACCTTCTCGCCATGAAACACGGTTTGCTTATATCTTTGCACAAATTCATACGATGTGCACCAAAACTGTAACTATTCATATTTGGTAGGTCCTTAACACATTATAGAATGTATTGTGGGGGGGACACTTTTTGGGGGGGCCCCTAGGGGCCCGATCGTCTACTTACATCTCGGGCTACGAAATTCGGCACACATGTGTATCATCCCAAGACAAGCTAAAAAGTCAATGAAACACATGTTGCCATGGTAACGGGCTGTCCGCCATCTTGGCGTTTACACACATTCTTTTCTCAATATGTGAATTGTATTTCTCTATTAAAATGAACTGGCTGTGCGGGTCCTTCACATGTAGCATTAGGAGAACCAGGACTCGGGTGGAGGGTTCGGCATGAGGCGAGGACCCGATGGATGCCGCTTGCGGCTTTAATTAGGGTCCGAGCCATACGAAGTATGGCAGGGCCCTATTGTTATTGTAATGTTTATTATTATTATTATTCTCGTTCTAAGCACAACTCACTCAATTTTGACCCCCTTAGACCCCGTGAAAAGTTGCGAAACTTGGCACACACCTCACGTCCGGTGAAAATTTCGATAATTTGGCGTTTGTATGTACGCCAATGCAAAAATGCCTAGACAGCGCCCCCTAGAAACGCCAAAAATGGCATCTAGAATGGGGAAAAAAAATTTTAGTTTGACGTAGGACGACGAAATTCGGTACACATGTCAATCACATCAAGACAAGTAAAAAACTCATTGAAACGCCTGTTGTCATGGCAACGGGCTGTCCGCCATCTTGGCGTTTGCGGCCATTTTTTGGCCCGTTTTTGTCAATTTGGGCGCATCGTATTTGAACGAACTAGTCTGAGGGGATTCATGCTATTGGCTCCACATTCGCCATGGAGCTTCGTGACAAGATGGGTACCAAAAGTTATTCAAATCTTTCTGATAGGAGAAAGCGTGTTACCGTGGCAACCCATGGAAAAAAGCGTTCTCGCCATGAAACACGGTTCACTCATATCTTCGCAGAAATGCATCCGATCGGAACCAAAATTCTGATAATTCATGTTTGGTAGGTCCTTCACGCATTGTAATATGTATTGTGGGGGGGGCACATTTTGGGGGGGGCCCCGAGGGGCCCGATCGTCTACTTTGACCTATGGCTACGAAATTCGGTACACATGTATAAGTAACCAAGACGAGCAAAAAACTCTATTGAGAACCTGTTACCATGGCAACGGGGTGTCCGCCATCTTGGCATTTATGCCCTTTTTATCACTTTAAGCGCATCGTATTTGAACGAACTAGTCTGAGGGGATTCAGGCTATTGGCTCCACATTCGCAATGGAGCTTCGTGACAAGATGGGGACCAAAAGTTATTCAAATCTTTCTGATAGGAGAAAGCGTGTTACCGTGGCAACCCATGGAAAAAAGCGTTTTCGCCATGAAACACGGTTTGCTTATATTTCTGCAGAAATACATCCGATCGGAACCAAAATTCCAATAATTCATATTTGGTAGGTCCTTAACGTGTTGTAATATGTATTGTGGGGGGGGCACATTTTGGGGGGGCCCTTAGGGGCCCGATAGTCTACTTTGAGCTAGGGCTACGAAATTCGGCACACATGTGTATCAACCAGAGACAAGCATAAAACTCAATTAAGAGCCTGTTACCATGGCACTGGAGTGTCCGCCATCTTGGAAAAAAGCCTTCTCGCCATGAAACACGGTTTGCTTATATCTTTGCACAAATTCATGCGATGTGCACCAAAATTTTAACTATTCATATTTGGTAGGTCCTTAACACATTATAGAATGTATTGTGGGGGGGGCACTTTTTGGGGGGGCCCTCAGGGGCCCGATTGTTTACTTTCATCTTAGGCTACGAAATTCGGCACACATGTGTAACAACCCAAGGCGAGTAAAAAAGTGCATTGACCACCTGTTACCATGGCAACATGGTGTCCGCCATCTTGGCGTTTATGCCTATTTATTACTGAATGTGCATTATTTTTTAACAAACTAGTTTTGGATTCATGCCTTTTACTTCACATCTACCCGGAAGCTTTGTGGTGAGTTCGGGTGGAGGGTTCGGCATGAGGCGAGGACCCGATGGATGCCGCTTGCGGCTTTAATTATTATTATTATTATTCTTCTCAGCACAACTCACTCAATTTTGACCCCCTTAGACCCCGTGAAAAGTTGCGAAACTTGGCACACACCTCAGTCCCGGCGAAAATAGCGATATTCTGGGGTCCGCGTGCACGCCAATGTAAAAATGCCTCGACGGCGCCCCCTAGAAACGCCAAAAATGGCCTCTAGAATGGAGAAAAAAAATTTTAGTTTGACGTAGGACGACGAAATTCGGTACACATGTCTATCACATCCAGACAAGTAAAAAAGTCATTGAAACGCCTGTTGTCATGGCAACGGGCTTTCCGCCATCTTGGCGTTTGCGGCCATTTTTTTGCCCGTTTTTGTCAATTTGGGCGCATCGCATTTGAACGAACTAGTCTGAGGCGATTCATGCTATTGGCTCCACATTCGCCATGGAGCTTCGTGACAAGATGGGGACCAAAAGTTATTCAAATCTTTTTGATAGGAGAAAGCGTGTTACCATGGCAACCCATGGAAAAAAGCGATCTCGCCATGAAACACGGTTCACTCATATCTTCGCAGAAATACATCCGATCGGAACCAAAATTAAAATAATTCATGTTTGGTAGGTCCTTCACGCATTGTAATATGTATTGTGGGGGGGGCGCATTTTGGGGGGGGCCCCTAGGGGCCCGATAGTCTACTTTGACCTAGGGCTACGAAATTCGATACACATGTATAAGTAACCAAGACGATCAAAAAATTCTATTGACAACCTGTTACCATGGCAACGGGGTGTCCGCCATCTTGGCGTTTATGCCCTTTTTATCACTTTAAGCACATCGTATTTCAACGAACTAGTCTGAGGGGATTCAGGCTATTGGCTCCACATTCGCCATGGAGCTTCGTGACAAGATGGGGACCAAAAGTTATTCAAATCTTTCTGATAGGAGAAAGCGTGTTACCGTGGCAACCCATGGAAAAAAGCGTTCTCGCCATGAAACACGGTTTGCTTATATTTCTGCAGAAATACATCCGATCGGAACCAAAATTCCAATAATTCATATTTGGTAGGTCCTTAACGCGTTGTAATATGTATTGTGGGGGGGGCACATTTTGGGGGCGGCCCCTAGGGGCCCGATCGTCTACTTTGAGCTAGGGCTACGAAATTCGGCACACATGTGTATCAGCCCGAGACAAGCATAAAACTCAATTAAGCACCTGTTACCATGGCACTGGAGTGTCCGCCATCTTGGAAAAAAGCCTTCTCGCCATGAAACACGGTTTGCTTATATCTTTGCACAAATTCATGCGATGTGCACCAAAACTTTAACTATTCATATTTGGTAGGTCCTTGACACATTACAGAATGTATTGTGGGGGGGGCAGTTTTTTGGGGGGGGCCCTCAGGGGCCCGATCGTCTACTTTCACCTATGGCTATGAAATTCGACACACATGTGTAACAACGCAAGGCGAGTAAAAAAGTGCATTGACCACCTGTTACCATGGCAACGGGGTGTCCGCCATCTTGGCGTTTACGCCCATTTAGCACTGTATGTGCATTGTTTTTGGACAAACTACTTTTGGATTCGTGCCTTTTACTGCACATACACCCGGAAGCTTTGTGGCGAGTTCGGGTGGAGGGTTCGGCATGAGGCGAGGACCCGATGGATGCCGCTTGCGGCTTTAATTAGGGTCCGAGCCATACGAAGTATGGCAAGGCCCTATTGTTATTGTAATGTTTATTATTAGGGTCCGAGCCATACGAAGTATGGCAAGGCCCTATTGTTATTGTAATGTTTATTATTATTATTTTTGTCAGCACAACTCGGCCATTTTTGACCCACTCAGCCCCCGTGAAAAGTTGCGAAACTTGGCACACACCTCAGTCCCGGCGAAAATAGCGATATTGTAGGGTCCGCATGCATGCCAATTCAAAAATGCCTCGACGGCGCCCCCTAGAAACGCCAAAAATGGCCTCTAGAATGGGGTCAAAAAATTTTAGTTTGACATAGGACGACGAAATTCGGTACACATGTCTATCACATCAAGACAAGTAAAAAAGTCATTGAAACGCCTGTTCTCATGGCAACGGGCTGTCCGCCATCTTGGCGTTTGCGGCCATTTTTTTGCCTGTTTTTGTCAATTTGGGCGCATCGCATTTGAACGAACTAGTCTGAGGCAATTCATGCTATTGGCTCCACATTCGCCATGGAGCTTCGTGACAAGATGGGGACAAAAAGTTATTCAAATCTTTTTGATAGGAGAAAGCGTGTTACCGTGGCAACCCATGGAAAAAAGCGTTCTCGCCATGAAACACGGTTCACTCATATCTTCGCAGAAATACGTCCGAACGGAACCAAAATTAAAATAATTCATGTTTGGTAGGTCCTTAACGCATTGTAATATGTATTTGGGGGGGGGGGGCGCATTTCGGGGGGGGCCCTTAGGGGCCCGATAGTCTACTTTGACCTATGGCTACGAAATTCGGTACACATGTATAAGTAACCAAGACGAGCAAAAAACTCTATTGAGAACCTGTTACCATGGCAACGGGGTGTCCGCCATCTTGGCGTTTATGCCCTTTTTATCACTTTAAGCGCATCGTATTTGAACGAACTAGTCTGAGGGGATTCATGCTATTGGCTCCACATTCCCCATGGAGCTTCGTGACAAGATGGGGACCAAAAGTTATTCAAATCTTTCTGATAGGAGAAAGCGTGTTACCGTGGCAACCCATGGAAAAAAGCGTTCTCGCCATGAAACACGGTTTGCTTATATCTCTGCCAAAATGCATCCGATCGGGACCAAAATTCCAATAATTCATATTTGGTAGGTCCTTAATGCATTGTAATATGTATTTGGGGGGGGGCCGCTCCTAGGGGGCCCGATTGTCTACTTTGAGCTAGGGCTACGAAATTCGCCACACATGTGTATCAACCCTAGACAATCATAAAACTCAATTAAGCACCTGTGGCACCACCATGGCAACGGGGTGTCTGCCATCTTGGCGTTTATGCCCATTTAGTACTGTATGTGCATTGGTTTTTAATAAACTACTTTTGGATTCATGCCTTTTACTTCACATTCACCCGGAAGCTTTGTGGCGAGTTCGGGTGGAGGGTTCGGCATGAGGCGAGGACCCGATGGATGCCGCTTGCGGCTTTAATTATTATTATTCTCCTCGTTCTGAGCACAACTCACTCAATTTTGACCCCCTTAGACCCCGTGAAAAGTTGCGAAACTTGGCACACACCTCAGTCCCGGCGAAAATAGCGATATTCTGGGGTCTGCGTGCACGCCAATGTAAAAATGCCTCGACTGCGCCCCCTAGAAACGCCAAAAATGGCCTCTAGAATGGGGAAAAAAAATTTTAGTTTGACGTAGGACGACGAAATTCGGTACACATGTCTATCACATGAAGACAAGTAAAAAAGTCATTGAAACGCCTGTTGTCATGGCAACGGGCTTTCCGCCATCTTGGCGTTTGCGGCCATTTTTTGGCCCGTTTTTGTCAATTTGGGTGCATCGCATTTGAACGAACTAGTCTGAGGGGATTCATGCTATTGGCTCCACGTTCGCCATGGAGCTTCGTGACAAGATGGGGACCAAAAGTTATTCAAATCTTTTTGATAGGCGAAAGCGTGTTACCGTGGCAACCCATGGAAAAAAGCGATCTCGCCATGAAACACGGTTCACTCATATCTTCGCAGAAATACATCCGATCGGAACCAAAATTAAAATAATTTATATTTGGTAGTTCCTTCATGCATTGCAATATGTATTGTGGGGGGGGCGCATTTTGGGGGGGCCCCTAGGGGCCCGATAGTCTACTTTGACCTAGGGCTACGAAATTAGGTACACATGTATAAGTAACCAAGACGAGCAAAAAACTCTATTGAGAACCTGTTACCATGGCAACGGGGTGTCCGCCATCTTGGCGTTTATGCCCTTTTTATCACTTTAAGCGCATCGTATTTGAACGAACTAGTCTGAGGGGATTCATACTATTGGCTCCACATTCCCCATGGAGCTTCGTGACAAGATGGGGACAAAAAGTTATTCAAATCTTTATGATAGGAGAAAGCGTGTTACCGTGGCAACCCATGGAAAACAGAGTTCTCGCCATGAAACACGGTTTGCTTATATCTCTGCCAAAATGCATCCGATCGGAACCTAAATTCCAATAATTCATATTTGGCAGGTCCTTAACGCATTGTAATATGTATTGTGGGGGGGGCACATTTTAGGGGGGGCCCCTAGGGGCCCGATCGTCTACTTTGACGTAGGGCTACGAAATTCGGCACACATGTGTATCATCCCAAGACAAGCTAAAAAGTCAATGAAACACATGTTGCCATGGTAACGGGCTGTCCGCCATCTTGGCGTTTACACACATTCTTTTCTCAATATGTGAATTGTATTTCTCTATTAAAAGGAACTGGCTGTGCGGGTCCGTCACATTTAGCATTAGGAGAACCAGGACTCGGGTGGAGGGTTCGGCATGAGGCGAGGACCCGATGGATGCCGCTTGCGGCTTGAATTATTATTATTATTATTTTTGTCAGCACAACTCGGCCATTTTTGACCCCCTTAGACCCCGTGAAAAGTTGCGAAACTTGGCACACACCTCAGTCCCAGCGAAAATAGCGATATTCTGGGGTCCGCGTGCACGCCAATGCAAAAATACCTCGACGGCGCCCCCTAGAAACGCCAACAATGGCCTCCAGAATGGGGTCAAAAAAATTTAGTTTGACGTAGGACGACGAAATTCGGTACACATGTCTATCACATCAAGACAAGTAAAAAAGTCATTGAAACGCCTGTTGTCATGGCAACGGGCTGTCCGCCATCTTGGCGTTTGCGGCCATTTTCTTGCCCGTTTTTGTCAATTTGGGCGCATCGCATTTGAACGAACTAGTCTGAGGCGATTCATGCTATTGGCTCCACATTCGCCATGGAGCTTCGTGACAAGATGGGGACCAAAAGTTATTCAAATCTTTTTGATAGGCGAAAGCGTGTTACCGTGGCAACCCATGGAAAAAAGCGATCTCGCCATGAAACACGGTTCACTCATATCTTCGCAGAAATACATCCGATCGGAACCAAAATTGAAATAATTCATGTTTGGTAGGTCCTTCACGCATTGTAATATGTATTGTGGGGGGGGCGCATTTTGGGGGGGGCCCCTAGGGGCCCGATAGTCTACTTTGACCTAGGGCTACGAAATTCGAAACACATGTATAAGTAACCAAGACGAGCAAAAAACTCTATTGACAACCTGTTACCATGGCAACGGGGTGTCCGCCATCTTGGCGTTTATGCCCTTTTTATCACTTTAAGCACATCGTATTTCAACGAACTAGTCTGAGGGGATTCAGGCTATTGGCTCCACATTCGCCATGGAGCTTCGTGACAAGATGGGGACCAAAAGTTATTCAAATCTTTCTGATAGGAGAAAGCATGTTACCGTGGCAACCCATGGAAAAAAGCGTTCTCGCCATGAGACACGGTTTGCTTATATTTCTGCAGAAATACATCCGATCGGAACCAAAATTCCAATAATTCATATTTGGTAGGTCCTTAACGCGTTGTAATAGGTATTGTGGGGGGGGCACATTTTGGGGGCGGCCCCTAGGGGCCCGATCGTCTACTTTGAGCTAGGGCTACGAAATTCGGCACACATGTGTATCAGCCCGAGACAAGCATAAAACTCAATTAAGCACCTGTTACCATGGCACTGGAGTGTCCGCCATCTTGGAAAAAAGCCTTCTCGCCATGAAACACGGTTTGCTTATATCTTTGCACAAATTCATGCGATGTGCACCAAAACTTTAACTATTCATATTTGGTAGGTCCTTCACACATTACAGAATGTATTGTGGGGGGGGCAGTTTTTTGGGGGGCCCGATCGTCTACTTTCACCTATGGCTATGAAATTCGACACACATGTGTAACAACGCAAGGCGACTAAAAAAGTGCATTGACCACCTGTTACCATGGCAACGGGGTGTCCGCCATCTTGGCATTTACGCCCATTTAGCACTGTATGTGCATTGTTTTTGGACAAACTAGTTTTGGATTCGTGCCTTTTACTTCACATCCACCCGGAAGCTTTGTGGCGAGTTCGGGTGGAGGGTTCGGCATGAGGCGAGGACCCGATGGATGCCGCTTGCGGCTTTAATTAGGGTCCGAGCCATACGAAGTATGGCAGGGCCCTATTGTTATTGTAATGTTTATTAGGGTCCGAGCCATACGAAGTATGGCAAGGCCCTATTGTTTTCCAAATGTTTATTATTATTCTCCTAAGCACAACTCACTCAATTTTGACCCCCTTAGGCCCCGTGAAAAGTTGCGAAACTTGGCACACACCTCACGTCCGGTGAAAATTTCGATAATTTGGCGTTTGTATGCACGCCAATGCAAAAATGCCTCGACGGCGCCCCCTAGAAACGCCAAAAATGGCCTCTAGAATGGGGCAAAAAATTTTTAGTTTGACGTAGGACGACGAAATTCGGTACACATGTCTATCACATCAAGACAAGTAAAAAAGTCATTGAAACGCCTGTTGTCATGGCAACGGGCTGTCCGCCATCTTGGCGTTTGCGGCCATTTTTTTGCCCGTTTTTGTCAATTTGGGCGCATCGCATTTGAACGAACTAGTCTGAGGCGATTCATGCTATTGGCTCCACATTCGCCATGGAGCTTCGTGACAAGATGGGGACCAAAAGTTATTCAAATCTTTTTGATAGGACAAAGCATGTTACCGTGGCAACCCATGGAAAAAAGCGTTCTCGCCATGAAACACGGTTCACTCATATCTTCGCAGAAATGCATCCGATCGGAAACAAAATTCTGATAATTCATGTTTGGTAGGTCCTTCACGCATTGTAATATGTATTGTGGGGGGGGCGCATTTTGGGGGGGGCCCCTAGGGGCCCGATAGTCTACTTTGACCTATGGCTACGAAATTCGGTACACATGTATAAGTAACCAAGACGAGCAAAAAACTCTATTGAGAACCTGTTACCATGGCAACGGGGTGTCCGCCATCATGGCGTTTATGCCCTTTTTATCACTTTAAGCTCATCGTATTTGAATGAACTAGTCTGAGGCGATTCATGCTATTGGCTCCACATTCACCATGGAGCTTCGTGACAAGATGGGGACCAAACGTTATTCAAATCTTTCTGATAGGAGAAAGCGTGTTACCGTGGCAACCCATGGAAAAAAGCGTTCTCGCCATGAAACATGGTTCACTCATATCTTCGCAGAAATACATCCGATTGGAACCAAAATTAAAATAATTCATGTTTGGTAGGTCCTTAACGCATTGTAATATGTATGGTGGGGGGGGCGCATTCTGGGGGGGGCCCCTAGGGGCCCGATTGTCTACTTTGAGCTAGGGCTACGAAATTCGGCACACATGTGTATCAACCCTAGACAAGCATAAAACTCAATTAAGCACCTGTCACCATGGCAACGGAGTGTCCGCCATCTTGGAAAAAAAACCTTCTCGCCATGAAACACGGTTTGCTTATATCTTTGCACAAATTCATGCGATGTGCACCAAAACTGTAACTATTCATATTTGGTAGGTCCTTAACACATTATAGAATGTGTTGTGGGGGGGGGGCACTTTTTGAGGGGGGGTCCCTAGGGGCCCGGCAGTCTACTTTGACCTAGGGCTACGAAATTCGGCACACATGTGTAACATCCCAAGACAAGCTAAAAAGTCAATGAAACACATGTTGCCATGGTAACGGGCTGTCCACCATCTTGGCATTTACACACATTCTTTTCTCAATATGTGAATTGTATATCTCTATCAAAATGAACTGTCTCTGAGGGTCCTTTACATGTAGCATTTGGAGAACCAGGACTCGGGTGGAGGGTTCGGCATGAGGCGAGGACCCGATGGATGCCGCTTGCGGCTTTAATTAGGGTCCGAGCCATACGAAGTATGGCAAGGCCCTATTGTTTTCCAAATGTTTATTATTATTCTCCTAAGCACAACTCACTCAATTTTGACCCCCTTAGGCCCCGTGAAAAGTTGCGAAACTTGGCACACACCTCACGTCCGGTGAAAATTTCGATAATTTGGCGTTTGTATGCACGCCAATGCAAAAATGCCTCGACGGCGCCCCCTAGAAACGCCAAAAATGGCCTCTAGAATGGGGCAAAAAATTTTTAGTTTGACGTAGGACGACGAAATTCGGTACACATGTCTATCACATCAAGACAAGTAAAAAAGTCATTGAAACGCCTGTTGTCATGGCAACGGGCTGTCCGCCATCTTGGCGTTTGCGGCCATTTTTTTGCCCGTTTTTGTCAATTTGGGCGCATCGCATTTGAACGAACTAGTCTGAGGCGATTCATGCTATTGGCTCCACATTCGCCATGGAGCTTCGTGACAAGATGGGGACCAAAAGTTATTCAAATCTTTTTGATAGGACAAAGCATGTTACCGTGGCAACCCATGGAAAAAAGCGTTCTCGCCATGAAACACGGTTCACTCATATCTTCGCAGAAATGCATCCGATCGGAAACAAAATTCTGATAATTCATGTTTGGTAGGTCCTTCACGCATTGTAATATGTATTGTGGGGGGGGCGCATTTTGGGGGGGGCCCCTAGGGGCCCGATAGTCTACTTTGACCTATGGCTACGAAATTCGGTACACATGTATAAGTAACCAAGACGAGCAAAAAACTCTATTGAGAACCTGTTACCATGGCAACGGGGTGTCCGCCATCATGGCGTTTATGCCCTTTTTATCACTTTAAGCTCATCGTATTTGAACGAACTAGTCTGAGGCGATTCATGCTATTGGCTCCACATTCACCATGGAGCTTCGTGACAAGATGGGGACCAAACGTTATTCAAATCTTTCTGATAGGAGAAAGCGTGTTACCGTGGCAACCCATGGAAAAAAGCGTTCTCGCCATGAAACATGGTTCACTCATATCTTCGCAGAAATACATCCGATTGGAACCAAAATTAAAATAATTCATGTTTGGTAGGTCCTTCACGCTTTGTAATATATATTGTGGGGGGGGCGCATTTTGGGGGGGCCCCTAGGGGCCCGATCGTCTACTTTGACCTATGGCTACGAAATTCAGTAGACATGTATAAGTAACCAAGACGAGCAAAAAACTCTATTGAGAACCTGTTACCATGGCAACGTGGTGTCCGCCATCTTGGCGTTTATGCCCTTTTTATCACTTTAAGCGCATTATATTTGAACGAATTAGTCTGAGGGGATTCAGGCTATTGGCTCCACATTCACCATGGAGCTTCGTGACAAGATGGGGACCAAAAGTTATTCAATTCTTTCTGATCGGAGAAAGCGTGTTACCGTGGCAACCCATGGAAAAAAGCGTTCTCGCCATGAATCACGGTTTGCTTATATCTCTGCAGAAATGCATCCGATCGGAACCAAAATTCCAATAATTCATATTTGGTAGGTCCTTAACGCATTGGAATATGTATTGTGGGGGGGCCACATTTTGGGGGGGGCCCCTAGGGGCCCGGTCGTCTACTTTGAGCTAGGGCTACGAAATTCGGCACACATGTGTATCAACCCAAGACAAGGAAAAAACTTCATTGTGCAGCCGTTACCATGGCAACCGGGTGTCCGCCATCTTGGAAAAAAACCTTCTCGCCATGAAACACGGTTTGCTTATATCTTTGCACAAATTCATACGATGTGCACCAAAACTGTAACTATTCAGATTTGGTAGGTCCTTAACACATTATAGAATGTATTGTGGGGGGGACACTTTTTGGGGGGGCCCCAAGGGGCCCGATCGTCTACTTTCATCTCGGGCTACGAAATTCGGCACACATGTGTATCATCCCAAGACAAGCTAAAAAGTCAATGAAACACATGTTGCCATGGTAACGGGCTGTCCGCCATCTTGGCGTTTACACACATTCTTTTCTCAATATGTGAATTGTATTTCTCTATTAAAATGAACTGGCTGTGCGGGTCATTCACATGTAGCATTAGGAGAACCAGGACTCGGGTGGAGGGTTCGGCATGAGGCGAGGACCCGATGGATGCCGCTTGCGGCTTTAATTATTATTATTATTATTATTCTTCTCAGCACAACTCACTCAATTTTGACCCCCTTAGACCCCGTGAAAAGTTGCGAAACTTGGCACACACCTCAGTCCCGGCGAAAATAGCGATATTCTGGGGTCCGCGTGCACGCCAATGTAAAAATGCCTCGACGGCGCCCCCTAGAAACGCCAAAAATGGCCTCTAGAATGGGGAAAAAAAATTTTAGTTTGACGTAGGACGACGAAATTCGGTACACATGTCTATCACATGAAGACAAGTAAAAAAGTCATTGAAACGCCTGTTGTCATGGCAACGGGCTTTCCGCCATCTTGGCGTTTGCGGCCATTTTTTGGCCCGTTTTTGTCAATTTGGGCGCATCGCATTTGAACGAACTAGTCTGAGGCGATTCATGCTATTGGTTCCACGTTCGCCATGGAGCTTCGTGACAAGATGGGGACCAAAAGTTATTCAAATCTTTTTGATAGGCGAAAGCGTGTTACCGTGGCAACCCATGGAAAAAAGCGATCTCGCCATGAAACACGGTTCACTCATATCTTCGCAGAAATACATCCGATCGGAACCAAAATTAAAATAATTCATATTTGGTAGGTCCTTCACGCATTGTAATATGTATTGTGGGGGGGGCGCATTTTGGGGGGGCCCCTAGGGGCCCGATAGTCTACTTTGACCTAGGGCTACGAAATTCGGTACACATGTATAAGTGACCAAGACGAGCAAAAAACTCCATTGAGAACCTGTTACCATGGCAACGGGGTGTCCGCCATCTTGGCGTTTATGCCCTTTTTATCACTTTAAGCACAACGTATTTCATCGAACTAGTCTGAGGGGATTCAGGCTATTGGCTCCACATTCGCCATGGAGCTTCGTGACAAGATGGGGACCAAAAGTTATTCAAATCTTTCTGATAGGAGAAAGCGTGTTACCGTGGCAACCCATGAAAAAAAGCGTTCTCGCCATGAAACACGGTTTGCTTATTTCTCTGCCAAAATGCATCCGATCGGAACCAAAATTCCAATAATTCATATTTGGTAGGTCCTTAACGCATTGTAATATGTATTGTGGGGGGGGCACATTTTGGGGGGGGCCCCTAGGGGCCCGATCGTCTACTTTGACCTAGGGCTACGAAATTCGGCACACATGTGTATCAACCCAGGACAAGCAAAAAACTTCATTGTGCAGCTGTTCCCATGTCAACGGGGTGTCCGCCATCTTGGAAAAAAACCTTCACGCCATGAAACACGGTTTGCTTATATCTTTGCACACATTCATACGATGTGCACCAAAACTGTAACTATTCATATTTGGTAGGTCCTTAACACATTATAGAATGTATTGTGGGGGGGCACTTTTTGGGGGGGGCCCTCAGGGGCCCGATCGTCTACTTTCACCGATGGCTACGAAATTCGACACACATGTGTAACAACCCAAGGCGAGTAAAAAAGTGCATTGACCACCTGTTACCATGGCAACGGTGTGTCCGCCATCTTGGCGTTTACGCCCATTTAGCACTGTATGTGCATTGTTTTTGAACAAACTAGTTTTGGATTCGTGCCTTTTACTTCACATCCACCCGGAAGCTTTGTGGCGAGTTCGGGTGGAGGGTTCGGCATGAGGCGAGGACCCGATGGATGCCGCTTGCGGCTTTAATTAGGGTCCTCGCCATACGAAGTATGGCAGGGCCCTATTGTTATTGTAATGTTTATTATTATTATTTTTGTCAGCACAACTCGGCCATTTTTGACCCCCTTAGGCCCCGTGAAAAGTTGCGAAACTTGGCACATACCTCAGTCCCGGCGAAAATAGCAATATTCTGGGGTCCGTGTGCACGCCAATGTAAAAATGCCTCGACGGCGCCCCCTAGAAACGCCAAAAATGGCCTCTAGAATGGGGTCAAAAAAATTTAGTTTGACGTAGGACGACGAAATTCGGTACACATGTCTATCACATGAAGACAAGTAAAAAAGTCATTGAAACGTCTGTTGTCATGGCAACGGGCTGTCCGCCATCTTGGCGTTTGCGGCCATTTTTTTGCCCGTTTTTTCAATTTGGGCGCATCGTATTTGAACGAACTAGTCTGAGGCGATTCATGCTATTGGCTCCACATTCGCCATGGAGCTTCGTGACAAGATGGGGACCAAAAGTTATTCAAATCTTTTTGATAGGCGAAAGCGTGTTACCGTGGCAACCCATGGAAAAAAGCGATCTCGCCATGAAACACGGTTCACTCATATATTCGCAGAAATACATCCGATCGGAACCAAAATTAAAATAATTCATGTTTGGTAGGTCTTTCACGCATTGTAATATGTATTGTGGGGGGGGCGCATTTTGGGGGGGGCCCCTAGGGGCCCGATAGTCTACTTTGACCTAGGGCTACGAAATTCGGTACACATGTATAAGTAACCAAGACGAGCAAAAAACTCTATTGACAACCTGTTACCATGGCAACGGGGTGTCCGCCATCTTGGCGTTTATGCCCTTTTTATCACTTTAAGCACATCGTATTTCAACGAACTAGTCTGAGGGGATTCAGGCTATTGGCTCCACATTCGCCATGGAGCTTCGTGACAAGATGGGGACCAAAAGTTATTCAAATCTTTCTGATAGGAGAAAGCGTGTTACCGTGGCAACCCATGGAAAAAAGCGTTCTCGCCATGAAACACGGTTTGCTTATATTTCTGCAGAAATACATCCGATCGGAACCAAAATTCCAATAATTCATATTTGGTAGGTCCTTAACGCGTTGTAATAGGTATTGTGGGGGGGGCACATTTTGGGGGCGGCCCCTAGGGGCCAGATCGTCTACTTTGAGCTAGGGCTACGAAATTCGGCACACATGTGTATCAGCCCGAGACAAGCATAAAACTCAATTAAGCACCTGTTACCATGGCACTGGAGTGTCCGCCATCTTGGAAAAAAGCCTTCTCGCCATGAAACACGTTTTGCTTATATCTTTGCACAAATTCATGCGATGTGCACCAAAACTTTAACTATTCATATTTGGTAGGTCCTTGACACATTACAGAATGTATTGTGGGGGGGGCAGTTTTTTGGGGGAGGCCCTCAGGGGCCCGATCGTCTACTTTCACCTATGGCTATGAAATTCGACACACATGTGTAACAACGCAAGGCGAGTAAAAAAAGTGCATTGACCACCTGTTACCATGGCAACGGGGTGTCCGCCATCTTGGAAAAAAACCTCGCCATGAAACACGGTTTGCTTATATCTTTGCACACATTCATACGATGTGCACCAAAACTGTAACTATTCATATTTGGTAGGTCCTTAACACATTATAGAATGTATTGTGGGGGGGACACTTTTTGGGGGGGCCCCAAGGGGCCCGATCGTCTACTTTCATCTCGGGCTACGAAATTCGACACACATGTGTAACAATGCAAGGCGAGTAAAAAAGTGCATTGACCACCTGTTACCATGGCAACGGGGTGTCCGCCATCTTGGCGTTTACGCCCATTTAGCACTGTATGTGCATTGTTTTTGGACAAACTACTTTTGGATTCGTGCCTTTTACTTCACATCCACCCGGAAGCTTTGTGGCGAGTTCGGGTGGAGGGTTCGGCATGAGGCGAGGACCCGATGGATGCCGCTTGCGGCTTTAATTAGGGTCCGAGCCATACGAAGTATGGCAAGGCCCTATTGTTATTGTAATGTTTATTATTATTCTCCTCGTTCTGAGCACAACTCACTCAATTTTGACCCCCTTAGACCCCGTGAAAAGTTGCGAAACTTGGCACACACCTCAGTCCCGGCGAAAATAGCGATATTCTGGGGTCTGCGAGCACGCCAATGTAAAAATGCCTCGACTGCGCCCCCTAGAAACGCCAAAAATGGCCTCTAGAATGGGGAAAAAAAATTTTAGTTTGACGTAGGACGACGAAATTCGGTACACATGTCTATCACATGAAGACAAGTAAAAAAGTCATTGAAACGCCTGTTGTCATGGCAACGGGCTTTCCGCCATCTTGGCGTTTGCGGCCATTTTTTGGCCCGTTTTTGTCAATTTGGGCGCATCGCATTTGAACGAACTAGTCTGAGGGGATTCATGCTATTGGCTCCACGTTCGCCATGGAGCTTCGTGACAAGATGGGGACCAAAAGTTATTCAAATCTTTTTGATAGGCGAAAGCGTGTTACCGTGGCAACCCATGGAAAAAAGCGATCTCGCCATGAAACACGGTTCACTCATATCTTCGCAGAAATACATCCGATCGGAACCAAAATTAAAATAATTTATATTTGGTAGGTCCTTCATGCATTGCAATATGTATTGTGGGGGGGGGGGGCGCATTTTGGGGGGGCCCCTAGGGGCCCGATAGTCTACTTTGACCTAGGGCTACGAAATTAGGTACACATGTATAAGTAACCAAGACGAGCAAAAAACTCTATTGAGAACCTGTTACCATGGCAACGGGGTGTCCGCCATCTTGGCGTTTATGCCCTTTTTATCACTTTAAGCGCATCGTATTTGAACGAACTAGTCTGAGGGGATTCATACTATTGGCTCCACATTCCCCATGGAGCTTCGTGACAAGATGGGGACAAAAAGTTATTCAAATCTTTATGATAGGAGAAAGCGTGTTACCGTGGCAACCCATGGAAAACAGAGTTCTCGCCATGAAACACGGTTTGCTTATATCTCTGCCAAAATGCATCCGATCGGAACCTAAATTCCAATAATTCATATTTGGCAGGTCCTTAACGCATTGTAATATGTATTGTGGGGGGGGGCACATTTTAGGGGGGGCCCCTAGGGGCCCGATCGTCTACTTTGACCTAGGGCTACGAAATTCGGCACACATGTGTATCAACCCAAGACAAGCAAAAAACTTCATTGTGCAGCCGTTACCATGGCAACAGGGTGTCCGCCATCTTGCAAAAAAACCTTCTCGCCATCAAACACGGTTTGCCTATATCTTTGCACAAATTCATACGATGTGCACCAAAACGGTAACTATTCATATTTGGTAGGTCCTTAACACATTATAGAATGTATTGTGGGGGAGACACTTTTTGGGGGGGCCCCAAGGGGCCCGATCGTCTACTTTCATCTCGGGCTACGAAATTCGGCACACATGTGTATTATCCCAAGACAAGCTAAAAAGTCAATGAAACACATGTTGCCATGGTAACGGGCTGTCCGCCATCTTGGCGTTTACACACATTCTTTTCTCAATATGTGAATTGTATTTCTCTATTAAAAGGAACTGGCTGTGCGGGTCCGTCACATTTAGCATTAGGAGAACCAGGACTCGGGTGGAGGGTTCGGCATGAGGCGAGGACCCGATGGATGCCGCTTGCGGCTTTAATTATTAGGGTCCGAGCCATACGAAGTATGGCAGGGCCCTATTGTTATTGAAATGTTTATTATTATTATTATTATTATTATTCTCGTTCTAAGCACAACTCACTCAATTTTGACCCCCTTAGACCCCGTGAAAAGTTGCGAAACTTGGCACACACCTCACGTCCGGTGAAAATTTCGATAATTTGGCGTTTGTATGCACGCCAATGCAAAAATGCCTCGACAGCGCCCCCTAGAAACGCCAAAAATGGCCTCTAGAATGGGGAAAAAAAATTTTAGTTTGACGTAGGACGACGAAATTCGGTACACATGTCTATCACATCAAGACAAGTAAAAAAGTCATTGAAACGCCTGTTGTCATGGCAACGGGCTTTCCGCCATCTTGGCGTTTGCGGCCATTTTTTTGCCCGTTTTTGTCAATTTGGGCGCATCGCATTTGAACGAACTAGTCTGAGGCGATTCATGCTATTGGCTCCACATTCGCCATGGAGCTTCGTGACGAGATGGGGACCAAAAGTTATTCAAATCTTTTTGATAGGCGAAAGCGTGTTACCGTGGCAACCCATGCAAAAAAGCGATCTCGCCATGAAACACGGTTCACTCATATCTTCGCAGAAATACATCCGATCGGAACCAAAATTAAAATAATTCATATTTGGTAGGTCCTTCACGCTTTGTAATATATATTGTGGGGGGGTCGCATTTTGGGGGGGCCCCTAGGGGCCCGATCGTCTACTTTGAGCTAGGGCTACGAAATTCGGTACACATGTATAAGTAACCAAGACGAGCAAAAAACTCTATTGAGAACCTGTTACCATGGCAACGGGGTGGCCGCCATCTTGGCGTTTATGCCCTTTTTATCACTTTAAGCGCATCGTATTTGAACGAACTAGTCTGAGGGGATTCATGCTATTGGCTCCACATTCCCCATGGAGCTTCGTGACAAGATGGGGACAAAAAGTTATTCAAATCTTTCTGATAGGAGAAAGCGTGTTACCGTGGCAACCCATGGAAAAACGCGTTCTCGCCATGAAACACGGTTTGCTTATATCTCTGCCAAAATGCATCCGATTGGAACCAAAATTCCAATAATTCATATTTGGCAGGTCCTTAACGCGTTGTAATATGTATTGTGGGGGGGGCACATTTTGGGGGCGGCCCCTAGGGGCCCGATCGTCTACTTTGAGCTAGGGCTACGAAATTCGGCACACATGTGTATCAACCCAAGACAAGCAAAAAACTTCATTGTGCAGCCGTTACCATGGCAACGGGGTATCCGCCATCTTGGAAAAAAAACCTTCTCGCCATGAAACACGGTTTGCTTATATCTTTGCACAAATTCATACGATGTGCACCAAAACTGTAACTATTCATATTTGGTAGGTCCTTAACACATTATAGAATGTATTGTGGGGGGGACACTTTTTGGGGGGGCCCCTAGGGGCCCGATCGTCTACTTACATCTCGGGCTACGAAATTCGGCACACATGTGTATCATCCCAAGACAAGCTAAAAAGTCAATGAAACACATGTTGCCATGGTAACGGGCTGTCCGCCATCTTGGCGTTTACACACATTCTTTTCTCAATATGTGAATTGTATTTCTCTATTAAAATGAACTGGCTGTGCGGGTCCTTCACATGTAGCATTAGGAGAACCAGGACTCGGGTGGAGGGTTCGGCATGAGGCGAGGACCCGATGGATGCCGCTTGCGGCTTTATTATTATTATTTTTTTCCTCAGCACAACTCACTCAATTTTGACCCCCTTAGACCTGGTGAAAAGTTGCGAAACTTGGCACACACCTCAGTCCCGGCGAAAATAGCGATATTCTGGGGTCCATGTGCACGCCAATGTAAAAATGCCTCGACGGCGCCCCCTAGAAACGCCAAAGATGGAAAATAAAATGGGGTGTCAAAAGTCTACTTTCACGTAGGACAACGAAATTCGGTACACATGTCTACCACCTCAAGACGACCAAAAAAGTCAATCGTAGACCTGGCGTCATGGCAACGGGATGTCAGCCATCTTGGCGTTTGCGGCCATTTTTTTGCCCGTTTTTGTCAATTTGGGCGCATCGCATTTGAACGAACTAGTCTGAGGCGATTCATGCTATTGGCTCCACATTCGCCATGGAGCTTCGTGACAAGATGGGGACCAAAAGTTATTCAAATCTTTTTGATAGGTGAAAGCGTGTTACCGTGGCAACCCATGGAAAAAAGCGATCTCGCCATGAAACACGGTTCACTCATATCTTCGCAGAAATACATCCGATCGGAACCAAAATTAAAATAATTCATATTTGGTAGGTCCTTCACGCATTGTAATATATATTGTGGGGGGGGCGCATTTTGGGGGGGCCCCTAGGGGCCCGATCGTCTACTTTGAGCTAGGGCTACGAAATTCGGTACACATGTATAAGTAACCAAGACGAGCAAAAAACTCTATTGAGAACCTGTTACCATGGCAACGGGGTGGCCGCCATCTTGGCGTTTATGCCCTTTTTATCACTTTAAGCGCATCGTATTTGAACGAACTAGTCTGAGGGGATTCATACTATTGGCTCCACATTCCCCATGGAGCTTCGTGACAAGATGGGGACAAAAAGTTATTCAAATCTTTATGATAGGAGAAAGCGTGTTACCGTGGCAACCCATGGAAAACAGAGTTCTCGCCATGAAACACGGTTTGCTTATATCTCTGCCAAAATGCATCCGATCGGAACCTAAATTCCAATAATTCATATTTGGCAGGTCCTTAACGCATTGTAATATGTATTGTGGGGGGGGCACATTTTAGGGGGGGCCCCTAGGGGCCCGATCGTCTACTTTGACCTAGGGCTACGAAATTCGGCACACATGTGTATCAACCCAAGACAAGCAAAAAACTTCATTGTGCAGCCATTACCATGGCAACAGGGTGTCCGCCATCTTGCAAAAAAACCTTCTCGCCATCAAACACGGTTTGCCTATATCTTTGCACAAATTCATACGATGTGCACCAAAACGGTAACTATTCATATTTGGTAGGTCCTTAACACATTATAGAATGTATTGTGGGGGAGACACTTTTTGGGGGGGCCCCAAGGGGCCCGATCGTCTACTTTCATCTCGGGCTACGAAATTCGGCACACATGTGTATCATCCCAAGACAAGCTAAAAAGTCAATGAAACACATGTTGCCATGGTAACGGGCTGTCCGCCATCTTGGCGTTTACACACATTCTTTTCTCAATATGTGAATTGTATTTCTCTATTAAAAGGAACTGGCTGTGCGGGTCCGTCACATTTAGCATTAGGAGAACCAGGACTCGGGTGGAGGGTTCGGCATGAGGCGAGGACCCGATGGATGCCGCTTGCGGCTTTAATTAGGGTCCGAGCCATACGAAGTATGGCAGGGCCCTATTGTTATTGTAATGTTTATTATTATTATTTTTGTCAGCACAACTCGGCCATTTTTGACCCACTCAGCCCCCGTGAAAAGTTGCGAAACTTGGCACACACCTCAGTCCCGGCGAAAATAGCAATATTCTGGGGTCCGCGTGCACGCCAATGTGAAAATGCCTCGACGGCGCCCCCTAGAAACGCCAAAAATGGCCTCTAGAATGGGGGAAAAAAATTTTAGTTTGACGTAGGACGACGAAATTCGGTACACATGTCTATCACATCAAGACAAGTAAAAAAGTCATTGAAACGCCTGTTGTCATGGCAACGGGCTTTCCGCCATCTTGGCGTTTGCGGCCATTTTTTTGCCCGTTTTTGTCAATTTGGGCGCATCGCATTTGAACGAACTAGTCTGAGGCGATTCATGCTATTGGCTCCACATTCGCCATGGAGCTTCGTGACAAGATGGGTACCAAAAGTTATTCAAATCTTTTTGATAGGAGAACGCGTGTTACCGTGGCAACCCATGGAAAAAAGCGTTCTCGCCATGAAACACGGTTCACTCATATCTTCGCAGAAATACATCCCATCGGAACCAAAATTAAAATAATTCATATTTGGTAGGTCCTTCACGCATTGTAATATGTATTGTGGGTGGGGCGCATTTTGGGGGGGGCCCCTAGGGGCCCGATCGTCTATTTTGACCTATGGCTACGAAATTCGGTACACATGTATAAGTAACCAAGACGAGCAAAAAACTCTATTGAGAACCTGTTACCATGGCAACGGGGTGTCCGCCATCTTGGCGTTTATGCCCTTTTTATCACTTTAAGCGCATCGAATTTGAACGAACTAGTCTGAGGGGATTCATGCTATTGGCTCCACATTCACCATGGAGCTTCCTGACAAGATGGGGACCAAAAGTTATTCAAATCTTTCTGATAGGAGAAAGTGTGTTACCGTGGCAACCCATGGAAAAACGCGTTCTCGCCATGAAACACGGTTTGCTTATATCTTCGCAGAAATGCATCCGATCGGAACCAAAATTCCAATAATTCATATTTGGTAGGTCCTTCACGCATTGTAATATGTATTGTGGGGGGGGGGGCACATTTTGGGGGGGGCCCCTAGGGGCCCGATTGTCTACTTTGAGCTAGGGCTACGAAATTCGGCACACATGTGTATCAACCCGAGACAAGCATAAAACTCAATTAAGCACCTGTTACCATGGCACTGGAGTGTCCGCCATCTTGGAAAAAAACCTTCTCGCCATGAAACACGGTTTGCTTATATCTTTGCACAAATTCATGCGATGTGCACCAAAACTTTAACTATTCATATTTGGTAGGTCCTTAACACATTATAGAATGTATTGTGGGGGGGGCACTTTTTGGGGGGGGCCCTCAGGGGCCCGATTGTCTACTTTCATCTTAGGCTACGAAATTCGGCACACATGTGTAACAACCCAAGGCGAGTAAAAAAGTGCATTGACCACCTGTTAACATGGCAACATGGTGTCCGCCATCTTGGCGTTTATGCCTATTTATTACTGAATGTGCATTATTTTTTAACAAACTAGTTTTGGATTCATGCCTTTTACTTCACATCTACCCGGAAGCTTTGTGGTGAGTTCGGGTGGAGGGTTCGGCATGAGGCGAGGACCCGATGGATGCCGCTTGCGGCTTTAATTATTATTATTATTATTTTTGTCAGCACAACTCGGCCATTTTTGACCCCCTTAGACCCCGTGAAAAGTTGCGAAACTTGGCACACACCTCAGTCCCAGCGAAAATAGCGATATTCTGGGGTCCGCGTGCACGCCAATGCAAAAATACCTCGACGGCGCCCCCTAGAAACGCCAACAATGGCCTCCAGAATGGGGTCAAAAAAATTTAGTTTGACGTAGGACGACGAAATTCGGTACACATGTCTATCACATCAAGACAAGTAAAAAACTCATTGAAAGGCCTGTTGTCATGACAACGGGCTGTCCGCCATCTTGGCGTTTGCGGCCATTTTTTTGCCCGTTTTTGTCAATTTGGGCGCATCGCATTTGAACGAACTAGTCTGAGGGGATTCATGCTATTGGCTCCACATTCGCCATGGAGCTTCATGACAAGATGGGGACCAAAAGTTATTCAAATCTTTCTGATAGGAGATAGCGTGTTACCGTGGCAACCCATGGAAAAAAGCGTTCTCGCCATGAAACACGGTTCAGTCATATCATCGCAGAAATACGTCCGATCGGAACCAAAATTAAAATAATTCATGTTTGGTAGGTCCTTCACGCTTTGTAATATGTATTGTGGCGGGGGGGCGCATTTTGGGGGGGGCCCTTAGGGGCCCGATAGTCTACTTTGACCTATGGCTACAAAATTCGGTACACATGTATAAGTAACCAAGACGAGCAAAAAACTCTATTGAGAACCTGTTACCATGGCAACGGGGTGTCCGCCATCTTGGCGTTTATGCCCTTTTTATCACTTTAAGCGCATCGTATTTGAACGAACTAGTCTGAGGGGATTCATGCTATTGGCTCCACATTCCTCATGGAGCTTCGTGACAAGATGGGGACAAAAAGTTATTCAAATCTTTCTGATAGGAGAAAGCGTGTTACCGTGGCAACCCATGAAAAAAAAGCGTTCTCGCCATGAAACACGGTTTGCTTATATCTCTGCCAAAATGCATCCGATCGGAACCAAAATTCCAATAATTCATATTTGGCAGGTCCTTAACGCATTGTAATATGTATTGTGGGGGGGGGGCACATTTTGGGGGGGGCCCCTAGGGGCCCGATTGTCTACGTTGACCTAGGGCTACGAAATTCGGCACACATGTGTATCAACCCAAGAAGAGCAAAAAACTTCATTGTGCAGCCGTTACCATGGCAACAGGGTGTCCGCCATCTTGCAAAAAAACCTTATCGGCATGAAACACGGTTTGCTTATATCTTTGCACAAATTCATACAATGTGCACCAAAACTGTAACTATTCATATTTGGTAGGTCCTTAACACATTATAGAATGTATTGTGGGGGGGACACTTTTTGGGGGGGCCCCAAGGGGCCCGATCGTCTACTTTCATCTCGGGCTACGAAATTCGGCACACATGTGTATCAACCCTAGACAAGCAAAAAACTCAATTTTGCACCTGTTACCATGGCACTGGAGAGTCCGCCATCTTGGAAAAAAACCTTCTCGCCATGAAACACGGTTTGCTTATATCTTTGCACAAATTCATGCGATGTACACCAAAACTTTAACTATTCATATTTGGTAGGTCCTTAACACATTATAGAATGTATTGTGGGGGGGGCACTTTTTGGGGGGGGCCCTCAGGGGCCCGATCGTCTACTTTCACCTATGGCTACGAAATTCGACACACATGTGTAACAACGCAAGGCGAGTAAAAAAGTGCATTGACCACCTGTTACCATGGCAACGGGGTGTCCGCCATCTTGGCGTTTACGCCCATTTAGCACTGTATGTGCATTGTTTTTGAACAAACTAGTTTTGGATTCGTGCCTTTTACTTCACATCCACCCAGAAGCTTTGTGGCGAGTTCGGGTGGAGGGTTCGGCATGAGGCGAGGACCCGATGGATGCCGCTTGCGGCTTTAATTAGGGTCCGAGCCATACGAAGTATGGCAAGGCCCTATTGTTATTGTAATGTTTATTATTATTATTATTATTATTATTCTCCTAAGCACAACTCACTCAATTTTGACCCCCTTAGACCCCGTGAAAAGTTGCGAAACTTGGCACACACCTCACGTCCGGTGAAAATTTCGATAATTTGGCGTTTGTATGCACGCCAATGCAAAAATGCCTCGACAGCGCCCCCTAGAAACGCCAAAAATGGCCTCTAGAATGGGGAAAAAAAATTTTAGTTTGACGTAGGACGACGAAATTCGGTACACATGTCTATCACATCAAGACAAGTAAAAAAGTCATTGAAACGCCTGTTGTCATGGCAACGGGCTTTCCGCCATCTTGGCGTTTGCGGCCATTTTTTTGCCCGTTTTTGTCAATTTGGGCGCATCGCATTTGAACGAACTAGTCTGAGGCGATTCATGCTATTGGCTCCACATTCGCCATGGAGCTTCGTGACGAGATGGGGACCAAAAGTTATTCAAATCTTTTTGATAGGCGAAAGCGTGTTACCGTGGCAACCCATGCAAAAAAGCGATCTCGCCATGAAACACGGTTCACTCATATCTTCGCAGAAATACATCCGATCGGAACCAAAATTCAGATAATTCATATTTGGTAGGTCCTTAACGCATTGTAATATGTATTGTGGGGGGGGGCACATTTTCGGGGGGGCCCTAGGGGCCCGATCGCCTACTTTGAGCTAGGGCTACGAAATTCGGCACACATGTGTATCAACCCAAGACAAGCAAAAAACTTCATTGTGCAGCCGTTACCATGGCAACGGGGTATCCGCCATCTTGGAAAAAAAACCTTCTCGCCATGAAACACGGTTTGCTTATATCTTTGCACAAATTCATACGATGTGCACCAAAACTGTAACTATTCATATTTGGTAGGTCCTTAACACATTATAGAATGTATTGTGGGGGGGACACTTTTTGGGGGGGCCCCTAGGGGCCCGATCGTCTACTTACATCTCGGGCTACGAAATTCGGCACACATGTGTATCATCCCAAGACAAGCTAAAAAGTCAATGAAACACATGTTGCCATGGTAACGGGCTGTCCGCCATCTTGGCGTTTACACACATTCTTTTCTCAATATGTGAATTGTATTTCTCTATTAAAATGAACTGGCTGTGCGGGTCCTTCACATGTAGCATTAGGAGAACCAGGACTCGGGTGGAGGGTTCGGCATGAGGCGAGGACCCGATGGATGCCGCTTGCGGCTTTAATTATTATTATTATTATTCTCCTAAGCACAACTCACTCAATTTTGACCCACTTAGGCCCCGTGAAAAGTTGCGAAACTTGGCACACACCTCACGTCCGGTGAAAATTTCGATAATTTGGCGTTTGTATGCACGCCAATGCAAAAATGCCTCGACGGCGCCCCCTAGAAACGCCAACAATGGCCTCCAGAATGGGGTCAAAAAAATTTAGTTTGACGTAGGACGACGAAATTCGGTACACATGTCTATCACATGAAGACAAGTCAAAAAGTCATTGAAACGCCTGTTGTCATGGCAACGGGCTTTCCGCCATCTTGGCGTTTGCGGCCATTTTTTTGCCCGTTTTTGTCAATTTGGGCGCATCGCATTTGAACGAACTAGTCTGAGGGGATTCATGCTATTGGCTCCACATTCGCCGTGGAGCTTCGTGACAAGATGGAGACCAAAAGTTATTCAAATCTTTTTGATAAGAGAAAGCGTGTTACCGTGGCAACCCATGGAAAAAAGCGTTCTCGCCATGAAACACGGTTCACTCATATCTTCGCAGAAATACATCCGATCGGAACCAAAATGCCAATAATTCATGTTTGGTAGGTCCTTCACGCATTGTAATATGTATTGTGGGGGGGGCGCATTTTGGGGGGGGCCCCGAGGGGCCCGATAGTCTACTTTGACCTATGGCCACGAAATTCGGTACACATGTATAAGTAACCAAGACGAGCAAAAAACTCTATTGAGAACCTGTTACCATGGCAACGGGGTGTCCGCCATCTTGGCGTTTATGCCCTTTTTATCACTTTAAGCGCATAGTATTTGAACGAACTAGTCTGAGGGGATTCAGGCTATTGGCTCCACATTCGCCATGGAGCTTCGTGACAAGATGGGGACCAAAAGTTATTCAAATCTTTCTGATAGGAGAAAGCGTGTTACCGTGGCAACCCATGGAAAACAGCGTTCTCGCCATGAAACACGGTTTGCTTATATTTCTGCAGAAATAAATCCGATCGGAACCAAAATTCCAATAATTCATATTTGGTAGGTCCTTAACGTGTTGTAATATGTATTGTGGGGGGGGCACATTTTGGGGGGGCCCCTAGGGGCCCGATCGTCTACTTTGAGCTAGGGCTACGAAATTCGGCACACATGTGTATCAACCCGAGACAAGCATAAAACTCAATTAAGAGCCTGTTACCATGGCACTGGAGTGTCCGCCATCTTGGAAAAAAGCCTTCTCGCCATGAAACACGGTTTGCTTATATCTTTGCACAAATTCATGCGATGTGCACCAAAATTTTAACTATTCATATTTGGTAGGTCCTTAACACATTATAGAATGTATTGTGGGGGGGGCACTTTTTGGGGGGGCCCTCAGGGGCCCGATTGTCTACTTTCATCTTAGGCTACGAAATTCGGCACACATGTGTAACAGCCCAAGGCGAGTAAAAAAGTGCATTGACCACCTGTTACCATGGCAACATGGTGTCCGCCATCTTGGCGTTTATGCCTATTTATTACTGAATGTGCATTATTTTTTAACAAACTAGTTTTGGATTCATGCCTTTTACTTCACATCTACCCGGAAGCTTTGTGGTGAGTTCCAGTGGAGGGTTCGGCATGAGGCGAGGACCCGATGGATGCCGCTTGCGGCTTTAATTATTATTATTCTCGTTCTAAGCACAACTCACTCAATTTTGACCCCCTTAGACCCCGTGAAAAGTTGCGAAACTTGGCACACACCTCACGTCCGGTGAAAATTTCGATAATTTGGCGTTTGTATGCACGCCAATGCAAAAATGCCTAGACAGCGCCCCCTAGAAACGCCAAAAATGGAATCTAGAATGGGGAAAAAAATTTTTAGTTTGACGTAGGACGACGAAATTCGGTACACATGTCTATCACATCAAGACAAGTAAAAAACTCATTGAAACGCCTGTTGTCATGGCAACGGGCTGTCCGCCATCTTGGCGTTTGCGGCCATTTTTTGGCCCGTTTTTGTCAATTTGGGCGCATCGTATTTGAACGAACTAGTCTGAGGGGATTCATGCTATTGGCTCCACATTCGCCATGGAGCTTCGTGACAAGATGGGGACAAAAAGTTATTCAAATCTTTTTGATAGGAGAAAGCGTGTTACCGTGGCAACCCATGGAAAAAAGCGTTCTCGCCACGAAACACGGTTCACTCATATCTTCGCAGAAATGCATCCGATCGGAACCAAAATTCTGATAATTCATGTTTGGTAGGTCCTTCACGCATTGTAATATGTATTGTGGGGGGGGCGCATTTTGGGGGGGGCCCCTAGGGGCCCGATAGTCTACTTTGACCTAGGGCTACGAAATTCGGCACACATGTGTATCAACCCAAGACAAGCAAAAAACTTCATTGTGCAGCCGTTACCATGGCAACGGGGTATCCGCCATCTTGGAAAAAAAACCTTCTCGCCATGAAACACGGTTTGCTTATATCTTTGCACAAATTCATACGATGTGCACCAAAACTGTAACTATTCAGATTTGGTAGGTCCTTAACACATTATAGAATGTATTGTGGGGGGGACACTTTTTGGGGGGGCCCCTAGGGGCCCGATCGTCTACTTTCATCTCGGGCTACGAAATTCGGCACACATGTGTATCATCCCAAGACAAGCTAAAAAGTCAATGAAACACATGTTGCCATGGTAACGGGCTGTCCGCCATCTTGGCGTTTACACACATTCTTTTCTCAATATGTGAATTGTATTTGTCTATTAAAATGAACTGGCTGTGCGGGTCCTTCACATGTAGCATTAGGAGAACCAGGACTCGGGTGGAGGGTTCGGCATGAGGCGAGGACCCGATGGATGCCGCTTGCGGCTTTAATTAGGGTCCGAGCCATACGAAGTATGGCAAGGCCCTATTGTTATTGTAATGTTTATTATTTTAAGCACAACTCGCTCAATTTTGACCCCCTTAGACCCCGTGAAAAGTTGCGAAACTTGGCACACACCTCACGTCCGGTGAAAATTTTGATAATTTGGCGTTTGTATGCACGCCAATGCAAAAATGCCTCGACAGCGCCCCCTAGAAACGCCAAAAATGGCCTCTAGAATGGGGAAAAAAAAATTTAGTTTGACGTAGGACGACGAAATTCGGTACACATGTCTATCACATCAAGACAAGTAAAAAAGTCATTGAAACGCCTGTTGTCATGGCAACGGGCTTTCCGCCATCTTGGCGTTTGCGGCCATTTTTTTGCCCGTTTTTGTCAATTTGGGCGCATCGCATTTGAACGAACTAGTCTGAGGCGATTCATGCTATTGGCTCCACATTCGCCATGGAGCTTCGTGACGAGATGGGGACCAAAAGTTATTCAAATCTTTTTGATAGGCGAAAGCGTGTTACCGTGGCAACCCATGGAAAAAAGCGATCTCGCCATGAAACACGGTTCACTCATATCTTCGCAGAAATGCATCCGATCGGAACCAAAATTAAAATAATTCATATTTGGTAGGTCCTTCACGCTTTGTAATATATATTGTGGGGGGGGCGCATTTTGGGGGGGCCCCTAGGGGCCCGATCGTCTACTTTGAGCTAGGGCTACGAAATTCGGTACACATGTATAAGTAACCAAGACGAGCAAAAAACTCTATTGAGAACCTGTTACCATGGCAACGGGGTGGCCGCCATCTTGGCGTTTATGCCCTTTTTATCACTTTAAGCGCATCGTATTTGAACGAACTAGTCTGAGGGGATTCATGCTATTGGCTCCACATTCCCCATGGAGCTTCGTGACAAGATGGGGACAAAAAGTTATTCAAATCTTTCTGATAGGAGAAAGCGTGTTACCGTGGCAACCCATGGAAAAACGCGTTCTCGCCATGAAACACGGTTTGCTTATATCTCTGCCAAAATGCATCCGATTGGAACCAAAATTCCAATAATTCATATTTGGCAGGTCCTTAACGCGTTGTAATATGTATTGTGGGGGGGGCACATTTTGGGGGCGGCCCCTAGGGGCCCGATCGTCTACTTTGAGCTAGGGCTACGAAATTCGGCACACATGTGTATCAACCCAAGACAAGCAAAAAACTTCATTGTGCAGCCGTTACCATGGCAACGGGGTATCCGCCATCTTGGAAAAAAAACCTTCTCGCCATGAAACACGGTTTGCTTATATCTTTGCACAAATTCATACGATGTGCACCAAAACTGTAACTATTCATATTTGGTAGGTCCTTAACACATTATAGAATGTATTGTGGGGGGGACACTTTTTGGGGGGGCCCCTAGGGGCCCGATCGTCTACTTACATCTCGGGCTACGAAATTCGGCACACATGTGTATCATCCCAAGACAAGCTAAAAAGTCAATGAAACACATGTTGCCATGGTAACGGGCTGTCCGCCATCTTGGCGTTTACACACATTCTTTTCTCAATATGTGAATTGTATTTCTCTATTAAAATGAACTGGCTGTGCGGGTCCTTCACATGTAGCATTAGGAGAACCAGGACTCGGGTGGAGGGTTCGGCATGAGGCGAGGACCCGATGGATGCCGCTTGCGGCTTTAATTATTATTATTCTCCTCGTTCTGAGCACAACTCACTCAATTTTGACCCCCTTAGACCCCGTGAAAAGTTGCGAAACTTGGCACACACCTGAGTCCCGGCGAAAATAGCGATATTCTGGGGTCTGCGTGCACGCCAATGTAAAAATGCCTCGACTGCGCCCCCTAGAAACGCCAAAAATGGCCTCTAGAATGGGGAAAAAAAATTTTAGTTTGACGTAGGACGACGAAATTCGGTACACATGTCTATCACATGAAGACAAGTAAAAAAGTCATTGAAACGCCTGTTGTCATGGCAACGGGCTTTCCGCCATCTTGGTGTTTGCGGCCATTTTTTGGCCCGTTTTTGTCAATTTGGGCGCATCGCATTTGAACGAACTAGTCTGAGGGGATTCATGCTATTGGCTCCACGTTCGCCATGGAGCTTCGTGACAAGATGGGGACCAAAAGTTATTCAAATCTTTTTGATAGGCGAAAGCGTGTTACCGTGGCAACCCATGGAAAAAAGTGATCTCGCCATGAAACACGGTTCACTCATATCTTCGCAGAAATACATCCGATCGGAACCAAAATTAAAATAATTTATATTTGGTGGTTCCTTCATGCATTGCAATATGTATTGTGGGGGGGGCGCATTTTGGGGGGCCCCTAGGGGCCCGATAGTCTACTTTGACCTAGGGCTACGAAATTAGGTACACATGTATAAGTAACCAAGACGAGCAAAAAACTCTATTGAGAACCTGTTACCATGGCAACGGGGTGTCCGCCATCTTGGCGTTTATGCCCTTTTTATCACTTTAAGCGCATCGTATTTGAACGAACTAGTCTGAGGGGATTCATACTATTGGCTCCACATTCCCCATGGAGCTTCGTGACAAGATGGGGACAAAAAGTTATTCAAATCTTTATGATAGGAGAAAGCGTGTTACCGTGGCAACCCATGGAAAACAGAGTTCTCGCCATGAAACACGGTTTGCTTATATCTCTGCCAAAATGCATCCGATCGGAACCTAAATTCCAATAATTCATATTTGGCAGGTCCTTAACGCATTGTAATATGTATTGTGGGGGGGGGCACATTTTAGGGGGGGCCCCTAGGGGCCCGATCGTCTACTTTGACCTAGGGCTACGAAATTCGGCACACATGTGTATCATCCCAAGACAAGCTAAAAAGTCAATGAAACACATGTTGCCATGGTAACGGGCTGTCCGCCATCTTGGCGTTTACACACATTCTTTTCTCAATATGTGAATTGTATTTCTCTATTAAAATGAACTGGCTGTGCGGGTCCTTCACATGTAGCATTAGGAGAACCAGGACTCGGGTGGAGGGTTCGGCATGAGGCGAGGACCCGATGGATGCCGCTTGCGGCTTTAATTAGGGTCCGAGCCATACGAAGTATGGCAAGGCCCTATTGTTATTGTAATGTTTATTATTATTATTCTCCTAAGCACAACTCACTCAATTTTGACCCCCTTAGACCCCGTGAAAAGTTGCGAAACTTGGCACACACCTCACGTCCGGTGAAAATTTCGATAATTTGGCGTTTGTATGCACGCCAATGCAAAAATGCCTCGACAGCGCCCCCTAGAAACGCCAAAAATGGCCTCTAGAATGGGGAAAAAAAATTTTAGTTTGACGTAGGACGACGAAATTCGGTACACATGTCTATCACATCAAGACAAGTAAAAAAGTCATTGAAACGCCTGTTGTCATGGCAACGGGCTTTCCGCCATCTTGGCGTTTGCGGCCATTTTTTTGCCCGTTTTTGTCAATTTGGGCGCATCGCATTTGAACGAACTAGTCTGAGGCGATTCATGCTATTGGCTCCACATTCGCCATGGAGCTTCGTGACGAGATGGGGACCAAAAGTTATTCAAATCTTTTTGATAGGCGAAAGCGTGTTACCGTGGCAACCCATGGAAAAAAGCGTTCTCGCCATGAAACACGGTTCACTCATATCTTCGCAGAAATACATCCGATCGGAACCAAAATTAAAATAATTCATGTTTGGTAGGTCCTTCACGCTTTGTAATATGTATTGTGGGGGGGGCGCATTTTGGGGGGGGCCCCTAGGGGCCCGATAGTCTACTTTGACCTAGGGCTACGAAATTCGGCACACATGTATAAGTAACCAAGACGAGCAAAAAACTCTATTGACAACCTGTTACCATGGCAACGGGGTGTCCGCCATCTTGGCGTTTATGCCCTTTTTATCACTTTAAGCGCATCGTATTTGAACGAACTAGTCTGAGGGGATTCATGCTATTGGCTCCACATTCGCCGTGGAGCTTCGTGACAAGATCGGGAGCAAAAGTTATTCAAATCTTTCTGATAGGAGAAAGCGTGTTACCGTGGCAACGCATGGAAAAAAGCGTTCTCGCCATGAAACACGGTTCACTCATATCTTCACAGAAATACACCCGATCGGAACCAAAATTAAAATAATTCATGTTTGGTAGCTCCTTCACGCATTGTAATATGTATTGTGGGGGGGCCACATTTTGGGGGGGGCCCCTAGGGGCCCGATCGTCTACTTTGAGCTAGGGCTACGAAATTCGGCACACATGTGTATCAACCCAAGACAAGCAAAAAACTTCATTGTGCAGCCGTTACCATGGCAACAGGGTGTCCGCCATCTTGGAAAAAAACCTTCTCGCCATGAAACACGGTTTGCTTATATCTCTGCAGAAATGCATCCGATCGGAACCAAAATTCCAATTATTCATATTTGGTAGGTCCTTAACACATTATAGAATGTATTGTGGGGGGGACACTTTTTGGGGGGGCCCCTAGGGGCCCGATTGTCTACTTTCATCACGGGCTACGAAATTCGGCACACATGTGTATCATCCCAAGACAAGCTAAAAAGTCAATGAAACACATGTTGCCATGGTAACGGGCTGTCCGCTTTCTTGGCGTTTACACACATTCTTTTCTCAATATGTGAATTGTATTTCTCTATTAAAATGAACTGGCTGTGCGGGTCCTTCACATTTAGCATTAGGAGAACCAGGACTCGGTGGAGGGTTCGGCATGAAGCGAGGACCCGATGGATGCCGCTTGCGGCTTTAATTATTAGGGTCCGAGCCATACGAAGTATGGCAAGGCCCTATTGTTATTGTAATGTTTATTAGGGTCCGAGCCATACGAAGTATGGCAGGGCCCTATTGTTATTGTAATGTTTATTATTATTATTCTCCTCGTTCTGAGCACAACTCACTCAATTTTGACCCCCTTAGACCCCGTGAAAAGTTGCGAAACTTGGCACACACCTCAGTCCCGGCGAAAATAGCGATATTCTGGGGTCTGCGTGCACGCCAATGTAAAAATGCCTCGACGGCGCCCCCTAGAAACGCCAAAAATGGCCTCCAGAATGGGGAAAAAAAATTTTAGTTTGACGTAGGACGACGAAATTCGGTACACATGTCTATCACATGAAGACAAGTAAAAAAGTCATTGAAACGCCTGTTGTCATGGCAATGGGCTTTCCGCCATCTTGGCGTTTGCGGCCATTTTTTGGCCCGTTTTTGTCAATTTGGGCGCATCGCATTTGAACGAACTTGTCTGAGGCGATTCATGCTATTGGCTCCACGTTCGCCATGGAGCTTCGTGACAAGATGGGGACCAAAAGTTATTCAAATCTTTTTGATAGGCGAAAGCGTGTTACCGTGGCAACCCATGGAAAAAAGCGATCTCGCCATGAAACACGGTTCACTCATATCTTCGCAGAAATACATCCGATCGGAACCAAAATTAAAATAATTTATATTTGGTAGGTCCTTCATGCATTGTAATATGTATTGTGGGGGGGGCGCATTTTGGGGGGGCCCCTAGGGGCCCGATAGTCTACTTTGACCTAGGGCTACGAAATTAGGTACACATGTATAAGTAACCAAGACGAGCAAAAAACTCTATTGAGAACCTGTTACCATGGCAACGGGGTGTCTGCCATCTTGGCGTTTATGCCCTTTTTATCACTTTAAGCGCATCGCATTTGAACGAACTAGTCTGAGGGGATTCATGCTATTGGCTCCACATTCGCCATGGAGCTTCATGACAAGATTGGGATCAAAAGTTATTCAAATCTTTCTGATAGGAGAAAGCGTGTTACCGTGGCAACCCATGGAATAAAGCGTTCTCGCCATGAAACACGGTTTGCTTATATCTCTGCAGAAATGCATCCGATCGGAACCAAAATTCCAATAATTGATATTTGGTAGGTCTTTAACGCATTGTAATATGTATTGTGGGGGGGGCACATTTTGGGGGGGCCCCTAAGGGCCCAATTGTCTACTTTGAGCTAGGGCTACGAAATTCGGCACACATGTGTATCAACCATACACAAGCAAAAAACTATATTAAGCACCTGTTACCATGGCACTGGAGTGTCCGCCATCTTGGAAAAAATCCTTCTCGCCATGAAACACGGTTTGCTTATATCTTTCCACAAATTCATGCGATGTGCACCAAAACTTTAACTATTCATATTTGGTAGGTCCTTAACACATTATAGAATGTATTGTGGGGGGGGCGCTTTTTGGGGGGGGCCCTTAGGGGCCCGATCGTCTACTTTGACCTAGGGCTACGAAATTCGGCACACATGTGTATCAACCCAAGACAAGCAAAAAACTTCATTGTGCAGCCGTTACCATGGCAACGGGGTGTCCGCCATCTTGGAAAAAATCCTCCTCGCCATGAAACACGGTTCACTCATATCTTGGTAGAAATGCATCTGATCTGCACCAAAGTGGAAAACATTCATATTTGGTAGGTCCTTAACACATTGTAATATGTATTGTGGGGGGGGCACATTTTGGGGGGGGGGCCCTAGGGGCCCGATCGTCTACTTTGACATAGGGCTACGAAATTCGGCACACATGTGTATCAACCCAAGACAAGCAAAAAACTTCATTGTGCAGCCGTTACCATGGCAATGGGGTGTCCGCCATCTTGGAAAAAACCCTTCTCGCCATGAAACACGGTTTGCTTATATCTTTGCACTAATTCACACGATGTGCACCAAAACTGTAAATATTCCACTTTGGTAGGTCCTTAACACATTATAGAATGTATTGTGGGGGGGCACTCTTTGGGGGGGGCCCTCAGGGGCCCGATCGTCTACTTTCACCTATGGCTACGAAATTCGGCACACATGTGTAACAACCCAAGGGGAGTAAAAAAGTGCATTGACCACCTGTTACCATGGCAACGGGGTGTCCGCCATCTTGGCGTTTACGCCCATTTAGCACTGTATGTGCATTGTTTTTGAACAAACCACTTTTGGATTCGTGCCTTTTACTTCACATCCACCCGGAAGCTTTGTGGCGAGTTCGGGTGGAGGGTTCGGCATGAGGCGAGGACCCGATGGATGCCGCTTGCGGCTTTAATTAGGGTCCTCGCCATACGAAGTATGGCAGGGCCCTATTGTTATTGTAATGTTTATTAGGGTCCGAGCCATACGAAGTATGGCAAGGCCCTATTGTTATTGTAATGTTTATTCTTCTCAGCACAACTCACTCAATTTTGACCCCCTTAGACCCCGTGAAAAGTTGCGAAACTTGCCACACACCTCAGTCCCGGCGAAAATAGCGATATTCTGGGGTCCGCGTGCACGCCAATGTGAAAATGCCTCGACGGCGCCCCCTAGAAACGCCAAAAATGGCCTCTAGAATGGGGGAAAAAAATTTTAGTTTGACGTAGGACGACGAAATTCGGTACACATGTCTATCACATCCAGACAAGTAAAAAAGTCATTGAAACGTCTGTTGTCATGGCAACGGGCTTTCCGCCATCTTGGCGTTTGCGGCCATTTTTTGGCCCGTTTTTGTCAATTTGGGCGCATCGCATTTGAACGAACTAGTCTGAGGCGAATCATGCTATTGGCTCCACATTCGCCATGGAGCTTCGTGACAAGATGGGGACCAAAAGTTATTCAAATCTTTTTGATATGCGAAAGCGTGTTACCGTGGCAACCCATGGAAAAAAGCGATCTCGCCATGAAACACGGTTCACTCATATCTTCGCAGAAATACATCCGATCGGAACCAAAATTACAATAATTCATGTTTGGTAGGTCCTTCACGCATTGTAATATGTATTGTGGGGGGGGGGGGCGCATTTTGGGGGGGCCCCTAGGGGCCCGATAGTCTACTTTGACCTAGGGCTACGAAATTCGGTACACATGTATAAGTAACCAAGACGAGCAAAAAACTCCATTGAGAACCTGTTACCATGGCAACGGGGTGTCCACCATCTTGGCGTTTATGCCCTTTTTATCACTTTAAGCACAACGTATTTCAACGAACTAGTCTGAGGGGATTCAGGCTATTGGCTCCACATTCGCCATGGAGCTTCGTGACAAGATGGGGACAAAAAGTTATTCAAATCTTTCTGATAGGAGAAAGCGTGTTACCGTGGCAACCCATGGAAAAAAGCGTTCTCGCCATGAAACACGGTTCACTCATATCCCTGCAGATATACATCCGATCGGAACCAAAATTCCAATAATTCATATTTGGTAGGTCCTTAACACATTGTAATATGTATTGTGGGGGGGGCACATTTTGGGGGGGGCCCCTAGGGGCCCGATCGTCTACTTTGACCTAGGGCTACGAAATTCGGCACACATGTGTATCAACCCAAGACAAGCAAAAAACTTCATTGTGCAGCCGTTACCATGGCAATGGGGTGTCCGCCATCTTGGAAAAAAACCTTCTCGCCATGAAACACGGTTTGCTTATATCTTTGCACACATTCATACGATGTGCACCAAAACTGTGACTATTCATATTTGGTAGGTCCTTAACACATTATAGAATGTATTGTGGGGGGGAACCTTTTTGGGGGGGCCCCAAGGGGCCCGATCGTCTACTTTCATCTCGGGCTACGAAATTCGGCACACATGTGTATCATCCCAAGACAAGCTAAAAAGTCAATGAAACACATGTTGCCATGGTAACGGGCTGTCCGCCATCTTGGCGTTTACACACATTCTTTTCTCAATATGTGAATTGTATTTCTCTATTAAAATGAACTGGCTGTGCGGGTCCTTCACATGTAGCATTAGGAGAACCAGGACTCGGGTGGAGGGTTCGGCATGAGGCGAGGACCCGATGGATGCCGCTTGCGGCTTTAATTATTAGGGTCCGAGCCATACGAAGTATGGCAAGGCCCTATTGTTATTGTAATGTTTATTATTTTAAGCACAACTCGCTCAATTTTGACCCCCTTAGACCCCGTGAAAAGTTGCGAAACTTGGCACACACCTCACGTCCGGTGAAAATTTTGATAATTTGGCGTTTGTATGCACGCCAATGCAAAAATGCCTCGACAGCGCCCCCTAGAAACGCCAAAAATGGCCTCTAGAATGGGGAAAAAAAAATTTAGTTTGACGTAGGACGACGAAATTCGGTACACATGTCTATCACATCAAGACAAGTAAAAAAGTCATTGAAACGCCTGTTGTCATGGCAACGGGCTTTCCGCCATCTTGGCGTTTGCGGCCATTTTTTTGCCCGTTTTTGTCAATTTGGGCGCATCGCATTTGAACGAACTAGTCTGAGGCGATTCATGCTATTGGCTCCACATTCGCCATGGAGCTTCGTGACGAGATGGGGACCAAAAGTTATTCAAATCTTTTTGATAGGCGAAAGCGTGTTACCGTGGCAACCCATGGAAAAAAGCGATCTCGCCATGAAACACGGTTCACTCATATCTTCGCAGAAATACATCCGATCGGAACCAAAATTAAAATAATTCATATTTGGTAGGTCCTTCACGCATTGTAATATATATTGTGGGGGGGGCGCATTTTGGGGGGGCCCCTAGGGGCCCGATCGTCTACTTTGAGCTAGGGCTACGAAATTCGGTACACATGTATAAGTAACCAAGACGAGCAAAAACTCTATTGAGAACCTGTTACCATGGCAACGGGGTGGCCGCCATCTTGGCGTTTATGCCCTTTTTATCACTTTAAGCGCATCGTATTTGAACGAACTAGTCTGAGGGGATTCATGCTATTGGCTCCACATTCCCCATGGAGCTTCGTGACAAGATGGGGACAAAAAGTTATTCAAATCTTTCTGATAGGAGAAAGCGTGTTACCGTGGCAACCCATGGAAAAACGCGTTCTCGCCATGAAACACGGTTTGCTTATATCTCTGCCAAAATGCATCCGATTGGAACCAAAATTCCAATAATTCATATTTGGTAGGTCCTTAACGCGTTGTAATATGTATTGTGGGGGGGGCACATTTTGGGGGCGGCCCCTAGGGGCCCGATCGTCTACTTTGAGCTAGGGCTACGAAATTCGGCACACATGTGTATCAACCCAAGACAAGCAAAAAACTTCATTGTGCAGCCGTTACCATGGCAACGGGGTATCCGCCATCTTGGAAAAAAAACCTTCTCGCCATGAAACACGGTTTGCTTATATCTTTGCACAAATTCATACGATGTGCACCAAAACTGTAACTATTCATATTTGGTAGGTCCTTAACACATTATAGAATGTATTGTGGGGGGGACACTTTTTGGGGGGGCCCCTAGGGGCCCGATCGTCTACTTTCATCTCGGGCTACGAAATTCGGCACACATGTGTATCATCCCAAGACAAGCTAAAAAGTCAATGAAACACATGTTGCCATGGTAACGGGCTGTCCGCCATCTTGGCGTTTACACATTCTTTTCTCAATATGTGAATTGTATTTCTCTATTAAAATGAACTGGCTGTGCGGGTCCTTCACATGTAGCATTAGGAGAACCAGGACTCGGGTGGAGGGTTCGGCATGAGGCGAGGACCCGATGGATGCCGCTTGCGGCTTTAATTATTATTATTATTTTTTTCCTCAGCACAACTCACTCAATTTTGACCCCCTTAGACCTGGTGAAAAGTTGCGAAACTTGGCACACACCTCAGTCCCGGCGAAAATAGCGATATTCTGGGGTCCATGTGCACGCCAATGTAAAAATGCCTCGACGGCGCCCCCTAGAAACGCCAAAGATGGAAAATAAAATGGGGTGTCAAAAGTCTACTTTCACGTAGGACAACGAAATTCGGTACACATGTCTACCACCTCAAGACGACCAAAAAAGTCAATCGTAGACCTGGCGTCATGGCAACGGGATGTCAGCCATCTTGGCGTTTGCGGCCATTTTTTTGCCCGTTTTTGTCAATTTGGGCGCATCGCATTTGAACGAACTAGTCTGAGGCGATTCATGCTATTGGCTCCACATTCGCCATGGAGCTTCGTGACAAGATGGGGACCAAAAGTTATTCAAATCTTTTTGATAGGTGAAAGCGTGTTACCGTGGCAACCCATGGAAAAAAGCGATCTCGCCATGAAACACGGTTCACTCATATCTTCGCAGAAATACATCCGATCGGAACCAAAATTAAAATAATTCATATTTGGTAGGTCCTTCACGCATTGTAATATATATTGTGGGGGGGGCGCATTTTGGGGGGGCCCCTAGGGGCCCGATCGTCTACTTTGAGCTAGGGCTACGAAATTCGGTACACATGTATAAGTAACCAAGACGAGCAAAAAACTCTATTGAGAACCTGTTACCATGGCAACGGGGTGGCCGCCATCTTGGCGTTTATGCCCTTTTTATCACTTTAAGCGCATCGTATTTGAACGAACTAGTCTGAGGGGATTCATGCTATTGGCTCCACATTCCCCATGGAGCTTTGTGACAAGATGGGGACCAAAAGTTATTCAAATCTTTTTGATAGGTGAAAGCGTGTTACCGTGGCAACCCATGGAAAAATGCGTTCTCGCCATGAAACACGGTTTGCTTATATCTCTGCAGAAATTCATCCGATCGGAACCAAAATTCCAATTATTCATATTTGGTAGGTCCTTAACGCATTGTAATATGTATTGTGGGGGGGGCACATTTTGGGGGGGGCCCCTAGGGGCCCGATCGTCTACTTTGAGCTAGGGCTACGAAATTCGGCACACATGTATAAGTAACCAAGACGAGCAAAAAACTCTATTGAGAACCTGTTACCATGGCAACGGGGTGTCCGCCATCATGGCGTTTATGCCCTTTTTATCACTTTAAGCGCATCGTATTTGAACGAACTAGTCTGAGGCGATTCATGCTATTGGCTCCACATTCACCATGGAGCTTCGTGACAAGATGGGGACCAAACGTTATTCAAATCTTTCTGATAGGAGAAAGCGTGTTACCGTGGCAACCCATGGAAAAAAGCGTTCTCGCCATGAAACATGGTTCACCCATATCTTCGCAGAAATACATCCGATTGGAACCAAAATTAAAATAATTCATGTTTGGTAGGTCCTTAACGCATTGTAATATGTATGGTGGGGGGGGCGCATTCTGGGGGGGGCCCCTAGGGGCCCGATCGTCTACTTTGAGCTAGGGCTACGAAATTCGGTACACATGTATAAGTAACAATGACGAGCAAAAAACTCTATTGAGAACCTGTTACCATGGCAACGGGGTGTCCGCCATCTTGGCGTTTATGCCCTTTTTATCACTTTAAGCGCATCGTATTTGAACAAACTAGTCTGAGGCGATTCATGCTATTGGCTCCACATTCGCCATGGAGCTTCGTGACAAGATGGGGACAAAAAGTTATTCAAACCTTTCTGATAGGAGAAAGTGTGTTACCGTGGCAACCCATGGAAAAAAGCGTTCTCGCCATGAAACACGGTTCACTTATATCTCTGCAGAAATGCATCCAATCGGACCCAAAATTCCAATAATTCATATTTGGTAGGTCCTTCACGCATTGTAATATGTATTGTGGGGGGAGCGCATTTTGGGGGGGGCCCCTAGGGGCCCGATCGTCTACTTTGATCCAGAGCTACGAAATTCAGCACACATGTGTAACAACCCTAGACAAGCATAAAACTCAATTAAGCACCTGTTACCATGGCAACGGTGTGTCCGCCATCTTGAAAAAATACTCCTCGCCATGAAACACGGTTCACTCATATCTTCGCAGAAATAGATCCCATTGGAACCAAAATTCCAATACTTCATATTTGGTAGGTCCTTAACGCATTGTAACATGTATTGTGGGGGGGGGGGGCACATTTTGGGGAGCCCCTAGGGGCCCGATCATCTACTTTGAGCTAGGGCTACGAAATTCGGCACACATGTGTATCAACCCTAGACAAGCATAAAACTCAATTAAGCACCTGTCACCATGGCAACAGAGTGTCCGCATTCTTGGAAAAAAAACCTTCTCGCCATGAAACACGGTTTGCTTATATCTTTGCACAAATTCATGCGATGTGCACCAAAACTGTAACTATTCATATTTGGTAGGTCCTTAACACATTATAGAATGTGTTGTGGGGGGGGGGCACTTTTTGGGGGGGGGCCCTAGGGGCCCGGCAGTCTACTTTGACCTAGGGCTATGAAATTCGGCACACATGTGTAACATCCCAAGACAAGCTAAAAAGTCAATGAAACACATGTTGCCATGGTAACGGGGTGTCCACCATCTTGGCATTTACACACATTCTTTTCTCAATATGTGAATTGTATATCTCTATCAAAATGAACTGTCTCTGAGGGTCCTTTACATGTAGCATTTGGAGAACCAGGACTCGGGTGGAGGGTTCGGCATGAGGCGAGGACCCGATGGATGCCGCTTGCGGCTTTAATTATTATTATTATTATTCTCCTAAGCACAACTCACTCAATTTTGACCCCCTTAGACCCCGTGAAAAGTTGCGAAACTTGGCACACACCTCAGTCCCGGCGAAAATAGCGATATTCTGGGGTCTGCGTGCACGCCAATGTAAAAATGCCTCGACTGCGCCCCCTAGAAACGCCAAAAATGGCCTCTAGAATGGGGAAAAAAAATTTTAGTTTGACGTAGGACGACGAAATTCGGTACACATGTCTATCACATGAAGACAAGTAAAAAAGTCATTGAAACGCCTGTTGTCATGGCAACGGGCTTTCCGCCATCTTGGCGTTTGCGGCCATTTTTTGGCCCGTTTTTGTCAATTTGGGCGCATCGCATTTGAACGAACTAGTCTGAGGGGATTCATGCTATTGGCTCCACGTTCGCCATGGAGCTTCATGACAAGATGGGGACCAAAAGTTATTCAAATCTTTTTGATAGGCGAAAGCGTGTTACCGTGGCAACCCATGGAAAAAAGCGATCTCGCCATGAAACACGGTTCACTCATATCTTCGCAGAAATACATCCGATCGGAACCAAAATTAAAATAATTTATATTTGGTAGGTCCTTCATGCATTGCAATATGTATTGTGGGGGGGGCGCATTTTGGGGGGGCCCCTAGGGGCCCGATAGTCTACTTTGACCTAGGGCTACGAAATTAGGTACACATGTATAAGTAACCAAGACGAGCAAAAAACTCTATTGAGAACCTGTTACCATGGCAACGGGGTGTCCGCCATCTTGGCGTTTATGCCCTTTTTATCACTTTAAGCGCATCGTATTTGAACGAACTAGTCTGAGGGGATTCATACTATTGGCTCCACATTCCCCATGGAGCTTCGTGACAAGATGGGGACAAAAAGTTATTCAAATCTTTATGATAGGAGAAAGCGTGTTACCGTGGCAACCCATGGAAAACAGAGTTCTCGCCATGAAACACGGTTTGCTTATATCTCTGCCAAAATGCATCCGATCGGAACCTAAATTCCAATAATTCATATTTGGCAGGTCCTTAACGCATTGTAATATGTATTGTGGGGGGGGCACATTTTAGGGGGGGCCCCTAGGGGCCCGATCGTCTACTTTGACCTAGGGCTACGAAATTCGGCACACATGTGTATCAACCCAAGACAAGCAAAAAACTTCATTGTGCAGCCATTACCATGGCAACAGGGTGTCCGCCATCTTGCAAAAAAACCTTCTCGCCATCAAACACGGTTTGCCTATATCTTTGCACAAATTCATACGATGTGCACCAAAACGGTAACTATTCATATTTGGTAGGTCCTTAACACATTATAGAATGTATTGTGGGGGAGACACTTTTTGGGGGGGCCCCAAGGGGCCCGATCGTCTACTTTCATCTCGGGCTACGAAATTCGGCACACATGTGTATCATCCCAAGACAAGCTAAAAAGTCAATGAAACACATGTTGCCATGGTAACGGGCTGTCCGCCATCTTGGCGTTTACACACATTCTTTTCTCAATATGTGAATTGTATTTCTCTATTAAAAGGAACTGGCTGTGCGGGTCCTTCACATTTAGCATTAGGAGAACCAGGACTCGGGTGGAGGGTTCGGCATGAGGCGAGGACCCGATGGATGCCGCTTGCGGCTTTAATTAGGGTCCGAGCCATACGAAGTATGGCAAGGCCCTATTGTTATTGTAATGTTTATTATTATTATTCTCCTAAGCACAACTCACTCAATTTTGACCCCCTTAGACCCCGTGAAAAGTTGCCAAACTTGGCACACACCTCACGTCCGGTGAAAATTTCGATTATTTGGCGTTTGTATGCACGCCAATGCAAAAATGCCTCGACAGCGCCCCTTAGAAACGCCAAAAATGGCCTCTAGAATGGGGAAAAAAAAATTTAGTTTGACGTAGGACGACGAAATTCGGTACACATGTCTATCACATCAAGACAAGTAAAAAAGTCATTGAAACGCCTGTTGTCATGGCAACGGGCTTTCCGCCATCTTGGCGTTTGCGGCCATTTTTTGGCCCGTTTTTGTCAATTTGGGCGCATCGCATTTGAACGAACTAGTCTGAGGGGATTCATGCAATTGGCTCCACATTCGCCATGGAGCTTCGTGACAAGATGGGGACCAAAAGTTATTCAAATCTTTTTGATAGGCGAAAGCGTGTTACCGTGGCAACCCATGGAAAAAAGCGATCTCGCCATGAAACACGGTTCACTCATATCTTCGCAGAAATACATCCGATCGGAACCAAAATTAAAATAATTCATGTTTGGTAGGTCCTTCACGCATTGTAATATGTATTGTGGGGGGGGCGCAATTTGGGGGGGGCCCCTAGGGGCCCGATAGTCTACTTTGATCTAGGGCTACGAAATTCGGTACACATGTATAAGTAACCAAGACGAGCAAAAAACTCTATTGACAACCTGTTACCATGGCAACGGGGTGTCCGCCATCTTGGCGTTTATGCCCTTTTTATCACTTTAAGCCCATCGTATTTCAACGAACTAGTCTGAGGGGATTCAGGCTATTGGCTCCACATTCGCCATGGAGCTTCGTGACAAGATGGGGACCAAAAGTTATTCAAATCTTTCTGATAGGAGAAAGCGTGTTACCGTGGCAACCCATGGAAAAAAGCGTTCTCGCCATGAAACACGGTTTGCTTATATTTCTGCAGAAATACATCCGATCGGAACCAAAATTCCAATAATTCATATTTGGTAGGTCCTTAACGCGTTGTAATAGGTATTGTGGGGGGGGCACATTTTGGGGGCGGCCCCTAGGGGCCCGATCGTCTACTTTGAGCTAGGGCTACGAAATTCGGTACACATGTATAAGTAACCAAGACGAGCAAAAAACTCTATTGAGAACCTGTTACCATGGCAACGGGGTGGCCGCCATCTTGGCGTTTATGCCCTTTTTATCACTTTAAGCGCATCGTATTTGAACGAACTAGTCTGAGGGGATTCATGCTATTGGCTCCACATTCCCCATGGAGCTTCGTGACAAGATGGGGACAAAAAGTTATTCAAATCTTTCTGATAGGAGAAAGCGTGTTACCGTGGCAACCCATGGAAAAACGCGTTCTCGCCATGAAACACGGTTTGCTTATATCTCTGCCAAAATGCATCCGATTGGAACCAAAATTCCAATAATTCATATTTGGCAGGTCCTTAACGCGTTGTAATATGTATTGTGGGGGGGGCACATTTTGGGGGCGGCCCCTAGGGGCCCGATCGTCTACTTTGAGCTAGGGCTACGAAATTCGGCACACATGTGTATCAACCCGACACAAGCAAAAAACTTCATTGTGCAGCCATTACCATGTCAACAGGGTGTCCGCCATCTTGGAAAAAAACCTTCTCGCCATTAAACACGGTTTGCTTATATCTTTGCACAAATTCATACGATGTGCACCAAAACTGTAACTATTCATATTTGGTAGGTCCTTAACACATTATAGAATGTATTGTGGGGGGGACACTTTTTGGGGGGCCCCTAGGGGCCCGATCGTCTACTTACATCTCGGGCTACGAAATTCGGCACACATGTGTAAGCTAAAAAGTCAATGAAACACATGTTGCCATGGTAACGGGCTGTCCGCCATCTTGGCGTTTACACACATTCTTTTCTCAATATGTGAATTGTATTTCTCTATTAAAATGAACTGGCTGTGCGGGTCCTTCACATGTAGCATTAGGAGAACCAGGACTCGGGTGGAGGGTTCGGCATGAGGCGAGGACCCGATGGATGCCGCTTGCGGCTTTAATTATTATTATTATTATTCTCCTAAGCACAACTCACTCAATTTTGACCCCCTTAGACCCCGTGAAAAGTTGCGAAACTTGGCACACACCTCACGTCCGGTGAAAATTTCGATAATTTGGCGTTTGTATGCACGCCAATGCAAAAATGCCTCGACAGCGCCCCCTAGAAACGCCAAAAATGGCCTCTAGAATGGGGAAAAAAAATTTTAGTTTGACGTAGGACGACGAATTTCGGTACACATGTCTATCACATCAAGACAAGTAAAAAAGTCATTGAAACGCCTGTTGTCATGGCAACGGGCTTTCCGCCATCTTGGCGTTTGCGGCCATTTTTTTGCCCGTTTTTGTCAATTTGGGCGCATCGCATTTGAACGAACTAGTCTGAGGCGATTCATGCTATTGGCTCCACATTCGCCATGGAGCTTCGTGACGAGATGGGGACCAAAAGTTATTCAAATCTTTTTGATAGGCGAAAGCGTGTTACCGTGGCAACCCATGGAAAAAAGCGATCTCGCCATGAAACACGGTTCACTCATATCTTCGCAGAAATACATCCGATCGGAACCAAAATTAAAATAATTCATATTTGGTAGGTCCTTCACGCTTTGTAATATATATTGTGGGGGTGGCGCATTTTGGGGGGGCCCCTAGGGGCCCGATCGTCTACTTTGAGCTAGGGCTACGAAATTCGGTACACATGTATAAGTAACCAAGACGAGCAAAAAACTCTATTGAGAACCTGTTACCATGGCAACGGGGTGGCCGCCATCTTGGCGTTTATGCCCTTTTTATCACTTTAAGCGCATCGTATTTGAACGAACTAGTCTGAGGGGATTCATGCTATTGGCTCCACATTCCCCATGGAGCTTCGTGACAAGATGGGGACAAAAAGTTATTCAAATCTTTCTGATAGGAGAAAGCGTGTTACCGTGGCAACCCATGGAAAAAAGTGTTCTCGCCATGAAACACGGTTTGCTTATATCTCTGCAGAAATGCATCCGATCGGAACCAAAATTCAAATAATTCATATTTGGCAGGTCCTTAACGCATTGTAATATGTATTGTGGGGGGGGGCACATTTTGGGGGTGGCCCCTAGGGGCCCGATCGTCTACTTTGAGCTAGGGCTACGAAATTCGGCACACATGTGTATCAACCCAAGACAAGCAAAAAACTTCATTGTGCAGCCGTTACCATGGCAACGGGGTATCCGCCATCTTGGAAAAAAAAACCTTCTCGCCATGAAACACGGTTTGCTTATATCTTTGCACAAATTCATACGATGTGCACCAAAACTGTAACTATTCAGATTTGGTAGGTCCTTAACACATTATAGAATGTATTGTGGGGGGGACACTTTTTGGGGGGGCCCCTAGGGGCCCGATCGTCTACTTTCATCTCGGGCTACGAAATTCGGCACACATGTGTATCATCCCAAGTCAAGCTAAAAAGTCAATGAAACACATGTTGCCATGGTAACGGGCTGTCCGCCATCTTGGCGTTTACACACATTCTTTTCTCAATATGTGAATTGTATTTCTCTATTAAAATGAACTGGCTGTGCGGGTCCTTCACATGTAGCATTAGGAGAACCAGGACTCGGGTGGAGGGTTCGGCATGAGGCGAGGACCCGATGGATGCCGCTTGCGGCTTTAATTATTAGGGTCCGAGCCATACGAAGTATGGCAGGGCCCTATTGTTATTGTAATGTTTATTATTATTCTCCTCGTTCTGAGCACAACTCGGCTATTTTTCACCCCCTTAGGCCCCGTGAAAAGTTGCGAAACTTGGCACACACCTCAGTCCCGGCGAAAATAGCGATATTCTGGGGTCCGCGTGCACGCCAATGCAAAAATGCCTCGACGGCGCCCCCTAGAAACGCCAAAAATGGCCTCTAGAATGGGGTCAAAAAAATTTAGTTTGACGTAGGACGACAAAATTCGGTACACATGTCTATCACATCAAGACAAGTAAAAAAGTCATTGAAACGCCTGTTGTCATGGCAACGGGCTTTCCGCCATCTTGGCGTTTGCGGCCATTTTTTGGCCCGTTTTTGTCAATTTGGGCGCATCGCATTTGAACGAACTAGTCTGAGGCGATTCATGCTATTGGCTCCACATTCGCCATGGAGCTTCGTGACAAGATGGGTACCAAAAGTTATTCAAATCTTTTTGATAGGAGAAAGCGTGTTACCGTGGCAACCCATGGAAAAAAGCGTTCTCGCCATGAAACACGGTTCACTCATATCTTCGCAGAAATACATCCGATCGGAACCAAAATTAAAATAATTCATGTTTGGTAGGTCCTTCACGCATTGTAATATGTATTGTGGGTGGGGCGCATTTTGGGGGGGGGCCCCTAGGGGCCCGATAGTCTACTTTGACCTATGGCTATGAAATTCGGTACACATGTATAAGTAACCAAGACGAGCAAAAAACTCTATTGAGAACCTGTTACCATGGCAACGGGGTGTCCGCCATCTTGGCGTTTATGCCCTTTTTATCACTTTAAGCGCATCGCATTTGAACGAACTAGTCTGAGGGGATTCAGGCTATTGGCTCCACATTCGCGATGGAGCTTCGTGACAAGATGGGGACCAAAAGCTATTCAAATCTTTCTGATAGGAGAAAGCGTGTTACCGTGGCAACCCATGGAAAAAAGCGTTCTCGCCATGAAACACGGTTCACTCATATCTTCGCAGAAATACATCCGATCGGAACCAAAATTCAGATAATTCATATTTGGTAGGTCCTTAACGCATTGTAATATGTATTGTGGGGGGGGGCACATTTTCGGGGGGGCCCCTAGGGGCCCGATTGTCTACTTTGACCTATGGCTACGAAATTCGGTACACATGTATAAGTAACCAAGACGAGCAAAAAAACTCTATTGAGAACCTGTTACCATGGCAACGGGGTGTCCGCCATCTTGGCGTTTATGCCCTTTTTATCACTTTAAGCGCATCGTATTTGAACGAACTAGTCTGAGGCGATTCATGCTATTGGCTCCACATTCGCCATGGAGCTTCGTGACAAGATGGGGACCAAAAGTTATTCAAATCTTTCTGATAGGAGAAAGCTTGTTACCGTGGCAACCCATGGAAAAAAGCGTTCTCGCCATGAAACACGGTTTGCTTATATCTCTGCAGAAATGCATCCGATCGGAACCAAAATTCCAATCATTCATATTTGGTAGGTCCTTAACGCATTGTAATATGTATTGTGGAGGGGGCACATTTTGGGGGCGGCCCCTAGGGGCCCGATCGTCTACTTTGACCTAGGGCTACGAAATTCGGTACACATGTATAAGTAACCAAGACGAGCAAAAAACTCTATTGAGAACCTGTTACCATGGCAACGGGGTGTCCGCCATCTTGAAAAAAATACTCCTCGCCATGAAACACGGTTCACTCATATCTTCGCAGAAATACATCCGATCGGAACCAAAATTCCAATACTTCATATTTGGTAGGTCCTTAACGCATTGTAATATGTATTGTAGGGGGGGGGGGGCACATTTTGGGGGGGCCCCTAGGGGCCCGATCGTCTACTTTGAGCTAGGGCTACGAAATCCGGCACACATGTGTATCAACCCTAGACAAGCAAAAAACTCAATTAAGCACCTGTTACCATGGCAATGGAGTGTCCGCCATCTTGGAAAAAAACCTTCTCGCCATGAAACACGGTTTGCTTATATCTTTGCACAAATTCATGCGATGTGCACCAAAACTTTAACTATTCATATTTGGTAGGTCCTTAACACATTATAGAATGTATTGTGGGGGGGGGGCACTTTCTGGGGGGGGCCCTCAGGAGCCCGATTGTCTACTTTCACCTATGGCTACGAAATCCGGCACACATGTGTAACAACCCAAGGCGAGTAAAAAAGTGCATTGACCACCTGTTACCATGGCAACGGGGTGTCCGCCATCTTGGTGTTTACGCCCATTTAGCACTGTATGTACATTGTTTTTGAACAAACTAGCTTTGGATTCGTGCCTTTTACAACACATCCACCCGGAAGCTTTGTGGCGAGTTCGGGTGGAGGGTTCGGCATGAGGCGAGGACCCGATGGATGCCGCTTGCGGCTTTAATTAGGGTCCGAGCCATACGAAGTATGGCAGGGCCCTATTGTTATTGAAATGTTTATTATTATTATTATTATTATTATTCTCGTTCTAAGCACAACTCACTCAATTTTGACCCCCTTAGACCCCGTGAAAAGTTGCGAAACTTGGCACACACCTCACGTCCGGTGAAAATTTCGATAATTTGGCGTTTGTATGCACGCCAATGCAAAAATGCCTCGACAGCGCCCCTTAGAAACGCCAAAAATGGCCTCTAGAATGGGGGAAAAAAAATTTAGTTTGACGTAGGACGACGAAATTCGGTACACATGTCTATCACATCAAGACAAGTAAAAAAGTCATTGAAACGCCTGTTGTCATGGCAACGGGCTTTCCGCCATCTTGGCGTTTGCGGCCATTTTTTTGCCCGTTTTTGTCAATTTGGGCGCATCGCATTTGAACGAACTAGTCTGAGGCGATTCATGCTATTGGCTCCACATTCGCCATGGAGCTTCGTGACAAGATGGGGACCAAAAGTTATTCAAATCTTTTTGATAGGCGAAAGCGTGTTACCGTGGCAACCCATGGAAAAAAGCGTTCTCGCCATGAAACACGGTTCACTCATATCTTCGCAGAAATACATCCGATCGGAACCAAAATTAAAATAATTCATGTTTGGTAGGTCCTTCACGCTTTGTAATATGTATTGTGGGGGGGGCGCATTTTGGGGGGGGCCCCTAGGGGCCCGATAGTCTACTTTGACCTAGGGCTACGAAATTCGGCACACATGTATAAGTAACCAAGACGAGCAAAAAACTCTATTGACAACCTGTTACCATGACAACGGGGTGTCCGCCATCTTGACGTTTATGCCCTTTTTATCACTTTAAGCACATCGTATTTGAACGAACTAGTCTGAGGGGATTCATGCTATTGGCTCCACATTCGCCGTGGAGCTTCGTGACAAGATGGGGAGCAAAAGTTATTCAAATCTTTCTGATAGGAGAAAGAGTGTTACCGTGGCAACGCATGGAAAAAAGCGTTCTCGCCATGAAACACGGTTCACTCATATCTTCACAGAAATACACCCGATCGGAACCAAAATTAAAATAATTCATGTTTGGTAGCTCCTTCACGCGTTGTAATATGTATTGTGGGGGGGCCACATTTTGGGGGGGGCCCCTAGGGGCCCGATCGTCTACTTTGAGCTAGGGCTACGAAATTCGGCACACATGTGTATCAACCCAAGACAAGCAAAAAACTTCATTGTGCAGCCGTTACCATGGCAACAGGGTGTCCGCCATCTTGGAAAAAAACCTTCTCGCCATGAAACACGGTTTGCTTATATCTCTGCAGAAATGCATCCGATCGGAACCAAAATTCCAATTATTCATATTTGGTAGGTCCTTAACACATTATAGAATGTATTGTGGGGGGGACACTTTTTGGGGGGGCCCCTAGGGGCCCGATTGTCTACTTTCATCACGGGCTACGAAATTCGGCACACATGTGTATCATCCCAAGACACGCTAAAAAGTCAATGAAACACATGTTGCCATGGTAACGGGCTGTCCGCCATCTTGGCGTTTACACACATTCTTTTCTCAATATGTGAATTGTATTTCTCTATTAAAATGAACTGGCTGTGCGGGTCCTTCACATTTAGCATTAGGAGAACCAGGACTCGGTGGAGGGTTCGGCATGAAGCGAGGACCCGATGGATGCCGCTTGCGGCTTTAATTAGGGTCCGAGCCATACGAAGTATGGCAGGGCCCTATTGTTATTGAAATGTTTATTAGGGTCCGAGCCATACGAAGTATGGCAGGGCCCTATTGTTATTGAAATGTTTATTATTATTATTATTATTCTCGTTCTAAGCACAACTCACTCAATTTTGACCCCCTTAGACCCCGTGAAAAGTTGCGAAACTTGGCACACACCTCACGTCCGGTGAAAATTTCGATAATTTGGCATTTGTATGCACGCCAATGCAAAAATGCCTCAACGGCGCCCCCTAGAAACGCCAAAAATGGCCTCTAGAATGGGGTCAAAAAAATTTAGTTTGACGTAGGACGACGAAATTCGGTACATATTTCTATCACATCAAGACAAGTAAAAAAGTCATTGAAACGCCTGTTGTCATGGCAACGGGCCGTCCGCCATCTTGGCATTTGCGGCCATTTTTTTGCCCGTTTTTGTCAATTTGGGCGCATCGCATTTGAACGAACTAGTCTGAGGCGATTCATGCTATTGGCTCCACATTCGCCATGGAGCTTCGTGACAAGATGGGGACCAAAAGTTATTCAAATCTTTTTGATAGGAGAAAGCGTGTTACCGTGGCAACCCATGGAAAAAAGCGTTCTCGCCATGAAACACGGTTCACTCATATCTTCGCAGAAATGCATCCGATCGGAACCAAAATTCTGATAATTCATGTTTGGTAGGTCCTTCACGCATTGTAATATGTATTGTGGGGGGGGCGCATTTTGGGGGGGGCCCCGAGGGGCCCGATAGTCTACTTTGACCTATGGCTACGAAATTCGGTACACATGTATAAGTAACCAAGACGAGCAAAAAACTCTATTGAGAACCTGTTACCATGGCAACGGGGTGTCCGCCATCTTGGCGTTTATGCCCTTTTTATCACTTTAAGCGCATCGTATTTGATTGAACTAGTCTGAGGGGATTCAGGCTATTGGCTCCACATTCGCAATGGAGCTTCGTGACAAGATGGGGACCAAAAGTTATTCAAATCTTTCTGATAGGAGAAAGCGTGTTACCGTGGCAACCCATGGAAAACAGCGTTCTCGCCATGAAACACGGTTTGCTTATATCTCTGCAGAAATGCATGCGATCGGAACCAAAATTCCAATAATTCATATTTGGTAGGTCCTTAACGCATTGTAATATGTATTGTGGGGGGGGCACATTTTGGGGGGGGGCCCTAGGGGCCCGATTGTCTACTTTGAGCTAGGGCTACGAAATTCGGCACACATGTGTATCAACCCGAGACAAGCATAAAACTCAATTAAGCACCTGTTACCATGGCACTGGAGTGTCCGCCATCTTGGAAAAAAGCCTTCTCGCCATGAAACACGGTTTGCTTATATCTTTGCACAAATTCATGCGATGTGCACCAAAACTTTAACTATTCATATTTGTTAGGTCCTTGACACATTACAGAATGTATTGTGGGGGGGGCAGTTTTTTGGGGGGGGCCCTCAGGGGCCCGATCGTCTACTTTCACCTATGGCTACGACATTCGACACACATGTGTAACAACGCAAGGCGAGTAAAAAAGTGCATTGACCACCTGTTACCATGGCAACGGGGTGTCCGCCATCTTGGCGTTTACGCCCATTTAGCACTGTATGTGCATTGTTTTTGAACAAACTAGTTTTGGATTCGTGCCTTTTACTTCACATCCACCCAGAAGCTTTGTGGCGAGTTCGGGTGGAGGGTTCGGCATGAGGCGAGGACCCGATGGATGCCGCTTGCGGCTTTAATTATTATTATTATTATTATTATTCTCGTTCTAAGCACAACTCACTCAATTTTGACCCCCTTAGACCCCGTGAAAAGTTGCGAAACTTGGCACACACCTCACGTCCGGTGAAAATTTCGATAATTTGGCGTTTGTATGCACGCCAATGCAAAAATGCCTCGACAGCGCCCCCTAGAAACGCCAAAAATGGCCTCTAGAATGGGGAAAAAAAATTTTAGTTTGACGTAGGACGACGAAATTCGGTACACATGTCTATCACATCAAGACAAGTAAAAAAGTCATTGAAACGCCTGTTGTCATGGCAACGGGCTTTCCGCCATCTTGGCGTTTGCGGCCATTTTTTTGCCCGTTTTTGTCAATTTGGGCGCATCGCATTTGAACGAACTAGTCTGAGGCGATTCATGCTATTGGCTCCACATTCGCCATGGAGCTTCGTGACGAGATGGGGACCAAAAGTTATTCAAATCTTTTTGATAGGCGAAAGCGTGTTACCGTGGCAACCCATGCAAAAAAGCGATCTCGCCATGAAACACGGTTCACTCATATCTTCGCAGAAATACATCCGATCGGAACCAAAATTAAAATAATTCATATTTGGTAGGTCCTTCACGCTTTGTAATATATATTGTGGGGGGGTCGCATTTTGGGGGGGCCCCTAGGGGCCCGATCGTCTACTTTGAGCTAGGGCTACGAAATTCGGTACACATGTATAAGTAACCAAGACGAGCAAAAAACTCTATTGAGAACCTGTTACCATGGCAACGGGGTGGCCGCCATCTTGGCGTTTATGCCCTTTTTATCACTTTAAGCGCATCGTATTTGAACGAACTAGTCTGAGGGGATTCATGCTATTGGCTCCACATTCCCCATGGAGCTTCGTGACAAGATGGGGACAAAAAGTTATTCAAATCTTTCTGATAGGAGAAAGCGTGTTACCGTGGCAACCCATGGAAAAACGCGTTCTCGCCATGAAACACGGTTTGCTTATATCTCTGCCAAAATGCATCCGATTGGAACCAAAATTCCAATAATTCATATTTGGCAGGTCCTTAACGCGTTGTAATATGTATTGTGGGGGGGGCACATTTTGGGGGCGGCCCCTAGGGGCCCGATCGTCTACTTTGAGCTAGGGCTACGAAATTCGGCACACATGTGTATCAACCCAAGACAAGCAAAAAACTTCATTGTGCAGCCGTTACCATGGCAACGGGGTATCCGCCATCTTGGAAAAAAAACCTTCTCGCCATGAAACACGGTTTGCTTATATCTTTGCACAAATTCATACGATGTGCACCAAAACTGTAACTATTCATATTTGGTAGGTCCTTAACACATTATAGAATGTATTGTGGGGGGGACACTTTTTGGGGGGGCCCCTAGGGGCCCGATCGTCTACTTACATCTCGGGCTACGAAATTCGGCACACATGTGTATCATCCCAAGACAAGCTAAAAAGTCAATGAAACACATGTTGCCATGGTAACGGGCTGTCCGCCATCTTGGCGTTTACACACATTCTTTTCTCAATATGTGAATTGTATTTCTCTATTAAAATGAACTGGCTGTGCGGGTCCTTCACATGTAGCATTAGGAGAACCAGGACTCGGGTGGAGGGTTCGGCATGAGGCGAGGACCCGATGGATGCCGCTTGCGGCTTTATTATTATTATTTTTTTCCTCAGCACAACTCACTCAATTTTGACCCCCTTAGACCTGGTGAAAAGTTGCGAAACTTGGCACACACCTCAGTCCCGGCGAAAATAGCGATATTCTGGGGTCCATGTGCACGCCAATGTAAAAATGCCTCGACGGCGCCCCCTAGAAACGCCAAAGATGGAAAATAAAATGGGGTGTCAAAAGTCTACTTTCACGTAGGACAACGAAATTCGGTACACATGTCTACCACCTCAAGACGACCAAAAAAGTCAATCGTAGACCTGGCGTCATGGCAACGGGATGTCAGCCATCTTGGCGTTTGCGGCCATTTTTTTGCCCGTTTTTGTCAATTTGGGCGCATCGCATTTGAACGAACTAGTCTGAGGCGATTCATGCTATTGGCTCCACATTCGCCATGGAGCTTCGTGACGAGATGGGGACCAAAAGTTATTCAAATCTTTTTGATAGGCGAAAGCGTGTTACCGTGGCAACCCATGCAAAAAAGCGATCTCGCCATGAAACACGGTTCACTCATATCTTCGCAGAAATACATCCGATCGGAACCAAAATTAAAATAATTCATATTTGGTAGGTCCTTCACGCTTTGTAATATATATTGTGGGGGGGTCGCATTTTGGGGGGGCCCCTAGGGGCCCGATCGTCTACTTTGAGCTAGGGCTACGAAATTCGGTACACATGTATAAGTAACCAAGACGAGCAAAAAACTCTATTGAGAACCTGTTACCATGGCAACGGGGTGGCCGCCATCTTGGCGTTTATGCCCTTTTTATCACTTTAAGCGCATCGTATTTGAACGAACTAGTCTGAGGGGATTCATGCTATTGGCTCCACATTCCCCATGGAGCTTCGTGACAAGATGGGGACAAAAAGTTATTCAAATCTTTCTGATAGGAGAAAGCGTGTTACCGTGGCAACCCATGGAAAAACGCGTCTCGCCATGAAACACGGTTTGCTTATATCTCTGCCAAAATGCATCCGATTGGAACCAAAATTCCAATAATTCATATTTGGCAGGTCCTTAACGCGTTGTAATATGTATTGTGGGGGGGGCACATTTTGGGGGCGGCCCCTAGGGGCCCGATCGTCTACTTTGAGCTAGGGCTACGAAATTCGGCACACATGTGTATCAACCCAAGACAAGCAAAAAACTTCATTGTGCAGCCGTTACCATGGCAACGGGGTATCCGCCATCTTGGAAAAAAAACCTTCTCGCCATGAAACACGGTTTGCTTATATCTTTGCACAAATTCATACGATGTGCACCAAAACTGTAACTATTCATATTTGGTAGGTCCTTAACACATTATAGAATGTATTGTGGGGGGGACACTTTTTGGGGGGGCCCCTAGGGGCCCGATCGTCTACTTACATCTCGGGCTACGAAATTCGGCACACATGTGTATCATCCCAAGACAAGCTAAAAAGTCAATGAAACACATGTTGCCATGGTAACGGGCTGTCCGCCATCTTGGCGTTTACACACATTCTTTTCTCAATATGTGAATTGTATTTCTCTATTAAAATGAACTGGCTGTGCGGGTCCTTCACATGTAGCATTAGGAGAACCAGGACTCGGGTGGAGGGTTCGGCATGAGGCGAGGACCCGATGGATGCCGCTTGCGGCTTTAATTATTATTATTATTATTATTCTCGTTCTAAGCACAACTCACTCAATTTTGACCCCCTTAGACCCCGTGAAAAGTTGCGAAACTTGGCACACACCTCACGTCCGGTGAAAATTTCGATAATTTGGCGTTTGTATGCACGCCAATGCAAAAATGCCTAGACAGCGCCCCCTAGAAACGCCAAAAATGGCATCTAGAATGGGGAAAAAAATTTTTAGTTTGACGTAGGACGACGAAATTCGGTACACATGTCTATCACATCAAGACAAGTAAAAAACTCATTGAAACGCCTGTTGTCATGGCAACGGGCTGTCCGCCATCTTGGCGTTTGCGGCCATTTTTTGGCCCGTTTTTGTCAATTTGGGCGCATCGCATTTGAACGAACTAGTCTGAGGGGATTCATGCTATTGGCTCCACATTCGCCATGGAGCTTCGTGACAAGATGGGGACCAAAAGTTATTCAAATCTTTTTGATAGGAGAAAGCGTGTTACCGTGGCAACCCATGGAAAAAAGCGATCTCGCCATGAAACACGGTTTGCTTATATTTCTGCAGAAATACATCCGATCGGAACCAAAATTCTGATAATTCATGTTTGGTAGGTCCTTCACGCATTGTAATATGTATTGTGGGGGGGGCGCATTTTGGGGGGGGCCCCGAGGGGCCCGATAGTCTACTTTGACCTATGGCTACGAAATTCGGTACACATGTATAAGTAACCAAGACGAGCAAAAAACTCTATTGAGAACCTGTTACCATGGCAACGGGGTGTCTGCCATCTTGGCGTTTATGCCCTTTTTATCACTTTAAGCGCATCGTATTTCAACGAACTAGTCTGAGGGGATTCAGGCTATTGGCTCCACATTCGCCATGGAGCTTCGTGACAAGATGGGGACCAAAAGTTATTCAAATCTTTCTGATAGGAGAAAGCGTGTTACCGTGGCAACCCATGGAAAACAGCGTTCTCGCCATGAAACACGGTTTGCTTATATTTCTGCAGAAATACATCCGATCGGTACCAAAATTCCAATAATTCATATTTGGTAGGTCCTTAACGTGTTGTAATATGTATTGTGGGGGGGGGGGCGCATTTTGGGGGGGGCCCCTAGGGGCCCGATAGTCTACTTTGACCTAGGGCTACGAAATTCGGTACACATGTATAAGTAACCAAGACGAGCAAAAAACTCTATTGAGAACCTGTTACCATGGCAACGGGGTGTCCGCCATCTTGGCGTTTATGCCCTTTTTATCACTTTAAGCGCATCGTATTTGAACAAACTAGTCTGAGGGGATTCATGCTATTGGCTCCACATTCGCCATGGAGCTTCGTGACAAGATGGAGACCAAAAGTTATTCAAATCTTTCTGATAGGAGAAAGCGTGTTACCGTGGCAACCCATGGAAAAAAGCGTTCTCGCCATGAAACACGGTTCACTCATATCCCTGCAGATATACATCCGATCGGAACCAAAATTCCAATAATTCATATTTGGTAGGTCCTTAACACATTGTAATATGTATTGTGGGGGGGGCACATTTTGGGGGGGGCCCCTAGGGGCCCGATCGTCTACTTTGACCTAGGGCTACGAAATTCGGCACACATGTGTATCAACCCAAGACAAGCAAAAAACTTCATTGTGCAGCCGTTACCATGGCAATGGGGTGTCCACCATCTTGGAAAAAAACCTTCTCGCCATGAAACACGGTTTGCTTATATCTTTGCACACATTCATACGATGTGCACCAAAACTGTGACTATTCATATTTGGTAGGTCCTTAACACATTATAGAATGTATTGTGGTGGGGAACCTTTTTGGGGGGGCCCCAAGGGGCCCGATCGTCTACTTTCATCTCGGGCTACGAAATTCGGCACACATGTGTATCATCCCAAGACAAGCTAAAAAGTCAATGAAACACATGTTGCCATGGTAACGGGCTGTCCGCCATCTTGGCGTTTACACACATTCTTTTCTCAATATGTGAATTGTATTTGTCTATTAAAATGAACTGGCTGTGCGGGTCCTTCACATGTAGCATTAGGAGAACCAGGACTCGGGTGGAGGGTTCGGCATGAGGCGAGGACCCGATGGATGCCGCTTGCGGCTTTAATTATTATTATTATTATTCTTCTCAGCACAACTCACTCAATTTTGACCCCCTTAGACCCCGTGAAAAGTTGCGAAACTTGGCACACACCTCAGTCCCGGCGAAAATAGCGATATTCTGGGGTCCGCGTGCACGCCAATGTAAAAATGCCTCGACGGCGCCCCCTAGAAACGCCAAAAATGGCCTCTAGAATGGAGAAAAAAAATTTTAGTTTGACGTAGGACGACGAAATTCGGTACACATGTCTATCACATCCAGACAAGTAAAAAAGTCATTGAAACGCCTGTTGTCATGGCAACGGGCTTTCCGCCATCTTGGCGTTTGCGGCCATTTTTTTGCCCGTTTTTGTCAATTTGGGCGCATCGCATTTGAACGAACTAGTCTGAGGCGATTCATGCTATTGGCTCCACATTCGCCATGGAGCTTCGTGACAAGATGGGGACCAAAAGTTATTCAAATCTTTTTGATAGGAGAAAGCGTGTTACCATGGCAACCCATGGAAAAAAGCGATCTCGCCATGAAACACGGTTCACTCATATCTTCGCAGAAATACATCCGATCGGAACCAAAATTAAAATAATTCATGTTTGGTAGGTCCTTCACGCATTGTAATATGTATTGTGGGGGGGGCGCATTTTGGGGGGGGCCCCTAGGGGCCCGATAGTCTACTTTGACCTAGGGCTACGAAATTCGATACACATGTATAAGTAACCAAGACGATCAAAAAATTCTATTGACAACCTGTTACCATGGCAACGGGGTGTCCGCCATCTTGGCGTTTATGCCCTTTTTATCACTTTAAGCACATCGTATTTCAACGAACTAGTCTGAGGGGATTCAGGCTATTGGCTCCACATTCGCCATGGAGCTTCGTGACAAGATGGGGACCAAAAGTTATTCAAATCTTTCTGATAGGAGAAAGCGTGTTACCGTGGCAACCCATGGAAAAAAGCGTTCTCGCCATGAAACACGGTTTGCTTATATTTCTGCAGAAATACATCCGATCGGAACCAAAATTCCAATAATTCATATTTGGTAGGTCCTTAACGCGTTGTAATATGTATTGTGGGGGGGGCACATTTTGGGGGCGGCCCCTAGGGGCCCGATCGTCTACTTTGAGCTAGGGCTACGAAATTCGGCACACATGTGTATCAGCCCGAGACAAGCATAAAACTCAATTAAGCACCTGTTACCATGGCACTGGAGTGTCCGCCATCTTGGAAAAAAGCCTTCTCGCCATGAAACACGGTTTGCTTATATCTTTGCACAAATTCATGCGATGTGCACCAAAACTTTAACTATTCATATTTGGTAGGTCCTTGACACATTACAGAATGTATTGTGGGGGGGGCAGTTTTTTGGGGGGGGCCCTCAGGGGCCCGATCGTCTACTTTCACCTATGGCTATGAAATTCGACACACATGTTTAACAACGCAAGGTGAGTAAAAAAGTGCATTGACCACCTGTTACCATGGCAACGGGGTGTCCGCCATCTTGGCGTTTACGCCCATTTAGCACTGTATGTGCATTGTTTTTGGACAAACTACTTTTGGATTCGTGCCTTTTACTGCACATACACCCGGAAGCTTTGTGGCGAGTTCGGGTGGAGGGTTCGGCATGAGGCGAGGACCCGATGGATGCCGCTTGCGGCTTTAATTATTATTTTTTTCCTCCTCGTCAGCACAACTCACTCAATTTTGACCCCCTTAGACCCCGTGAAAAGTTGCGAAACTTGGCACACACCTCAAGCCCGGCGAAAATAGCAATTTTCTTGTGTCCACCTGCACGCCAATGCAAAAATGCCTCGACAGCGCCCCCTAGAAACGCCAAAGATGGCCCGTAGAATGGGGTGTCAAAAGTTTACTTTGACGTAGGACAACGAGATTCGGTACACATGTCTACCATCTCAAGACGACCAAAAAAGTCAATGGTAGACCTGTTGTCATGGCAACAGGCTGTCCGCCATCTTGGCGTTTGCGGCCATTTTTTTGCCCGTTTTTTCAATTTGGGCGCATCGTATTTGAACGAACTAGTCTGAGGCGATTCATGCTATTGGCTCCACATTTGCCATGGAGCTTCGTGACAAGATGGGGACCAAAAGTTATTCAAATCTTTTTGATAGGCGAAAGCGTGTTACCGTGGCAACCCATGGAAAAAAGCGTTCTCGCCATGAAACACGGTTTGCTTATATTTCTGCAGAAATACATCCGATCGGAACCAAAATTCCAATAATTCATATTTGGTAGGTCCTTAACGCGTTGTAATAGGTATTGTGGGGGGGGGCACATTTTGGGGGCGGCCCCTAGGGGCCCGATCGTCTACTTTGAGCTAGGGCTACGAAATTCGGCACACATGTGTATCAGCCCGAGACAAGCATAAAACTCAATTAAGCACCTGTTACCATGGCACTGGAGTGTCCGCCATTTTGGAAAAAAGCCTTCTCGCCATGAAACACGGTTTGCTTATATCTTTGCACAAATTCATGCGATGTGCACCAAAACTTTAACTATTCATATTTGGTAGGTCCTTGACACATTACAGAATGTATTGTGGGGGGGGCAGTTTTTTGGGGGGGGCCCTCAGGGGCCCGATCGTCTACTTTCACCTATGGCTATGAAATTCGACACACATGTGTAACAACGCAAGGCGAGTAAAAAAGTGCATTGACCACCTGTTACCATGGCAACGGGGTGTCCGCCATCTTGGCGTTTACGCCCATTTAGCACTGTATGTGCATTGTTTTTGGACAAACTACTTTTGGATTCGTGCCTTTTACTTCACATCCACCCGGAAGCTTTGTGGCAAGTTCGGGTGGAGGGTTCGGCATGAGGCGAGGACCCGATGGATGCCGCTTGCGGCTTTAATTAGGGTCCGAGCCATACGAAGTATGGCAGGGCCCTATTGTTATTGAAATGTTTATTATTAGGGTCCGAGCCATACGAAGTATGGCAAGGCCCTATTGTTATTGTAATGTTTATTCTTCTCAACACAATTCACTCAATTTTGACCCCCTTAGACCCCGTGAAAAGTTGCGAAACTTGGCACACACCTCAGTCCCGGCGAAAATAGCGATATTCTGGGGTCTGCGTGCACGCCAATGTAAAAATGCCTCGACGGCGCCCCCTAGAAACGCCAACAATGGCCTATAGAATGGGGAAAAAAATTTTTTAGTTTGACGTAGGACGACGACATTCGGTACACATGTCTATCACATCCAGACAAGTAAAAAAGTCAATGAAATGCCTGTTGTCATGGCAACGGGCTGTCCGCCATCTTGGCGTTTGCTGCCATTTTTTGGCCCGTTTTTGTCAATTTGGGCGCATCGTATTTGAACGAACTAGTCTGAGGGGATTCATGCTATTGGCTCCACATTCGCCATGGAGCTTCGTGACAAGATGGGGACAAAAAGTTATTCAAATCTTTTTGATAGGAGAAAGCGTGTTACCGTGGCAACCCATGGAAAAAAGCGTTCTCGCCATGAAACACGGTTCACTCATATCTTCGCAGAAATGCATCCGATCGGAACCAAAATTCTGATAATTCATGTTTGGTAGGTCCTTCACGCTTTGTAATATGTATTGTGGGGGGGGCGCATTTTGGGGGGGGCCCCGAGGGGCCCGATAGTCTACTTTGACCTATGGCTACGAAATTCGGTACACATGTATAAGTACCCAAGACGAGCAAAAAACTCTATTGAGAACCTGTTACCATGGCAACGGGGTGTCCGCCATCTTGGCGTTTATGCCCTTTTTATCACTTTAAGCGCATCGTATTTCAACGAACTAGTCTGAGGGGATTCAGGCTATTGGCTCCACATTCGCCATGGAGCTTCGTGACAAGATGGGGACCAAAAGTTATTCAAATCTTTCTGATAGGAGAAAGCGTGTTACCGTGGCAACCCATGGAAAACAGCGTTCTCGCCATGAAACACGGTTTGCTTATATTTCTGCAGAAATACATCCGATCGGAACCAAAATTCCAATAATTCATATTTGGTAGGTCCTTAACGTGTTGTAATATGTATTGTGGGGGGGGCACATTTTGGGGGGGCCACTAGGGGCCCGATAGTCTACTTTGAGCTAGGGCTACGAAATTCGGCACACATGTGTATCAACCCGAGACAAGCATAAAACTCAATTAAGAGCCTGTTACCATGGCACTGGAGTGTCCGCCATCTTGGAAAAAAGCCTTCTCGCCATGAAACACGGTTTGCTTATATCTTTGCACAAATTCATGCGATGTGCACCAAAATTTTAACTATTCATATTTGGTAGGTCCTTAACACATTATAGAATGTATTGTGGGGGGGGCACTTTTTGGGGGGGCCCTCAGGGGCCCGATTGTCTACTTTCATCTATGGCTACGAAATTCGTCACACATGTGTAACAACCCAAGGCGAGTAAAAAAGTGCATTGACCACCTGTTACCATGGCAACATGGTGTCCGCCATTTGGCGTTTATGCCTGTTTATTACTGAATGTGCATTATTTTTTAACAAACTAGTTTTGGATTCATGCCTTTTACTTCACATCTACCCGGAAGCTTTGTGGTGAGTTCGGGTGGAGGGTTCGGCATGAGGCGAGGACCCGATGGATGCCGCTTGTTAGGGTCCGAGCCATACGAAGTATGGCAGGGCCCTATTGTTATTGTAATGTTTATTAGGGTCCGAGCCATACGAAGTATGGCAGGGCCCTATTGTTATTGTAATGTTTATTCTTCTCAGCACAACTCACTCAATTTTGACCCCCTTAGACCCCGTGAAAAGTTGCGAAACTTGGCACTAACCTCAGTCCCGGCGAAAATAGCGATATTCTGGGGTCCGCGTGCACGCCAATGTGAAAATGTCTCGACGGCGCCCCCTAGAAACGCCAAAAATGGCCTCTAGAATGGGGTAAAACATTTTTAGTTTGACGTAGGACGACGAAATTCGGTACACGTCTATCACATCCAGACAAGTAAAAAAGTCATTGAAACGCCTGTTGTCATGGCAACGGGCTTTCCGCCATCTTGGCGTTTGCGGCCCTTTTTTTGCCCGTTTTTGTCAATTTGGGCGCATCGCATTTGAACGAACTAGTCTGAGGCGATTCATGCTATTGGCTCCACATTCGCCATGGAGCTTCGTGACAAGATGGGGACCAAAAGTTATTCAAATCTTTTTGATAGGCGAAAGCGTGTTACCGTGGCAACCCATGGAAAAAAGCGATCTCGCCATGAAACACGGTTCACTCATATCTTCGCAGAAATACATCCGATCGGAACCAAAATTACAATAATTCATGTTTGGTAGGTCCTTCACGCATTGTAATATGTATTGTGGGGGGGGGCGCATTTTGGGGGGGCCCCTAGGGGCCCGATCGTCAACTTTGACCTAGGGCTACGAAATTCGGTACACATGTATAAGTAACCAAGACGAGCAAAAAACTCCATTGAGAACCTGTTACCATGGCAACGGGGTGGCCGCCATCTTGGCGTTTATGCCCTTTTTATCACTTCAAGCGCATCGTATTTGAACGAACTAGTCTGAGGGGATTCATGCTATTGGCTCCACATTCGCCATGGAGCTTCGTGACAAGATGGAGACCAAAAGTTATTCAAATCTTTCTGATAGGAGAAAGCGTGTTACCGTGGCAACCCATGGAAAAAAGCGTTCTCGCCATGAAACACGGTTCACTCATATCCCTGCAGATATACATCCGATCGGAACCAAAATTCCAATAATTCATATTTGGTAGGTCCTTAACACATTGTAATATGTATTGTGGGGGGGGGCACATTTTGGGGGGGGGCCCTAGGGGCCCGATCGTCTACTTTGACCTAGGGCTACGAAATTCTGCACACATGTGTATCAACCCAAGACAAGCAAAAAACTTCATTGTGCAGCCGTTACCATGGCAATGGGGTGTCCGCCATCTTGGAAAAAAACCTTCTCGCCATGAAACACGGTTTGCTTATATCTTTGCACACATTCATACGATGTGCACCAAAACTGTGACTATTCATATTTGTTAGGTCCTTAACACATTATAGAATGTATTGTGGGGGGGAACCTTTTTGGGGGCGGCCCCAAGGGGCCCGATCGTCTACTTTCATCTCGGGCTACGAAATTCGGCACACATGTGTATCATCCCAAGACAAGCTAAAAAGTCAATGAAACACATGTTGCCATGGTAACGGGCTGTCCGCCATCTTGGCGTTTACACACATTCTTTTCTCAATATGTGAATTGTATTTCTCTATTAAAATGAACTGGCTGTGCGGGTCCTTCACATGTAGCATTAGGAGAACCAGGACTCGGGTGGAGGGTTCGGCATGAGGCGAGGACCCGATGGATGCCGCTTGCGGCTTTAATTAGGGTCCGAGCCATACGAAGTATGGCAGGGCCCTATTGTTATTGTAATGTTTATTATTATTAGGGTCCGAGCCATACGAAGTATGGCAAGGCCCTATTGTTATTGTAATGTTTATTATTCTTATTTTTTTCCTCCTCGTCAGCACAACTCACTCAATTTTGACCCCCTTAGACCCCGTGAAAAGTTGCGAAACTTGGCACACACCTCAAGCCCGGCGAAAATAGCAATATTCTGGTGTCCGCCTGCACGCCAATGCAAAAATGCCTCGACAGTGCCCCCTAGAAACGCCAAAGATGGCCCGTAGAATGGGGTGTCAAAAGTTTACTTTGACGTAGGACAACGAAATTCGGTACACATGTCTACCATCTCAAGACGACCAAAAAAGTCAATGGTAGACCTGTTGTCATGGCAACAGGCTGTCCGCCATCTTGGCGTTTGCGGCCATTTTTTTGGCCGTTTTTGTCGATTTGGGCGCGTCGCATTTGAACGAACTAGTCTGAGGCGATTCATGCTATTGGCTCCACATTCGCCATGGAGCTTCGTGACAAGATGGGGACCAAAAGTTATTCAAATCTTTTTGATAGGAGAAAGCGTGTTACCGTGGCAACCCATGGAAAAAAGCGTTCTCGCCATGAAACACGGTTCACTCATATCCCTGCAGATATACATCCGATCGGAACCAAAATTCCAATAATTCATATTTGGTAGGTCCTTAACGCATTGTAATATGTATTGTGGGGGGGGGCACATTTTGGGGGGGGCCCTTAGGGGCCCGATCGTCTACTTTGACCTAGGGCTACGAAATTCGGCACACATGTGTATCAACCCAAGACAAGCAAAAAACTTCATTGTGCAGCCGTTACCATGGCAACGGGGTGTCCGCCATCTTGGAAAAAAACCTTCTCGCCATGAAACACGGTTTGCTTATATCTTTGCACAAATTCATACGATGTGCACCAAAACTGTAACTATTCATATTTGGTAGGTCCTTAACACATTATAGAATGTATTGTGGGGGGGACACTTTTTGGGGGGGCCCCAAGGGGCCCGATCGTCTACTTTCATCTCGGGCTACGAAATTCGGCACACATGTGTATCATCCCAAGACAAGCTAAAAAGTCAATGAAACACATGTTGCCATGGTAACGGGCTGTCCGCCATCTTGGCGTTTACACACATTCTTTTCTCAATATGTGAATTATATTTCTCTATTAAAATGAAGTGGCTGTGTGGGTCCTTCACATGTAGCATTAGGAGAACCAGGACTCGGGTGGAGGGTTCGGCATGAGGCGAGGACCCGATGGATGCCGCTTGCGGCTTTAATTAGGGTCCGAGCCATACGAAGTATGGCAAGGCCCTATTGTTATTGTAATGTTTATTATTATTAGGGTCCGAGCCATACGAAGTATGGCAAGGCCCTATTGTTATTGTAATGTTTATTAGGGTCCGAGCCATACGAAGTATGGCAAGGCCCTATTGTTATTGTAATGTTTATTATTATTTTAAGCACAACTCGCTCAATTTTGACCCCCTTAGGCCCCGTGAAAAGTTGCGAAACTTGGCACACACCTCACGTCCGGTGAAAATTTCGATAATCTGGCGTTTGTATGCACGCCAATGCAAAAATGCCTCGACGGCGCCCCCTAGAAACGCCAAAAATGGCCTCTAGAATGGGGAAAAAATTTTTTAGTTTGACGTAGGACGACGAAATTCGGTACACATGTCTATCACATCAAGACAAGTAAAAAAGTCATTGAAATGCCTGTTCTCATGGCAACGGGCTGTCCGCCATCTTGGCGTTTGCGGCCATTTTTTTGCCCGTTTTTGTCAATTTGGGCGCATCGTATTTGAACGAACTAGTCTGAGGCGATTCATGCTATTGGCTCCACGTTCGCCATGGAGCTTCGTGACAAGATGGGGACCAAAAGTTATTCAAATCTTTCTGATAGGAGAAAGCGTGTTACCGTGGCAACCCATAGAAAAAAGCGTTCTCGCCATGAAACACGGTTCACTCATATCCCTGCAGAAATACATCCGATCGGAACCAAAATTCTGATAATTCATATTTGGGAGGTCCTTAACGCATTGTAATATGTATTGTGTTGGGGGGGCACATCTTGGGGGGGGCCCCTAGGGGCCCGATCGTCTACTTTGACCTAGGGCTACGAAATTCGGCACACATGTGTATCAACCCTAGACAAGCAAAAAACTCAATTAACAACCTGTTACCATGGTAACGGAGTGTCCGCCATCTTGAAAAAAATACTCCTCGCCATGAAACACGGTTCACTCATATCTTCGCAGAAATAGATCCGATTGGAACCAAAATTCCAACAATTCATATTTGGGAGGTCCTTAACGCATTGTAATATGTATTGTGTTGGGGGGCACATTTTGGGGGGGCCCCTAGGGGCCCGATCGTCTACTTTGACCTAGGGCTACGAAATTCGGCACACATGTGTATCAACCCCAGACAAGCAAAAAACTCAATTAACAACCTGTTACCATGGTAACGGAGTGTCCGCCATCTTGGAAAAAAAACCTTCTCGCCATTATACACGGTTTGCTTATATCTTCGCACAAATTCATGCGATGTGCACCAAAACTGTAAATATTCATATTTGGCAGGTCCTTAACACATTATAGAATGTATTGTGGGGGGGGCACTTTTTTAGGGGGGCCCCTAGGGGCCCGATTGTCTACTTAGACCTAGGGCTACAAAATTCAGTACACATGTGTAACAACCCAAGGTGAGTAAAAAAGTGCATTGACCACCTGTTACCATGGCAACGGGGTGTCCGCCATCTTGGCGTTTACACCAATTTAGCACTGTATGTGCATTGTTTTTGAACAAACTAGTTTTGGATTCGTGCCTTTTACTTCACATCCACCCGGAAGCTTTGTGGCGAGTTCGGGTGGAGGGTTCGGCATGAGGCGAGGACCCGATGGATGCCGCTTGCGGCTTTAATTATTAGGGTCCGAGCCATACGAAGTATGGCAAGGCCCTATTGTTTTCCAAATGTTTATTATTATTCTCCTAAGCACAACTCACTCAATTTTGACCCCCTTAGGCCCCGTGAAAAGTTGCGAAACTTGGCACACACCTCACGTCCGGTGAAAATTTCGATAATTTGGCGTTTGTATGCACGCCAATGCAAAAATGCCTCGACAGCGCCCCCTAGAAACGCCAAAAATGGCCTCTAGAATGGGGAAAAAAAATTTTAGTTTGACGTAGGACGACGAAATTCGGTACACATGTCTATCACATCAAGACAAGTAAAAAAGTCATTGAAACGCCTGTTGTCATGGCAACGGGCTTTCCGCCATCTTGGCGTTTGCGGCCATTTTTTTGCCCGTTTTTGTCAATTTGGGCGCATCGCATTTGAACGAACTAGTCTGAGGCGATTCATGCTATTGGCTCCACATTCGCCATGGAGCTTCGTGACGAGATGGGGACCAAAAGTTATTCAAATCTTTTTGATAGGCGAAAGCGTGTTACCGTGGCAACCCATGCAAAAAAGCGATCTCGCCATGAAACACGGTTCACTCATATCTTCGCAGAAATACATCCGATCGGAACCAAAATTAAAATAATTCATATTTGGTAGGTCCTTCACGCTTTGTAATATATATTGTGGGGGGGTCGCATTTTGGGGGGGCCCCTAGGGGCCCGATCGTCTACTTTGAGCTAGGGCTACGAAATTCGGTACACATGTATAAGTAACCAAGACGAGCAAAAAACTCTATTGAGAACCTGTTACCATGGCAACGGGGTGGCCGCCATCTTGGCGTTTATGCCCTTTTTATCACTTTAAGCGCATCGTATTTGAACGAACTAGTCTGAGGGGATTCATGCTATTGGCTCCACATTCCCCATGGAGCTTCGTGACAAGATGGGGACAAAAAGTTATTCAAATCTTTCTGATAGGAGAAAGCGTGTTACCGTGGCAACCCATGGAAAAACGCGTTCTCGCCATGAAACACGGTTTGCTTATATCTCTGCCAAAATGCATCCGATTGGAACCAAAATTCCAATAATTCATATTTGGCAGGTCCTTAACGCGTTGTAATATGTATTGTGGGGGGGGCACATTTTGGGGGCGGCCCCTAGGGGCCCGATCGTCTACTTTGAGCTAGGGCTACGAAATTCGGCACACATGTGTATCAACCCAAGACAAGCAAAAAACTTCATTGTGCAGCCGTTACCATGGCAACGGGGTATCCGCCATCTTGGAAAAAAAACCTTCTCGCCATGAAACACGGTTTGCTTATATCTTTGCACAAATTCATACGATGTGCACCAAAACTGTAACTATTCATATTTGGTAGGTCCTTAACACATTATAGAATGTATTGTGGGGGGGACACTTTTTGGGGGGGCCCCTAGGGGCCCGATCGTCTACTTTTATCTCGGGCTACGAAATTCGGCACACATGTGTATCATCCCAAGACAAGCTAAAAAGTCAATGAAACACATGTTGCCATGGTAACGGGCTGTCCGCCATCTTGGCGTTTACACACATTCTTTTCTCAATATGTGAATTGTATTTCTCTATTAAAATGAACTGGCTGTGCGGGTCCTTCACATGTAGCATTAGGAGAACCAGGACTCGGGTGGAGGGTTCGGCATGAGGCGAGGACCCGATGGATGCCGCTTGCGGCTTTAATTATTATTATTCTCCTCGTTCTGAGCACAACTCACTCAATTTTGACCCCCTTAGACCCCGTGAAAAGTTGCGAAACTTGGCACACACCTCAGTCCCGGCGAAAATAGCGATAATCTGGGGTCTGCGTGCACGCCAATGTAAAAATGCCTCGACTGCGCCCCCTAGAAACGCCAAAAATGGCCTCTAGAATGGGGAAAAAAAATTTTAGTTTGACGTAGGACGACGAAATTCGGTACACATGTCTATCACATGAAGACAAGTAAAAAAGTCATTGAAACGCCTGTTGTCATGGCAACGGGCTTTCCGCCATCTTGGCGTTTGCGGGCATTTTTTGGCCCGTTTTTGTCAATTTGGGCGCATCGCATTTGAACGAACTAGTCTGAGGGGATTCATGCTATTGGCTCCACGTTCGCCATGGAGCTTCGTGACAAGATGGGGACCAAAAGTTATTCAAATCTTTTTGATAGGCGAAAGCGTGTTACCGTGGCAACCCATGGAAAAAAGCGATCTCGCCATGAAACACGGTTCACTCATATCTTCGCAGAAATACATCCGATCGGAACCAAAATTAAAATAATTTATATTTGGTAGGTCCTTCATGCATTGCAATATGTATTGTGGGGGGGGCGCATTTTGGGGGGGCCCCGAGGGGCCCGATAGTCTACTTTGACCTAGGGCTACGAAATTAGGTACACATGTATAAGTAACCAAGACGAGCAAAAAACTCTATTGAGAACCTGTTACCATGGCAACGGGGTGTCCGCCATCTTGGCGTTTATGCCCTTTTTATCACTTTAAGCGCATGGTATTTGAACGAACTAGTCTGAGGGGATTCATACTATTGGCTCCACATTCCCCATGGAGCTTCGTGACAAGATGGGGACAAAAAGTTATTCAAATCTTTATGATAGGAGAAAGCGTGTTACCGTGGCAACCCATGGAAAACAGAGTTCTCGCCATGAAACACGGTTTGCTTATATCTCTGCCAAAATGCATCCGATCGGAACCTAAATTCCAATAATTCATATTTGGCAGGTCCTTAACGCATTGTAATATGTATTGTGGGGGGGGCACATTTTAGGGGGGGCCCCTAGGGGCCCGATCGTCTACTTTGACCTAGGGCTACGAAATTCGGCACACATGTGTATCAACCCAAGACAAGCAAAAAACTTCATTGTGCAGCCGTTACCATGGCAACAGGGTGTCCGCCATCTTGCAAAAAAACCTTCTCGCCATCAAACACGGTTTGCCTATATCTTTGCACAAATTCATACGATGTGCACCAAAACGGTAACTATTCATATTTGGTAGGTCCTTAACACATTATAGAATGTATTGTGGGGGAGACACTTTTTGGGGGGGCCCCAAGGGGCCCGATCGTCTACTTTCATCTCGGGCTACGAAATTCGGCACACATGTGTATCATCCCAAGACAAGCTAAAAAGTCAATGAAACACATGTTGCCATGGTAACGGTCTGTCCGCCATCTTGGCGTTTACACACATTCTTTTCTCAATATGTGAATTGTATTTCTCTATTAAAAGGAACTGGCTGTGCGGGTCCGTCACATTTAGCATTAGGAGAACCAGGACTCGGGTGGAGGGTTCGGCATGAGGCGAGGACCCGATGGATGCCGCTTGCGGCTTTAATTAGGGTCCGAGCCATACGAAGTATGGCAAGGCCCTATTGTTTTCCAAATGTTTATTATTATTCTCCTAAGCACAACTCACTCAATTTTGACCCCCTTAGGCCCCGTGAAAAGTTGCGAAACTTGGCACACACCTCACGTCCGGTGAAAATTTCGATAATTTGGCGTTTGTATGCACGCCAATGCAAAAATGCCTCGACAGCGCCCCCTAGAAACGCCAAAAATGGCCTCTAGAATGGGGAAAAAAAATTTTAGTTTGACGTAGGACGACGAAATTCGGTACACATGTCTATCACATCAAGACAAGTAAAAAAGTCATTGAAACGCCTGTTGTCATGGCAACGGGCTTTCCGCCATCTTGGCGTTTGCGGCCATTTTTTTGCCCGTTTTTGTCAATTTGGGCGCATCGCATTTGAACGAACTAGTCTGAGGCGATTCATGCTATTGGCTCCACATTCGCCATGGAGCTTCGTGACGAGATGGGGACCAAAAGTTATTCAAATCTTTTTGATAGGCGAAAGCGTGTTACCGTGGCAACCCATGCAAAAAAGCGATCTCGCCATGAAACACGGTTCACTCATATCTTCGCAGAAATACATCCGATCGGAACCAAAATTAAAATAATTCATATTTGGTAGGTCCTTCACGCTTTGTAATATATATTGTGGGGGGGTCGCATTTTGGGGGGGCCCCTAGGGGCCCGATCGTCTACTTTGAGCTAGGGCTACGAAATTCGGTACACATGTATAAGTAACCAAGACGAGCAAAAAACTCTATTGAGAACCTGTTACCATGGCAACGGGGTGGCCGCCATCTTGGCGTTTATGCCCTTTTTATCACTTTAAGCGCATCGTATTTGAACGAACTAGTCTGAGGGGATTCATGCTATTGGCTCCACATTCCCCATGGAGCTTCGTGACAAGATGGGGACAAAAAGTTATTCAAATCTTTCTGATAGGAGAAAGCGTGTTACCGTGGCAACCCATGGAAAAACGCGTTCTCGCCATGAAACACGGTTTGCTTATATCTCTGCCAAAATGCATCCGATTGGAACCAAAATTCCAATAATTCATATTTGGTAGGTCCTTAACACATTGTAATATGTATTGTGGGGGGGGCACATTTTGGGGGCGGCCCCTAGGGGCCCGATCGTCTACTTTGAGCTAGGGCTACGAAATTCGGCACACATGTGTATCAACCCAAGACAAGCAAAAAACTTCATTGTGCAGCCGTTACCATGGCAACGGGGTATCCGCCATCTTGGAAAAAAAACCTTCTCGCCATGAAACACGGTTTGCTTATATCTTTGCACAAATTCATACGATGTGCACCAAAACTGTAACTATTCATATTTGGTAGGTCCTTAACACATTATAGAATGTATTGTGGGGGGGACACTTTTTGGGGGGGCCCCTAGGGGCCCGATCGTCTACTTACATCTCGGGCTACGAAATTCGGCACACATGTGTATCATCCCAAGACAAGCTAAAAAGTCAATGAAACACATGTTGCCATGGTAACGGGCTGTCCGCCATCTTGGCGTTTACACACATTCTTTTCTCAATATGTGAATTGTATTTCTCTATTAAAATGAACTGGCTGTGCGGGTCCTTCACATGTAGCATTAGGAGAACCAGGACTCGGGTGGAGGGTTCGGCATGAGGCGAGGACCCGATGGATGCCGCTTGCGGCTTTAATTAGGGTCCTCGCCATACGAAGTATGGCAGGGCCCTATTGTTATTGTAATGTTTATTATTATTATTATTATTTTTTTCCTCAGCACAACTCACTCAATTTTGACCCCCTTAGACCTGGTGAAAAGTTGCGAAACTTGGCACACACCTCAGTCCCGGCGAAAATAGCGATATTCTGGGGTCCATGTGCACGCCAATGTAAAAATGCCTCGACGGCGCCCCCTAGAAACGCCAAAGATGGAAAATAAAATGGGGTGTCAAAAGTCTACTTTCACGTAGGACAACGAAATTCGGTACACATGTCTACCACCTCAAGACGACCAAAAAAGTCAATCGTAGACCTGGCGTCATGGCAACGGGATGTCAGCCATCTTGGCGTTTGCGGCCATTTTTTTGCCCGTTTTTGTCAATTTGGGCGCATCGCATTTGAACGAACTAGTCTGAGGCGATTCATGCTATTGGCTCCACATTCGCCATGGAGCTTCGTGACAAGATGGGGACCAAAAGTTATTCAAATCTTTTTGATAGGTGAAAGCGTGTTACCGTGGCAACCCATGGAAAAAAGCGATCTCGCCATGAAACACGGTTCACTCATATCTTCGCAGAAATACATCCGATCGGAACCAAAATTAAAATAATTCATATTTGGTAGGTCCTTCACGCATTGTAATATATATTGTGGGGGGGGCGCATTTTGGGGGGGCCCCTAGGGGCCCGATCGTCTACTTTGAGCTAGGGCTACGAAATTCGGTACACATGTATAAGTAACCAAGACGAGCAAAAAACTCTATTGAGAACCTGTTACCATGGCAACGGGGTGGCCGCCATCTTGGCGTTTATGCCCTTTTTATCACTTTAAGCGCATCGTATTTGAACGAACTAGTCTGAGGGGATTCATGCTATTGGCTCCACATTCCCCATGGAGCTTTGTGACAAGATGGGGACCAAAAGTTATTCAAATCTTTTTGATAGGTGAAAGCGTGTTACCGTGGCAACCCATGGAAAAATGCGTTCTCGCCATGAAACACGGTTTGCTTATATCTCTGCAGAAATTCATCCGATCGGAACCAAAATTCCAATTATTCATATTTGGTAGGTCCTTAACGCATTGTAATATGTATTGTGGGGGGGGCACATTTTGGGGGGGGCCCCTAGGGGCCCGATCGTCTACTTTGAGCTAGGGCTACGAAATTCGGCACACATGTGTATCAACCCTAGACAAGCATAAAACTCGATTAAGCACCTGTTACCATGGCAACGGTGTGTCCGCCATCTTGAAAAAAATACTCCTCGCCATGAAAGACGGTTCAATCATATCTTTGCAGAAATAGATCCCATTGGAACCAAAATTCCAATAATTCATATTTGGTAGGTCTTTAACACATTATAGAATGTATTGTGGGGGGGGGGCACTTTTTGGCGGGGGCCACTAGGGGCCTGATCGTCTACTTTGACCTAGAGCTACGAAATTCAGTACACATGTATAAGTAACCAAGACGAGCAAAAAACTTAATTAACCACCTGTTACCATGGCAACGGGGTGTCCGCCATCTTGGCGTTTGTGCCCTTTTTATCACTTTAAGCGTATCGTATTTAAACAAACTAGTCTGAGGGGATTCAGGCTATTGGCTCCATACTCAGCAGGAAGCTTCGTGACAAGATGGGGAGCTAAAGTTAGTGAAATCTTTCCAACAGGACAAAGCGTGTTACCGTGGCAAACCATGGAAAAAAGCGTTCTCGCCATGAAACACGGTTCACTCATATCTTCGCAGAAATACATCCGATCGGAACCAAAATTCTAATAATTTATATATGGTAGGTCCTTAACACATTGTAATATGTATTGTGGGGGGGGGCGCATTTTGGGGGGGCCCCTAGGGGCCCGATAGTCTACTTTGACCTAGGGCTACGAAATTCGGTACACATGTATAAGTAACCAAGACGAGCAAAAAACTCCATTGAGAACCTGTTACCATGGCAACGGGGTGTCCGCCATCTTGGCGTTTATGCCCTTTTTATCACTTTAAGCACAACGTATTTCAACGAACTAGTCTGAGGGGATTCAGGCTATTGGCTCCACATTCGCCATGGAGCTTCGTGACAAGATGGGGACCAAAAGTTATTCAAATCTTTCTGATAGGAGAAAGCGTGTTACCGTGGCAACCCATGGAAAAAAGCGTTCTCGCCATGAAACACGGTTCAGTCATATCTTCGCAGAAATACATCCGATCGGAACCAAAATTCCAATAATTCATATTTGGTAGGTCCTTAACGCGTTGTAATATGTATTGTGGGGGGGGCACATTTTGGGGGCGGCCCCTAGGGGCCCGATCGTCTACTTTGAGCTAGGGCTACGAAATTCGGCACACATGTGTATCAACCCAAGACAAGCAAAAAACTTCATTGTGCAGCCGTTACCATGGCAACGGGGTATCCGCCATCTTGGAAAAAAAACCTTCTCGCCATGAAACACGGTTTGCTTATATCTTTGCACAAATTCATACGATGTGCACCAAAACTGTAACTATTCATATTTGGTAGGTCCTTAAGACATTATAGAATGTATTGTGGGGGGGACACTTTTTGGGGGGGCCCCTAGGGGCCCGATCGTCTACTTTCATCTCGGGCTACGAAATTCGGCACACATGTGTATCATCCCAAGACAAGCTAAAAAGTCAATGAAACACATGTTGCCATGGTAACGGGCTGTCCGCCATCTTGGCGTTTACACATTCTTTTCTCAATATGTGAATTGTATTTCTCTATTAAAATGAACTGGCTGTGCGGGTCCTTCACATGTAGCATTAGGAGAACCAGGACTCGGGTGGAGGGTTCGGCATGAGGCGAGGACCCGATGGATGCCGCTTGCGGCTTTAATTATTATTATTATTATTCTTCTCAGCACAACTCACTCAATTTTGACCCCCTTAGACCCCGTGAAAAGTTGCGAAACTTGGCACACACCTCAGTCCCGGCGAAAATAGCGATATTCTGGGGTCCGCGTGCACGCCAATGTAAAAATGCCTCGACGGCGCCCCCTAGAAACGCCAAAAATGGCCTCTAGAATGGGGAAAAAAATTTTTAGTTTGACGTAGGACGACGAAATTTGGTACACATGTCTATCACATCAAGACAAGTAAAAAAGTCATTGAAACGCCTGTTGTCATGGCAACGGGCTTTCCGCCATCTTGGCGTTTGCGGCCATTTTTTTGCCCGTTTTTGTCAATTTGGGCGCATCGCATTTGAACGAACTAGTCTGAGGCGATTCATGCTATTGGCTCCACATTCGCCATGGAGCTTCGTGACAAGATGGGGAGCAAAAGTTATTCAAATCTTTTTGATAGGAGAAAGCGTGTTACCGTGGCAACCCATGGAAAAAAGCGTTCTCGCCATGAAACACGGTTCACTCATATCTTCGCAGAAATACATCCGATCGGAACCAAAATTAAAATAATTCATGTTTGGTAGGTCCTTCACGCATTGTAATATGTATTGTGGGTGGGGCGCATTTTGGGGGGGGCCCCTAGGGGCCCGATCGTCTACTTTGACCTAGGGCTACGAAATTCGGTACACATGTATAAGTAACCAAGACGAGCAAAAAACTCTATTGAGAACCTGTTACCATGGCAACGGGGTGTCCGCCATCTTGGCGTTTATGCCCTTTTTAATCACTTTAAGCGCATCGTATTTGAACGAACTAGTCTGAGGGGATTCATGCTATTGGCTCCACATTCGCCATGGAGCTTCCTGACAAGATGGGGACCAAAAGTTATTCAAATCTTTCTGATAGGAGAAAGCGTGTTACCGTGGCAACCCATGGAAAACAGCATTCTCGCCATGAAACACGGTTTGCTTATATTTCTGCAGAAATACATCCAATCGGAACCAAAATTCCAATAATTCATATTTGGTAGGTCCTTAACGTGTTGTAATATGTATTGTGGGGGGGGCACATTTTGTGGGGGCCCCTAGGGGCCCGATAGTCTACTTTGAGCTAGGGCTACGAAATTCGGCACACATGTGTATCAACCCGAGACAAGCATGAAACTCAATTAAGAGCCGTTTACCATGGCACTGGAGTGTCCGCCATCTTGGAAAAAATCCTTCTCGCCATTAAACACGGTTTGCTTATATCTTTGCACAAATTCATGCGATGTGCACCAAAATTTTAACTATTCATATTTGGTAGGTCCTTAACACATTATAGAATGTATTGTGGGGGGGGCACTTTTTGGGGGGGCCCTCAGGGGCCCGATTGTCTACTTTCATCTTAGGCTACGAAATTCGGCACACATGTGTAACAACCCAAGGCGAGTAAAAAAGTGCATTGACCACCTGTTACCATGGCAACATGGTGTCCGCCATCTTGGCGTTTATGCCTATTTATCACTGAATGTGCATTATTTTTTAACAAACTAGTTTTGGATTCATGCCTTTTACTTCACATCTACCCGGAAGCTTTGTGGTGAGTTCGGGTGGAGGGTTCGGCATGAGGCGAGGACCCGATGGATGCCGCTTGCGGCTTTAATTAGGGTCCGAGCCATACGAAGTATGGCAAGGCCCTATTGTTATTGTAATGTTTATTATTATTTTAAGCACAACTCGCTCAATTTTGACCCCCTTAGGCCCCGTGAAAAGTTGCGAAACTTGGCACACACCTCACGTCCGGTGAAAATTTCGATAATCTGGCGTTTGTATGCACGCCAATGCAAAAATGCCTCGACGGCGCCCCCTAGAAACGCCAAAAATGGCCTCTAGAATGGGGAAAAATTTTTTTAGTTTGACGTAGGACGACGAAATTCGGTACACATGTCTATCACATCAAGACAACTAAAAAAGTCATTGAAACGCCTGTTCTCATGGCAACGGGCTGTCCGCCATCTTGGCGTTTGCGGCCATTTTTTTGCCCGTTTTTGTCAATTTGGGCGCATCGTATTTCAACGAACTAGTCTGAGGCGATTCATGCTATTGGCTCCACGTTCGCCATGGAGCTTCGTGACAAGATGGGGACCAAAAGTTATTCAAATCTTTCTGATAGGAGAAAGCGTGTTACCGTGGCAACCCATGGAAAAAAGCGTTCTCGCCATGAAACACGGTTCACTCATATCCCTGCAGAAATACATCCGATCGGAACCAAAATTCTGATAATTCATATTTGGGAGGTCCTTAACGCATTGTAATATGTATTGTGGGGGGGGGGCACATCTTGGGGGGGGCCCCTAGGGGCCCGATCGTCTACTTTGACCTAGGGCAACGAAATTTGGCACACATGTGTATCAACCCTAGACAAGCAAAAAACTCAATTAAGCACCTGTTACCATGGCAACGGTGTGTCCGCCATCTTGAAAAAAATACTCCTCGCCATGAAACACGGTTCACTCATATCTTCGCAGAAATAGATCCGATTGGAACCAAAATTCCAACAATTCATATTTGGGAGGTCCTTAACGCATTGTAATATGTATTGTGTTGGGGGGCACATTTTGGGGGGGCCCCTAGGGGCCCGATCGTCTACTTTGACCTAGGGCTACGAAATTCGGCACACATGTGTATCAACCCTAGACAAGCAAAAAACTCAATTAACAACCTGTTACCATGGTAACGGAGTGTCCGCCATCTTGGAAAAAAACCTTCTCGCCATTATACACGGTTTGCTTATATCTTCGCACAAATTCATGCGATGTGCACCAAAACTGTAAATATTCATATTTGGTAGGTCCTTAACACATTATAGAATGTATTGTGGGAGGGGCACTTTTTTAGGGGGGCCCCTAGGGGCCCGATCGTCTACTTAGACCTAGGGCTACAAAATTCAGTACACATGTGTAACAACCCAAGGTGAGTAAAAAAGTGCATTGACCACCTGTTACCATGGCAACGGGGTGTCCGCCATCTTGGCGTTTACGCCAGTTTAGCACTGTATGTGCATTGTTTTTGAACAAACTAGTTTTGGATTCGTGCCTTTTACTTCACATCCACCCGGAAGCTTTGTGGCGAGTTCGGGTGGAGGGTTCGGCATGAGGCGAGGACCCGATGGATGCCGCTTGCAGCTTTATTTTGTTTTGTTTTTGGTTGTTTATTTTGTTTTGTTTTTTTGTGTGTGTTTTTGGTTTATTGTTAGATTTTGTTTTTTGTGTTTTGGGTTGTTTTTTGTGTTTGTTTTTTTTCAGTTGTTATTTTTTTTTTGTTGGGTTTGTTTTTGCATTATTTGTTGTTTTTTTTAGTTACGTTTTTTGTGTTTATTCGTGTTTTTTATGTTGTTGCTTGTTTTTTTTTTTTTTTTTTTTTTTTTTTTTTGTTTAGTTGTTTTGATTTGTGTTTGATTGTTTTTGTTGGGTTTTTTTGTTTTGTGTTTTCGGTTGTTGATTGATTTTTGTTTGTTGTTGATTTTTGTTTGTTTGTTGGGTTTTTCTTTGTTTTGCGTTGTTGGATGTTTTGTGTTTTGTGTTTGTTTATTGTTGGGTCTTTTTGTTTAGTGTTTTTTGTTGGTTATTATGTTTTTTGTTTCGTGTTTTTCGTTGTTTATTATGGGTTTTTTTTTGTTTTTTGTTGTTTATTGTGTTTTTTGTTTCGTGTTTTTGGTTGTTCGTTGTTGGGGTTTTTGCGTTTTTTGTTGTTTTTTGTTGTTTATGGTGTTTTTTGTTGTTTGTTTTTGGTTGTTTATTGTTGTGTTTTTTGTTGTTTGTTTTTTGTTTTGTGTTTGTTTGTTTATTGTTGGGTTTTGTTTTTGGTTTTTTATTGTTGGTTTCTTTTGGTTTTTGTTGTTTTTTTTCGGTTGTTGGTTGTTTTCTGTTGGGTTTTGTTTTTGGTTGTTTTTTGTTGTTACTTAATTTGTTTGTTGTTTATTGTTGGGTTTTGGGTTGTTTTTTTTTCAGTTGTTCATTGTTTTTTGTTGGATTTTGTTTTTGTGTTTTTGGTTGTTTTTTGTTGTTTTGTGTTTTTGGTTGTTTTTTGTTGGGGTTTTTGTTTAGAGTTTGTTTATTGTTGGGTTTTGTTTTTCGTTGTTTTGTTTTTGGTTGGTTGGTTGGTTTTTGTTGTTTTTGTGTTTTGTGGGGTTTTTTGTTAGTTTTGTTTGCTTTTATTTGTTTGGCCTTTTGGTGTTTTGCTCAGGTGTGGAACCCTATGGCGTTGTGGTCTGTGCTTGTAGTTGTTTTTTTTTTTTATGTGTACGAATTAAGGTGGTGGAAATGCATCCATTTATTCTGCTCCTGTGCAAAACATGCATAACTGGGAGAAGAATTTACCAATCCTTTGTAAAAACGTGTTGCAGGTGTTCACCTCAGCAGCTCTTCATTGCTCTTATTTACAGTTACTGTTAAACATATCAGAGGATGTTATGTTTGTGATGTTTTGGACGGGTGTTGCTGCTGGTTTGTTTGCATTGTCAGCACAGGATGTAACAATGGTCTCTTCTGTCTCACTGGGCTGAATGTCTGCCACATTTATCTGACTTACGGTCTCAGAAGGCTGATTACTGGTAACAGAAAAGAGTTCCTGATTTTTCCAATGATTAAATGCTTCCATCAACTCGACCTGTCTTTGATTTTGTACATCCATCAGCTCCATTATATATCTTCCATCGCCTTTGTTATAATATTCATCTTTGACTTGTTTGTCGCTGGGAGAGACTTCTGCAGAAGTTACAGCAGTAACTCTTTTAGCATTGGTCACATCGCCTGTGAAGCTGGTTAAACTGTTGACTGATTTAGTTGTTTCTTTAGTAGAGGATGTAACAATGGTCTCTTCTTCTGTCTCACTGGGCTGAATGTCTGCCACATTTATCTGACTTAAGGTCTCAGAAGGCTGATTACTGGTAACAGAAAAGAGTTCCTGATTTTTCCAATAATTAAATCCTTCCATCAACTCGACCTGTATTTGATTTTGTACATCCATCAGCTCCATTATATATCTTCCATCGCCTTTGTTATAATATTCATCTTTGACTTGTTTGTCACTGGGAGAGACTTCTGCAGAAGTTACAGCAGTAACTCTGTTAGCATTGGTCACAGCGCCTGTGAAGCTGGTTAAACTATTGACTGATTTAGTTGTTTCTTTAGTAGAGGATGTAACAATGGTCTCTTCTGTCTCACTGGGCTGAATGTCTGCCACATTTATCTGACTTAAGGTCTCAGAAGGCTGATTACTGGTAACAGAAAAGAGTTCCTGATTTTTCCAATGATTTAATGCTTCCATCAACTCGACCTGTATTTGATTTTGTAAATCCATCAGCTCCATTATATATCTTCCATCGCCTTTGTTATAATATTCATCTTTGACTTGTTTGTCGCTGGGAGAGACTTCTGCAGAAGTTACAGCAGTAACTCTGTTAGCATTGGTCACATCGCCTGTGAAGCTGGTTAAACTATTGACTGATTTAGTTGTTTCTTTAGTAGAGGATGTAACAATGGTCTCTTCTTCTGTCTCACTGGGCTGAATGTCTGCCACATTTATCTGACGTAAGGTCTCAGAAGGCTGATCACTGGTAACAGGAAAGAGTTCCTGATTTTTCCAATTATTAAATGCTGCTATCAACTCGACCTGTCTTTGATTTTGTACATCCATCAGCTCCATTCGATATCTTCCATCGTCTGACATAACGCACTGAGTTGGAACTGCAGAAGGCAGATTATTTTCCTCAGATAAGGGAGTTTGAAGTATGAAAGGGTGATTGAGTGCTTCAGCAGGGGTGATCCGTTCGTCTGGATCCACCTGCAACATCTTTTTGAGAAGACTGATGAATCCATCTGTGTCTTCAGGTTCTGTAGGCTTGTCAGGCACCTTATGCAGTGTTGGCAGATCTTCCAGAGAAGAGATGTTGTCGTAAATATACTTGACGGAAGTAAAACAACCTCCTTCAGATCTTTCATATTCATCCATTGTATTCCACTCCCATTCTGGACCGTCATCCGTCTCCACCCGGTTAAAAAAGGTTTCGGTTTTGAGTCCTTTATCCAGTATGTAATTAGGAATACCTATAATCTTTGAAATGACTTTCATGATGTCATAATTATGTTTGCCTGCAAACAGGTTTTCACCAAGATACAAGAACATCAGTGTGCATCCCAAAGCCCACATGTCAACTGCTTCATTGACTGGAAGGCCCAAAAAATTCTCAGGGGCTCTGTAACAAAGTTTTTGAAAGGAAGGATGATTACACAAATCATGTGACTTAGCAGTTAGTCCAAAATCAATTAGCTTCACTTTGAAAGGCTGCAATTTCCGGTTTACCAACATTACATTGTCTGGGTTAATATCATTGTGTGACAAACCGATACTATTGAGTGCGTTGATGGCCTCCAGTAGCTGCTTTGCAATTGTTCTGATTTCAGAAACATGCAGTGACTTCCTCTTCCGTTGTATCAAGTCAGATAAGCTAATGTCCAGCTTCTCAAAAACCAGACAATTTACGCCCATGTACTGAAAGGACCTGTGGAATTTGATCAAATTGTTTTTGTCAGGATCTAATTTTTGGATTTGGTGCAAGATCCCAGCTTCTCTTCTTCCTAGTTCGTTAAATTTTCTTTTCAAAAATTTAATTGCCACTGTCCTGTAATTGTTGTACACGTCGATGCATTCGGCCACTTCTCCAGTAGACCCTTTTCCAATAAACTCACGAAGACAATATCCTCCCAACGGATCATGCACATAACAATTTACTTGTATCGCGGGATGAATATCCCTACTGGAACAGATTCCCATTGTAAACTGTGACGGATTAAAAAAAAAAAAAATCCTGTAAATTTGCTAGATACTGAAAACTACTTGTCTTTTCTGAAGCGATCCTTTAGAAATGAAGGTGTGTGAACAAGTAGCTGGCTATTAAAGAGTGGTGGGTCTGACATCATATTCAATTGCCTTTGACATCAAAGGATTAAAGGATCAAAGAATCAAAGGGAAACCAATCTCTGACGATGACGTCAGATTCCACCCTCTTGCTTCGATCTTAAGGACCTTTTGAAAATAAATTAAAAGTACTTCCTGTAGCTGGCAGCATATTCGGCACAATGTTTATGTGTTGCCATGGTAACGCCGGAAGCCGGCATTCGCGCTGTTTTTTCTTTGTGGGTTTTTATATAAATTGAATTCCTTTTTTTAAACACAGTTTCGGAGTGTCTGATTGTATTATTTTGGAAATGCTCTGATGATTTTGGCCATTATTTGATTGCTGTGCTGCTGTTTCTGTGAGAATAGGTTTGCGTTTTCAGGTCATGTGACTGCGCCCCGGAAGCTGTTCACTAAGCGCCAACAAGAGTAAAGTAAAAGAGACATCGGGAGGAGTTTTATGCGCTTAATAATTCTACTGCTGGTCTGAAAGGCGAACACGGTATGTTTGATGAGGTATTTCTTTTGTTTATGGATATATTGTAAACAAGGTTTAAATTGGATATTTAAAACGTAAATATATTCTAATATTTGTGATTGGAAAAGAATATTTGAGCCTTGATTTTGAAAAGACAATTTTGTCTTTCAGTTTTCACGGTGTTTCGTGGTTATGGAATAAAGAAAAGTATGCATCAGTAAGAAGCGTGGATTCTTTATGACCAGAGTAGTTATAGTGAAAACGTGGCCCAATTCCACCAAACCACGTCATCTCCTGTTGGGATCATCAGGCTTCAGAGTGCAGACCTGCTTCATCTCTTGTTGGGATCATCAGGCTTCAGAGTGCAGACCTGCTTCATCCTGCTGGGATCATCAGGCTTCAGAGTGCAGACCTGCTTCATCTCCTGTTGGGATCATCAGGCTTCAGAGTGCAGACCTGCTTCATCTCCTGCTGGGATCATCAGGCTTCAGAGTGCAGACCTGCTTCATCTCCTGCTGGGATCATCAGGCTTCAGAGTGCAGACCTGCTTCATCTCCTGTTGGGATCATCAGGCTTCAGAGTGCAGACCTGCTTCATCTCCTGTTGGGATCATCAGGCTTCAGAGTGCAGACCTGCTTCATCTCCTGCTGGGATCATCAGGCTTCAGAGTGCAGACCTGCTTCATCTCCTGCTGGGATCATCAGGCTTCAGAGTGCAGACCTGCTTCATCTCCTGTTGGGATCATCAGGCTTCAGAGTGCAGACCTGCTTCATCTCCTGTTGGGATCATCAGGCTTCAGAGTGCAGACCTGCTTCATCTCCTGCTGGGATCATCAGGCTTCAGAGTGCAGACCTGCTTCATCTCCTGCTGGGATCATCAGGCTTCAGAGTGCAGACCTGCTTCATCTCCTGCTGGGATCATCAGGCTTCAGAGTGCAGACCTGCTTCATCTCCTGCTGGGATCATCAGGCTTCAGAGTGCAGACCTGCTTCATCTCCTGTTGGGATCATCAGGCTTCAGAGTGCAGACCTGCTTCATCTCCTGTTGGGATCATCAGGCTTCAGAGTGCAGACCTGCTTCATCTCCTGTTGGGATCATCAGGCTTCAGAGTGAAGCCCTGCTTCACGTCATGTGGTCACCAACAACCAGGCCATTTCACGTTGAACTAAGTAAAACACAAGTTTCACACCAAGCATTTCTGGCACGATATAAGAGTAAGTTGTAAACTTAACAGTGTAACCACATGGCAAAGCCACTCAGAGCTAGTGAACTAAAACCTTAGAGGTCATCGTTTGGAAATTCAAATCTGTCATCTCATGGTAAAGTGTCATAACTAAACAAAAAGGATCATATAAGTGAAATACACAAGTTGGTGTGATTTGAGAACATATTTCCTTTGAATGACAGATTTCAAAGCAGTACTGTAATTATATAACAGGTTACTGCAGTGTGTCTAAAGCAAGGTTTTGCATTACTTGCAATGGTTGAAGTTGTATATTTTTAGGGTCCGAGCCATACGAAGTATGGCAAGGCCCTATTGTTATTGTAATGTTTATGTTTATTATTATTCTTCTCAGCACAACTCACTCAATTTTGACCCCCTTAGACCCTGTGAAAAGTTGCGAAACTTGGCACACGCCTCAGTCCCGGTGAAAATAGCAATATTCTGGGGTCTGTGTGCACGCCAATGCAAAAATGCCCCGACGGCGCCCCCTAGAAACGCCAAAAATGGCCTCTAGAATGGTGAAAAAAAATTTTTAGTTTGACGTAAGACAACGAAATTCGGTACACATGTCTATCACATCAAGACAAGTAAAAAAGTCATTGAAACGCCTGTTCTCATGGCAACGGGCTGTCCGCCATCTTGGTGTTTGTGGCCATTTTTTTGCCCGTTTTTGTCAATTTGGGCGCATCGCATTTGAACAAACTAGTCTGAGGGGATTCATGCTATTGGCTCCACATTCGCCATTGGAGCTTCGTGACAAGATGGGGACCAAAAGTTATTCATAATCTTTTTGATAGGAGAAAGCGTGTTACCGTGGCAACCCATGGAAAAAAGCGTTCTCGCCATGAAACACGGTTCACTCATATCTTCGCAGAAATAGATCCCATTGGAACCAAAATTCCAATAATTCATATTTGATAGGTCCTTAACGCATTGTAATATGTATTGTGGGGGGGGCACATTTTGAGAGGGCCCCTAGGGGCCCGATCGTCTACTTTGACCTAGGGCTACGAAATTCGGCACACGTGTGTCAACCCTAGACAAGCAAAAAACTCAATTAACAACCTGTTACCATGGCAACGGGGTGTCCGCCATCTTGGAAAAAAACCTTCTCGCCATTAAACACGGTTTGCTTATATCTTCGCACAAATTCATGCGATGTGCACCAAAATTGTAAATATTAATATTTGGTAGGTCCTTAACACATTATAGAATGTACTGTGGGGGGGGCACTTTTTGGGGGAGCCCCTAGGGGCCCGATCGTCTACTTTCACCTATGGCTACAAAATTCGGCACACGTGTAACAACCCAAGGCGAGTAAAAAAGTGCATTGACCACCTGTTACCATGGCAACGGGGTGTCCGCCATCTTGGCGTTTACGCCCATTTAGCACTGTATGTGCATTGTTTTTGAACAAACTAGTTTTGGATTCGTGCCTTTTACTTCACATCCACCCGGAAGCTTTGTGGCGAGTTCGGGTGGAGGGTTCGGCATGAGGCGAGGACCCGATGGATGCCGCTTGCGGCTTTAATTATTATTATTATTATTATTATTATTCTTCTCAGCACAACTCACTCAATTTTGACCCCCTTAGACCCCGTGAAAAGTTGCGAAACTTGGCACACACCTCAGTCCCGGCGAAAATAGCGATATTCTGGGGTCCGCGTGCACGCCAATGTAAAAATGCCTCGACGGCGCCCCCTAGAAACGCCAAAAATGGCCTCTAGAATGGGGAAAAAATTTTTTAGTTTGACGTAGGACGACGAAATTCGGTACACATGTCTATCACATGAAGACAAGTAAAAAAGTCATTGAAACGCCTGTTGTCATGGCACCGGGCTTTCCGCCATCTTGGCGTTTGCGGCCATTTTTTTGCCCGTTTTTGTCAATTTGGGCGCATCGCATTTGAACGAACTAGTCTGAGGCGATTCATGCTATTGGCTCCACATTCGCCATGGAGCTTCGTGACAAGATGGGGACCAAAAGTTATTCAAATCTTTTTGATAGGAGAAAGCGTGTTACCGTGGCAACCCATGGAAAAAAGCGATCTCGCCATGAAACACGGTTCACTCATATCTTCGCAGAAATACATCCGATCGGAAACAAAATTAAAATAATTCATATTTGGTAGGTCCTTCACGCATTGTAATATGTATTGTGGGGGGGGCGCATTTTGGGGGGGCCCCTAGGGGCCCGATTATCTACTTTGACCTAGGGCTACGAAATTCGGTACACATGTATAAGTAACCAAGACGAGCAAAAAACTCTATTGAGAACCTGTTACCATGGCAACGGGGTTTCCGCCATCTTGGCGTTTATGCCCTTTTTATAACTTTAAGCGCATCGTATTTGAACGAACTAGTCTGAGGGGATTCATGCTATTGGCTCCACATTCACCATGGAGCTTCGTGACAAGATGGGGACCAAAAGTTATTCAATTCTTTCTGATCGGAGAAAGCGTGTTACCGTGGCAACCCATGGAAAAAAGCGTTCTCGCCATGAATCACGGTTTGCTTATATCTCTGCAGAAATGCATCCGATCGGAACCAAAATTCCAATAATTCATATTTGGTAGGTCCTTAACGCATTGTAATATGTATTGTGGGGGCGGCACATTTTGGGGGGGGCCCCTAGGGGCCCGATCGTCTACTTTGAGCTAGGGCTGCGAAATTCGGCACACATGTGTATCAACCCAAGACAAGCAAAAAACTTCATTGTGCAGCCGTTACCATGGCAACGGGGTGTCCGCCATCTTGGCGTTTGCGGCCATTTTTTGGCCCCGTTTTTGTCAATTTGGGCTCATCGTATTTGAACGAACTAGTCTGAGGGGATTCATGCTATTGGCTCCACATTCGCCATGGAGCTTCGTGACAAGATGGGGACAAAAAGTTATTCAAATCTTTTTGATAGGAGAAAGCGTGTTACCGTGGCAACCCATGGAAAAAAGCGTTCTCGCCATGAAACACGGTTCACTCATATCTTCGCAGAAATGCATCCGATCAGAACCAAAATTCTGATAATTCATGTTTGGTAGGTCCTTCACGCATTGTAATATGTATTGTGGGGGGGGCGCATTTTGGGGGGGGGCCCCTAGGGGCCCGATAGTCTACTTTGACCTAGGGCTACGAAATTCGGTACACATGTATAAGTAACCAAGACGAGCAAAAAACTCTATTGAGAACCTGTTACCATGGCAACGGGGTGTCCGCCATCTTGGCGTTTATGCCCTTTTTATCACTTTAAGCGCATCGTATTTCAACGAACTAGTCTGAGGGGATTCAGGCTATTGGCTCCACATTCGCCATGGAGCTTCGTGACAAGATGGGGACCAAAAGTTATTCAAATCTTTCTGATAGGAGAAAGCGTGTTACCGTGGCAACCCATGGAAAACAGCGTTCTCGCCATGAAACACGGTTTGCTTATATTTCTGCAGAAATACATCCGATCGGAACCAAAATTCCAATAATTCATATTTGGTAGGTCCTTAACGTGTTGTAATATGTATTGTGGGGGGGGCACATTTTGGGGGGGCCCTTAGGGGCCCGATAGTCTACTTTGAGCTAGGGCTACGAAATTCGGCACACATGTGTATCAACCAGAGACAAGCATAAAACTCAATTAAGAGCCTGTTACCATGGCACTGGAGTGTCCGCCATCTTGGAAAAAAGCCTTCTCGCCATGAAACACGGTTTGCTTATATCTTTGCACAAATTCATGCGATGTGCACCAAAATTTTAACTATTCATATTTGGTAGGTCCTTAACACATTATAGAATGTATTGTGGGGGGGGCACTTTTTGGGGGGGCCCTCAGGGGCCCGATTGTCTACTTTCATCTTAGGCTACGAAATTCGGCACACATGTGTAACAACCCAAGGCGAGTAAAAAAAGTGCATTGACCACCTGTTACCATGGCAACAGGGTGTCCGCCATCTTGGCGTTTATGCCTATTTATTACTGAATGTGCATTATTTTTTAACAAACTAGTTTTGGATTCATGCCTTTTACTTCACATCTACCCGGAAGCTTTGTGGTGAGTTCGGGTGGAGGGTTCGGCATGAGGCGAGGACCCGATGGATGCCGCTTGCGGCTTTAATTAGGGTCCGAGCCATACGAAGTATGGCAAGGCCCTATTGTTATTGTAATGTTTATTATTATTATTCTCCTAAGCACAACTCACTCAATTTTGACCCCCTTAGACCCCGTGAAAAGTTGCCAAACTTGGCACACACCTCACGTCCGGTGAAAATTTCGATAATTTGGCGTTTGTATGCACGCCAATGCAAAAATGCCTCGACAGCGCCCCTTAGAAACGCCAAAAATGGCCTCTAGAATGGGGAAAAAAAAATTTAGTTTGACGTAGGACGACGAAATTCGGTACACATGTCTATCACATCAAGACAAGTAAAAAAGTCATTGAAACGCCTGTTGTCATGGCAACGGGCTTTCCGCCATCTTGGCGTTTGCGGCCATTTTTTTGCCCGTTTTTGTCAATTTGGGCGCATCGCATTTGAACGAACTAGTCTGAGGCGATTCATGCTATTGGCTCCACATTCGCCATGGAGCTTCGTGACAAGATGGGGACCAAAAGTTATTCAAATCTTTTTGATAGGCGAAAGCGTGTTACCGTGGCAACCCATGGAAAAAAGCGTTCTCGCCATGAAACACGGTTCACTCATATCTTCGCAGAAATACATCCGATCGGAACCAAAATTAAAATAATTCATGTTTGGTAGGTCCTTCACGCTTTGTAATATGTATTGTGGGGGGGGCGCATTTTGGGGGGGGCCCCTAGGGGCCCGATAGTCTACTTTGACCTAGGGCTACGAAATTCGGCACACATGTATAAGTAACCAAGACGAGCAAAAAACTCTATTGACAATCTGTTACCATGACAACGGGGTGTCCGCCATCTTGACGTTTATGCCCTTTTTATCACTTTAAGCACATCGTATTTGAACGAACTAGTCTGAGGGGATTCATGCTATTGGCTCCACATTCGCCGTGGAGCTTCGTGACAAGATGGGGAGCAAAAGTTATTCAAATCTTTCTGATAGGAGAAAGCGTGTTACCGTGGCAACGCATGGAAAAAAGCGTTCTCGCCATGAAACACGGTTCACTCATATCTTCACAGAAATACACCCGATCGGAACCAAAATTAAAATAATTCATGTTTGGTAGCTCCTTCACGCATTGTAATATGTATTGTGGGGGGGCCACATTTTGGGGGGGGCCCCTAGGGGCCCGATCGTCTACTTTGAGCTAGGGCTACGAAATTCGGCACACATGTGTATCAACCCAAGACAAGCAAAAAACTTCATTGTGCAGCCGTTACCATGGCAACAGGGTGTCCGCCATCTTGGAAAAAAACCTTCTCGCCATGAAACACGGTTTGCTTATATCTCTGCAGAAATGCATCCGATCGGAACCAAAATTCCAATTATTCATATTTGGTAGGTCCTTAACACATTATAGAATGTATTGTGGGGGGGACACTTTTTGGGGGGGCCCCTAGGGGCCCGATTGTCTACTTTCATCACGGGCTACGAAATTCGGCACACATGTGTATCATCCCAAGACAAGCTAAAAAGTCAATGAAACACATGTTGCCATGGTAACGGGCTGTCCGCCATCTTGGCGTTTACACACATTCTTTTCTCAATATGTGAATTGTATTTCTCTATTAAAATGAACTGGCTGTGCGGGTCCTTCACATTTAGCATTAGGAGAACCAGGACTCGGTGGAGGGTTCGGCATGAAGCGAGGACCCGATGGATGCCGCTTGCGGCTTTAATTAGGGTCCGAGCCATACGAAGTATGGCAAGGCCCTATTGTTATTGTAATGTTTATTATTATTATTCTCCTAAGCACAACTCACTCAATTTTGACCCCCTTAGACCCCGTGAAAAGTTGCGAAACTTGGCACACACCTCAGTCCCGGCGAAAATAGCGATATTCTGGGGTCCGCGTGCACGCCAATGTGAAAATGCCTCGACGGCGCCCCCTAGAAACGCCAAAAATGGCCTCTAGAATGGGGGAAAAAATTTTTAGTTTGACGTAGGACGACGAAATTCGGTACACATGTCTATCACATCCAGACAAGTAAAAAAGTCATTGAAACGCCTGTTGTCATGGCAACGGGCTTTCCGCCATCTTGGCGTTTGCGGCCATTTTTTGGCCCGTTTTTGTCAATTAGGGCGCATCGCATTTGAACGAACTAGTCTGAGGGGATTCATGCTATTGGCTCCACATTCGCCATGGAGCTTCGTGACAAGATGGGGACCAAAAGTTATTCAAATCTTTCTGATAGGAGAAAGCGTGTTACCGTGGCAACCCATGGAAAAAAGCGTTCTCGCCATGAAACACGGTTTGCTTATATCTTCGCAGAAATGCATCCGATCGGAACCAAAATTCCAATAATTCATATTTGGTAGGTCCTTAACGCATTGTAATATGTATTGTGGGGGGGGCACATTTTGGGGGGGGCCCTGGGGCCCGATTGTCTACTTTGAGCTAGGGCTACGAAATTCGGCACACGTGTATCAACCCAAGACAAGCAAAAAACTTCATTGTGCAGCCGCTACCATGGCAACGGGGTGTCCGCCATCTTGGAAAAAAACCTTCTCGCCATGAAACACGGTTTGCTTATATCTTTGCACACATTCATACGATGTGCACCAAAACTGTAACTATTCATATTTGGTAGGTCCTTAACACATTATAGAATGTATTGTGGGGGGGAACCTTTTTGGGGGGGCCCCAAGGGGCCCTATCGTCTACTTTCATCTCGGGCTACGAAATTCGGCACACATGTGTATCATCCCAAGACAAGCTAAAAAGTCAATGAAACACATGTTGCCATGGTAACGGGCTGTCCGCCATCATGGCGTTTACACACAATCTTTTCTCAATATGTGAATTGTATTTCTCTATTAAAATGAACTGGCTGTGCGGGTCCTTCACATGTAGCATTAGGAGAACCAGGACTCGGGTGGAGGGTTCGGCATGAGGCGAGGACCCGATGGATGCCGCTTGCGGCTTTAATTAGGGTCCGAGCCATACGAAGTATGGCAAGGCCCTATTGTTATTGTAATGTTTATTATTAGGGTCCGAGCCATACGAAGTATGGCAGGGCCCTATTGTTATTGTAATGTTTATTATTAGGGTCCGAGCCATACGAAGTATGGCAGGGCCCTATTGTTATTGTAATGTTTATTATTATTTTAAGCACAACTCACTCAATTTTGACCCCCTTAGACCCCGTGAAAAGTTGCGAAACTTGGCACACACCTCACGTCCGGTGAAAATTTCGATAATTTGGCGTTTGTATGCACGCCAATGCAAAAATGCCTCGACAGCGCCCCCTAGAAACGCCAAAAATGGCCTCTAGAATGGGGAAAAAAAATTTTAGTTTGACGTAGGACGACGAAATTCGGTACACATGTCTATCACATCAAGACAAGTAAAAAAGTCATTGAAACGCCTGTTGTCATGGCAACGGGCTTTCCGCCATCTTGGCGTTTGCGGCCATTTTTTTGCCCGTTTTTGTCAATTTGGGCGCATCGCATTTGAACGAACTAGTCTGAGGCGATTCATGCTATTGGCTCCACATTCGCCATGGAGCTTCGTGACAAGATGGGGACCAAAAGTTATTCAAATCTTTTTGATAGGCGAAAGCGTGTTACCGTGGCAACCCATGGAAAAAAGCGTTCTCGCCATGAAACACGGTTCACTCATATCTTCGCAGAAATACATCCGATCGGAACCAAAATTAAAATAATTCATGTTTGGTAGGTCCTTCACGCTTTGTAATATGTATTGTGGGGGGGGGCGCATTTTGGGGGGGGGCCCTAGGGGCCCGATAGTCTACTTTGACCTAGGGCTACGAAATTCGGCACACATGTATAAGTAACCAAGACGAGCAAAAAACTCTATTGACAATCTGTTACCATGACAACGGGGTGTCCGCCATCTTGACGTTTATGCCCTTTTTATCACTTTAAGCACATCGTATTTGAACGAACTAGTCTGAGGGGATTCATGCTATTGGCTCCACATTCGCCGTGGAGCTTTGTGACAAGATGGGGACCAAAAGTTATTCAAATCTTTCTGATAGGAGAAAGCGTGTTACCGTGGCAACGCATGGAAAAAAGCGTTCTCGCCATGAAACACGGTTCACTCATATCTTCACAGAAATACACCCGATCGGAACCAAAATTAAAATAATTCATGTTTGGTAGCTCCTTCACGCATTGTAATATGTATTGTGGGGGGGCCACATTTTGGGGGGGGCCCCTAGGGGCCCGATCGTCTACTTTGAGCTAGGGCTACGAAATTCGGCACACATGTGTATCAACCCAAGACAAGCAAAAAACTTCATTGTGCAGCCGTTACCATGGCAACAGGGTGTCCGCCATCTTGGAAAAAAACCTTCTCGCCATGAAACACGGTTTGCTTATATCTCTGCAGAAATGCATCCGATCGGAACCAAAATTCCAATTATTCATATTTGGTAGGTCCTTAACACATTATAGAATGTATTGTGGGGGGGACACTTTTTGGGGGGGCCCCTAGGGGCCCGATTGTCTACTTTCATCACGGGCTACGAAATTCGGCACACATGTGTATCATCCCAAGACAAGCTAAAAAGTCAATGAAACACATGTTGCCATGGTAACGGGCTGTCCGCCATCTTGGCGTTTACACACATTCTTTTCTCAATATGTGAATTGTATTTCTCTATTAAAATGAACTGGCTGTGCGGGTCCTTCACATTTAGCATTAGGAGAACCAGGACTCGGTGGAGGGTTCGGCATGAAGCGAGGACCCGATGGATGCCGCTTGCGGCTTTAATTAGGGTCCGAGCCATACGAAGTATGGCAAGGCCCTATTGTTTTCCAAATGTTTATTATTATTCTCCTAAGCACAACTCACTCAATTTTGACCCCCTTAGGCCCCGTGAAAAGTTGCGAAACTTGGCACACACCTCACGTCCGGTGAAAATTTCGATAATTTGGCGTTTGTATGCACGCCAATGCAAAAATGCCTCGACGGCGCCCCCTAGAAACGCCAAAAATGGCCTCTAGAATGGGGCAAAAAATTTTTAGTTTGACGTAGGACGACGAAATTCGGTACACATGTCTATCACATCAAGACAAGTAAAAAAGTCATTGAAACGCCTGTTGTCATGGCAACGGGCTGTCCGCCATCTTGGCGTTTGCGGCCATTTTTTTGCCCGTTTTTGTCAATTTGGGCGCATCGCATTTGAACGAACTAGTCTGAGGCGATTCATGCTATTGGCTCCACATTCGCCATGGAGCTTCGTGACAAGATGGGGACCAAAAGTTATTCAAATCTTTTTGATAGGACAAAGCATGTTACCGTGGCAACCCATGGAAAAAAGCGTTCTCGCCATGAAACACGGTTCACTCATATCTTCGCAGAAATGCATCCGATCGGAAACAAAATTCTGATAATTCATGTTTGGTAGGTCCTTCACGCATTGTAATATGTATTGTGGGGGGGGCGCATTTTGGGGGGGGCCCCTAGGGGCCCGATAGTCTACTTTGACCTATGGCTACGAAATTCGGTACACATGTATAAGTAACCAAGACGAGCAAAAAACTCTATTGAGAACCTGTTACCATGGCAACGGGGTGTCCGCCATCATGGCGTTTATGCCCTTTTTATCACTTTAAGCTCATCGTATTTGAACGAACTAGTCTGAGGCGATTCATGGTATTGGCTCCACATTCACCATGGAGCTTCGTGACAAGATGGGGACCAAACGTTATTCAAATCTTTCTGATAGGAGAAAGCGTGTTACCGTGGCAACCCATGGAAAAAAGCGTTCTCGCCATGAAACATGGTTCACTCATATCTTCGCAGAAATACATCCGATTGGAACCAAAATTAAAATAATTCATGTTTGGTAGGTCCTTAACGCATTGTAATATGTATGGTGGGGGGGGCGCATTCTGGGGGGGGCCCCTAGGGGCCCGATTGTCTACTTTGAGCTAGGGCTACGAAATTCGGCACACGTGTATCAACCCTAGACAAGCATAAAACTCAATTAAGCACCTGTCACCATGGCAACGGAGTGTCCGCCATCTTGGAAAAAAAACCTTCTCGCCATGAAACACGGTTTGCTTATATCTTTGCACAAATTCATGCGATGTGCACCAAAACTGTAACTATTCATATTTGGTAGGTCCTTAACACATTATAGAATGTGTTGTGGGGGGGGGGCACTTTTTGAGGGGGGGTCCCTAGGGGCCCGGCAGTCTACTTTGACCTAGGGCTACGAAATTCGGCACACATGTGTAACATCCCAAGACAAGCTAAAAAGTCAATGAAACACATGTTGCCATGGTAACGGGCTGTCCACCATCTTGGCATTTACACACATTCTTTTCTCAATATGTGAATTGTATATCTCTATCAAAATGAACTGTCTCTGAGGGTCCTTTACATGTAGCATTTGGAGAACCAGGACTCGGGTGGAGGGTTCGGCATGAGGCGAGGACCCGATGGATGCCGCTTGCGGCTTTAATTATTAGGGTCCTCGCCATACGAAGTATGGCAGGGCCCTATTGTTATTGTAATGTTTATTATTAGGGTCCGAGCCATACGAAGTATGGCAGGGCCCTATTGTTATTGTAATGTTTATTATTATTCTCCTCGTTCTGAGCACAACTCGGCTATTTTTCACCCCCTTAGGCCCCGTGAAAAGTTGCGAAACTTGGCACACACCTCAGTCCCGGCGAAAATAGCGATATTCTGGGGTCCGCGTGCACGCCAATGCAAAAATGCCTCAACGGCGCCCCCTAGAAACGCCAAAAATGGCCTCTAGAATGGGGTCAAAAAAATTTAGTTTGACGTAGGACGACAAAATTCGGTACACATGTCTATCACATCAAGACAAGTAAAAAAGTCATTGAAACGCCTGTTGTCATGGCAACGGGCTTTCCGCCATCTTGGCGTTTGCGGCCATTTTTTGGCCCGTTTTTGTCAATTTGGGCGCATCGCATTTGAACGAACTAGTCTGAGGCGATTCATGCTATTGGCTCCACATTCGCCATGGAGCTTCGTGACAAGATGGGTACCAAAAGTTATTCAAATCTTTTTGATAGGAGAAAGCGTGTTACCGTGGCAACCCATGGAAAAAAGCGTTCTCGCCATGAAACACGGTTCACTCATATCTTCGCAGAAATACATCCGATCGGAACCAAAATTAAAATAATTCATGTTTGGTAGGTCCTTCACGCATTGTAATATGTATTGTGGGTGGGGCGCATTTTGGGGGGGGGCCCCTAGGGGCCCGATAGTCTACTTTGACCTATGGCTATGAAATTCGGTACACATGTATAAGTAACCAAGACGAGCAAAAAACTCTATTGAGAACCTGTTACCATGGCAACGGGGTGTCCGCCATCTTGGCGTTTATGCCCTTTTTATCACTTTAAGCGCATCGCATTTGAACAAACTAGTCTGAGGGGATTCAGGCTATTGGCTCCACATTCGCGATGGAGCTTCGTGACAAGATGGGGACCAAAAGCTATTCAAATCTTTCTGATAGGAGAAAGCGTGTTACCGTGGCAACCCATGGAAAAAAGCGTTCTCGCCATGAAACACGGTTCACTCATATCTTCGCAGAAATACATCCGATCGGAACCAAAATTCAGATAATTCATATTTGGTAGGTCCTTAACGCATTGTAATATGTATTGTGGGGGGGGGCACATTTTCGGGGGGGCCCCTAGGGGCCCGATTGTCTACTTTGACCTATGGCTACGAAATTCGGTACACATGTATAAGTAACCAAGACGAGCAAAAAACTCTATTGAGAACCTGTTACCATGGCAACGGGGTGTCCGCCATCTTGGCGTTTATGCCCTTTTTATCACTTTAAGCGCATCGTATTTGAACGAACTAGTCTGAGGCGATTCATGCTATTGGCTCCACATTCGCCATGGAGCTTCGTGACAAGATGGGGACCAAAAGTTATTCAAATCTTTCTGATAGGAGAAAGCTTGTTACCGTGGCAACCCATGGAAAAAAGCGTTCTCGCCATGAAACACGGTTTGCTTATATCTCTGCAGAAATGCATCCGATCGGAACCAAAATTCCAATCATTCATATTTGGTAGGTCCTTAACGCATTGTAATATGTATTGTGGAGGGGGCACATTTTGGGGGCGGCCCCTAGGGGCCCGATCGTCTACTTTGACCTAGGGCTACGAAATTCGGTACACATGTATAAGTAACCAAGACGAGCAAAAAACTCTATTGAGAACCTGTTACCATGGCAACGGGGTGTCCGCCATCTTGAAAAAAATACTCCTCGCCATGAAACACGGTTCACTCATATCTTCGCAGAAATACATCCGATCGGAACCAAAATTCCAATAATTCATATTTGGTAGGTCCTTAACGCATTGTAATATGTATTGTAGGGGGGGGGGGGCACATTTTGGGGGGGCCCCTAGGGGCCCGATCGTCTACTTTGAGCTAGGGCTACGAAATCCGGCACACATGTGTATCAACCCTAGACAAGCAAAAAACTCAATTAAGCACCTGTTACCATGGCAATGGAGTGTCCGCCATCTTGGAAAAAAACCTTCTCGCCATGAAACACGGTTTGCTTATATCTTTGCACAAATTCATGCGATGTGCACCAAAACTTTAACTATTCATATTTGGTAGGTCCTTAACACATTATAGAATGTATTGTGGGGGGGACACTTTTTGGGGGGGCCCCTAGGGGCCCGACCGTCTACTTTCATCTCGGGCTACGAAATTCGGCACACATGTGTATCATCCCAAGACAAGCTAAAAAGTCAATGAAACACATGTTGCCATGGTAACGGGCTGTCCGCCATCTTGGCCTTTACACACATTCTTTTCTCAATATGTGAATTGTATTTCTCTATTAAAATGAACTGGCTGTGTGGGTCCTTCACATGTAGCATTAGGAGAACCAGGACTCGGGTGGAGGGTTCGGCATGAGGCGAGGACCCGATGGATGCCGCTTGCGGCTTTAATTATTATTATTATTTTTTTCCTCAGCACAACTCACTCAATTTTGACCCCCTTAGACCTGGTGAAAAGTTGCGAAACTTGGCACACACCTCAGTCCCGGCGAAAATAGCGATATTCTGGGGTCCATGTGCACGCCAATGTAAAAATGCCTCGACGGCGCCCCCTAGAAACGCCAAAGATGGAAAATAAAATGGGGTGTCAAAAGTCTACTTTCACGTAGGACAACGAAATTCGGTACACATGTCTACCACCTCAAGACGACCAAAAAAGTCAATCGTAGACCTGGCGTCATGGCAACGGGATGTCAGCCATCTTGGCGTTTGCGGCCATTTTTTTGCCCGTTTTTGTCAATTTGGGCGCATCGCATTTGAACGAACTAGTCTGAGGCGATTCATGCTATTGGCTCCACATTCGCCATGGAGCTTCGTGACAAGATGGGGACCAAAAGTTATTCAAATCTTTTTGATAGGTGAAAGCGTGTTACCGTGGCAACCCATGGAAAAAAGCGATCTCGCCATGAAACACGGTTCACTCATATCTTCGCAGAAATACATCCGATCGGAACCAAAATTAAAATAATTCATATTTGGTAGGTCCTTCACGCATTGTAATATATATTGTGGGGGGGGCGCATTTTGGGGGGGCCCCTAGGGGCCCGATCGTCTACTTTGAGCTAGGGCTACGAAATTCGGTACACATGTATAAGTAACCAAGACGAGCAAAAAACTCTATTGAGAACCTGTTACCATGGCAACGGGGTGGCCGCCATCTTGGCGTTTATGCCCTTTTTATCACTTTAAGCGCATCGTATTTGAACGAACTAGTCTGAGGGGATTCATGCTATTGGCTCCACATTCCCCATGGAGCTTTGTGACAAGATGGGGACCAAAAGTTATTCAAATCTTTTTGATAGGTGAAAGCGTGTTACCGTGGCAACCCATGGAAAAATGCGTTCTCGCCATGAAACACGGTTTGCTTATATCTCTGCAGAAATTCATCCGATCGGAACCAAAATTCCAATTATTCATATTTGGTAGGTCCTTAACGCATTGTAATATGTATTGTGGGGGGGGCACATTTTGGGGGGGGCCCCTAGGGGCCCGATCGTCTACTTTGAGCTAGGGCTACGAAATTCGGCACACATGTGTATCAACCCGAGACAAGCATAAAACTCAATTAAGAGCCTGTTACCATGGCACTGGAGTGTCCGCCATCTTGGAAAAAAGCCTTCTCGCCATGAAACACGGTTTGCTTATATCTTTGCACAAATTCATGCGATGTGCACCAAAATTTTAACTATTCATATTTGGTAGGTCCTTAACACATTATAGAATGTATTGTGGGGGGGGCACTTTTTGGGGGGGCCCTCAGGGGCCCGATTGTCTACTTTCATCTTAGGCTACGAAATTCGGCACACATGTGTAACAACCCAAGGCGAGTAAAAAAGTGCATTGACCACCTGTTACCATGGCAACATGGTGTCCACCATCTTGGCGTTTATGCCTATTTATTACTGAATGTGCATTATTTTTTAACAAACTAGTTTTGGATTCATGCCTTTTACTTCACATCTACCCGGAAGCTTTGTGGTGAGTTCGGGTGGAGGGTTCGGCATGAGGCGAGGACCCGATGGATGCCGCTTGCGGCTTTAATTATTATTAGGGTCCGAGCCATACGAAGTATGGCAGGGCCCTATTGTTATTGTAATGTTTATTATTATTCTCCTCGTTCTGAGCACAACTCGGCTATTTTTCACCCCCTTAGGCCCCGTGAAAAGTTGCGAAACTTGGCACACACCTCAGTCCCGGCGAAAATAGCGATATTCTGGGGTCCGCGTGCACGCCAATGCAAAAATGCCTCGACGGCGCCCCCTAGAAACGCCAAAAATGGCCTCTAGAATGGGGTCAAAAAAATTTAGTTTGACGTAGGACGACAAAATTCGGTACACATGTCTATCACATCAAGACAAGTAAAAAAGTCATTGAAACGCCTGTTGTCATGGCAACGGGCTTTCCGCCATCTTGGCGTTTGCGGCCATTTTTTGGCCCGTTTTTGTCAATTTGGGCGCATCGCATTTGAACGAACTAGTCTGAGGCGATTCATGCTATTGGCTCCACATTCGCCATGGAGCTTCGTGACAAGATGGGTACCAAAAGTTATTCAAATCTTTTTGATAGGAGAAAGCGTGTTACCGTGGCAACCCATGGAAAAAAGCGTTCTCGCCATGAAACACGGTTCACTCATATCTTCGCAGAAATACATCCGATCGGAACCAAAATTAAAATAATTCATGTTTGGTAGGTCCTTCACGCATTGTAATATGTATTGTGGGTGGGGCGCATTTTGGGGGGGGGCCCCTAGGGGCCCGATAGTCTACTTTGACCTATGGCTATGAAATTCGGTACACATGTATAAGTAACCAAGACGAGCAAAAAACTCTATTGAGAACCTGTTACCATGGCAACGGGGTGTCCGCCATCTTGGCGTTTATGCCCTTTTTATCACTTTAAGCGCATCGCATTTGAACGAACTAGTCTGAGGGGATTCAGGCTATTGGCTCCACATTCGCGATGGAGCTTCGTGACAAGATGGGGACCAAAAGCTATTCAAATCTTTCTGATAGGAGAAAGCGTGTTACCGTGGCAACCCATGGAAAAAAGCGTTCTCGCCATGAAACACGGTTCACTCATATCTTCGCAGAAATACATCCGATCGGAACCAAAATTCAGATAATTCATATTTGGTAGGTCCTTAACGCATTGTAATATGTATTGTGGGGGGGGGCACATTTTCGGGGGGGCCCCTAGGGGCCCGATTGTCTACTTTGACCTATGGCTACGAAATTCGGTACACATGTATAAGTAACCAAGACGAGCAAAAAAACTCTATTGAGAACCTGTTACCATGGCAACGGGGTGTCCGCCATCTTGGCGTTTATGCCCTTTTTATCACTTTAAGCGCATCGTATTTGAACGAACTAGTCTGAGGCGATTCATGCTATTGGCTCCACATTCGCCATGGAGCTTCGTGACAAGATGGGGACCAAAAGTTATTCAAATCTTTCTGATAGGAGAAAGCTTGTTACCGTGGCAACCCATGGAAAAAAGCGTTCTCGCCATGAAACACGGTTTGCTTATATCTCTGCAGAAATGCATCCGATCGGAACCAAAATTCCAATCATTCATATTTGGTAGGTCCTTAACGCATTGTAATATGTATTGTGGAGGGGGCACATTTTGGGGGCGGCCCCTAGGGGCCCGATCGTCTACTTTGACCTAGGGCTACGAAATTCGGTACACATGTATAAGTAACCAAGACGAGCAAAAAACTCTATTGAGAACCTGTTACCATGGCAACGGGGTGTCCGCCATCTTGAAAAAAATACTCCTCGCCATGAAACACGGTTCACTCATATCTTCGCAGAAATACATCCGATCGGAACCAAAATTCCAATACTTCATATTTGGTAGGTCCTTAACGCATTGTAATATGTATTGTAGGGGGGGGGGGGCACATTTTGGGGGGGCCCCTAGGGGCCCGATCGTCTACTTTGAGCTAGGGCTACGAAATCCGGCACACATGTGTATCAACCCTAGACAAGCAAAAAACTCAATTAAGCACCTGTTACCATGGCAATGGAGTGTCCGCCATCTTGGAAAAAAACCTTCTCGCCATGAAACACGGTTTGCTTATATCTTTGCACAAATTCATGCGATGTGCACCAAAACTTTAACTATTCATATTTGGTAGGTCCTTAACACATTATAGAATGTATTGTGGGGGGGGGGCACTTTCTGGGGGGGGCCCTCAGGAGCCCGATTGTCTACTTTCACCTATGGCTACGAAATCCGGCACACATGTGTAACAACCCAAGGCGAGTAAAAAAGTGCATTGACCACCTGTTACCATGGCAACGGGGTGTCCGCCATCTTGGTGTTTACGCCCATTTAGCACTGTATGTACATTGTTTTTGAACAAACTAGCTTTGGATTCGTGCCTTTTACAACACATCCACCCGGAAGCTTTGTGGCGAGTTCGGGTGGAGGGTTCGGCATGAGGCGAGGACCCGATGGATGCCGCTTGCGGCTTTAATTATTATTATTATTATTCTCCTAAGCACAACTCACTCAATTTTGACCCCCTTAGACCCCGTGAAAAGTTGCGAAACTTGGCACACACCTCAGTCCCGGCGAAAATAGCAATATTCTGGGGTCCGCGTGCACGCCAATGTAAAAATGCCTCGACGGCGCCCCCTAGAAACGCCAAAAATGGCCTCTAGAATGGGGAAAAATTTTTTTAGTTTGACGTAGGACGACGAAATTCGGTACACATGTCTATCACATGAAGACAAGTAAAAAAGTCATTGAAACACCTGTTGTCATGGCAACGGGCTTTCCGCCATCTTGGCGTTTGCGGCCATTTTTTTGCCCGTTTTTGTCAATTTGGGCGCATCGCATTTGAACGAACTAGTCTGAGGCGATTCATGCTATTGGCTCCACATTCGCCATGGAGCTTCGTGACAAGATGGGGACCAAAAGTTATTCAAATCTTTTTGATAGGCGAAAGCGTGTTACCGTGGCAACCCATGGAAAAAAGCGATCTCGCCATGAAACACGGTTCACTCATATCTTCGCAGAAATACATCCGATCGTAACCAAAATTAAAATAATTCATATTTGGTAGGTCCTTCACGCATTGTAATATGTATTGTGGGGGGGGCGCATTTTGGGGGGGCCCCTAGGGGCCCGATAGTCTACTTTGAGCTAGGGCTACGAAATTCGGTACACATGTATAAGTAACCAAGACGAGCAAAAAACTCTATTGAGAACCTGTTACCATGGCACCGGGGTGGCCGCCATCTTGGCGTTTATGCCCTTTTTATCACTTTAAGCGCATCGTATTTGAACGAACTAGTCTGAGGGGATTCAGGCTATTGGCTCCACATTCGCCATGGAGCTCCGTGACAAGATGGGGACCAAAAGCTATTCAAATCTTTCTGATAGGAGAAAGCGTGTTACCGTGGCAACCCATGGAAAAAAGCGTTCTCGCCATGAAACACGGTTTGCTTATATCTCTGCAGAAATGCATCCGATCGGAACCAAAATTCAGATAATTCATATTTGGTAGGTCCTTAACGCATTGTAATATGTATTGTGGGGGGGGGCACATTTTCGGGGGGGCCCTAGGGGCCCGATCGCCTACTTTGAGCTAGGGCTACGAAATTCGGCACACATGTGTATCAACCCAAGACAAGCAAAAAACTTCATTGTGCAGCCGTTACCATGGCAACAGGGTGTCCGCCATCTTGGAAAAAAACCTTCTCGCCATGAAACACGGTTTGCTTATATCTTTGCACAAATTCATACGATGTGCACCAAAACTGTAACTATTCATATTTGGTAGGTCCTTAACACATTATAGAATGTATTGTGGGGGGGACAATTTTTGGGGGGGCCCCTAGGGGCCCGATCGTCTACTTTCATCTCGGGCTACGAAATTCGGCATACATGTGTATCATCCCAAGACAAGCTACAAAGTCAATGGAACACATGTTGCCATGGTAACGGGCTGTCCGCCATCTTGGCGTTTACACACATTCTTTTCTCAATATGTGAATTGTATTTCTCTATTAAAATGAACTGGCTGTGCGGGTCCTTCACATGTAGCATTAGGAGAACCAGGACTCGGGTGGAGGGTTCGGCATGAGGCGAGGACCCGATGGATGCCGCTTGCGGCTTTAATTATTATTATTCTCGTTCTCGTTCTAAGCACAACTCACTCAATTTTGACCCCCTTAGACCCCGTGAAAAGTTGCGAAACTTGGCACACACCTCACGTCCGGTGAAAATTTCGATAATTTGGCGTTTGTATGCACGCCAATGCAAAAATGCCTCGACAGCGCCCCCTAGAAACGCCAAAAATGGCCTCTAGAATGGGGAAAAAAATTTTTAGTTTGACGTAGGACGACGAAATTCGGTACACATGTCTATCACATCAAGACAAGTAAAAAAGTCATTGAAACGCCTGTTGTCATGGCAACGGGCTTTCCGCCATCTTGGCATTTGCGGCCATTTTTTTGCCCGTTTTTGTCAATTTGGGCGCATCGCATTTGAACGAACTAGTCTGAGGCGATTCATGCTATTGGCTCCACATTCGCCATGGAGCTTCGTGACGAGATGGGGACCAAAAGTTATTCAAATCTTTTTGATAGGCGAAAGCGTGTTACCGTGGCAACCCATGGAAAAAAGCGATCTCGCCATGAAACACGGTTCACTCATATCTTCGCAGAAATACATCCGATCGGAACCAAAATTAAAATAATTCATATTTGGTAGGTCCTTCACGCATTGTAATATATATTGTGGGGGGGGCGCATTTTGGGGGGGCCCCTAGGGGCCCGATCGTCTACTTTGAGCTAGGGCTACGAAATTCGGTACACATGTATAAGTAACCAAGACGAGCAAAAAACTCTATTGAGAACCTGTTACCATGGCAACGGGGTGGCCGCCATCTTGGCGTTTATGCCCTTTTTATCACTTTAAGCGCATCGTATTTGAACGAACTAGTCTGAGGGGATTCATGCTATTGGCTCCACATTCCCCATGGAGCTTCGTGACAAGATGGGGACAAAAAGTTATTCAAATCTTTCTGATAGGAGAAAGCGTGTTACCGTGGCAACCCATGGAAAAACGCGTTCTCGCCATGAAACACGGTTTGCTTATATCTCTGCCAAAATGCATCCGATTGGAACCAAAATTCCAATAATTCATATTTGGCAGGTCCTTAACGCGTTGTAATATGTATTGTGGGGGGGGCACATTTTGGGGGCGGCCCCTAGGGGCCCGATCGTCTACTTTGAGCTAGGGCTACGAAATTCGGCACACATGTGTATCAACCCGACACAAGCAAAAAACTTCATTGTGCAGCCATTACCATGTCAACAGGGTGTCCGCCATCTTGGAAAAAAACCTTCTCGCCATTAAACACGGTTTGCTTATATCTTTGCACAAATTCATACGATGTGCACCAAAACTGTAACTATTCATATTTGGTAGGTCCTTAACACATTATAGAATGTATTGTGGGGGGGACACTTTTTGGGGGGGCCCCTAGGGGCCCGATCGTCTACTTACATCTCGGGCTACGAAATTCGGCACACATGTGTAAGCTAAAAAGTCAATGAAACACATGTTGCCATGGTAACGGGCTGTCCGCCATCTTGGCGTTTACACACATTCTTTTCTCAATATGTGAATTGTATTTCTCTATTAAAATGAACTGGCTGTGCGGGTCCTTCACATGTAGCATTAGGAAAACCAGGACTCGGGTGGAGGGTTCGGCATGAGGCGAGGACCCGATGGATGCCGCTTGCGGCTTTAATTATTAGGGTCCGAGCCATACGAAGTATGGCAAGGCCCTATTGTTATTGTAATGTTTATTATTATTATTATTCTCCTCGTTCTGAGCACAACTCAGTCAATTTTGACCCCCTTAGACCCCGTGAAAAGTTGCGAAACTTGGCACACACCTCAGTCCCGGCGAAAATAGCGATATTCTGGGGTCTGCGTGCACGCCAATGTAAAAATGCCTCGACTGCGCCCCCTAGAAACGCCAAAAATGGCCTCTAGAATGGGGAAAAAAAATTTTAGTTTGACGTAGGACGACGAAATTCGGTACACATGTCTATCACATGAAGACAAGTAAAAAAGTCATTGAAACGCCTGTTGTCATGGCAACGGGCTTTCCGCCATCTTGGCGTTTGCGGCCATTTTTTGGCCCGTTTTTGTCAATTTGGGCGCATCGCATTTGAACGAACTAGTCTGAGGGGATTCATGCTATTGGCTCCACGTTCGCCATGGAGCTTCATGACAAGATGGGGACCAAAAGTTATTCAAATCTTTTTGATAGGCGAAAGCGTGTTACCGTGGCAACCCATGGAAAAAAGCGATCTCGCCATGAAACACGGTTCACTCATATCTTCGCAGAAATACATCCGATCGGAACCAAAATTAAAATAATTTATATTTGGTAGGTCCTTCATGCATTGCAATATGTATTGTGGGGGGGGCGCATTTTGGGGGGGCCCCTAGGGGCCCGATAGTCTACTTTGACCTAGGGCTACGAAATTAGGTACACATGTATAAGTAACCAAGACGAGCAAAAAACTCTATTGAGAACCTGTTACCATGGCAACGGGGTGTCCGCCATCTTGGCGTTTATGCCCTTTTTATCACTTTAAGCGCATCGTATTTGAACGAACTAGTCTGAGGGGATTCATACTATTGGCTCCACATTCCCCATGGAGCTTCGTGACAAGATGGGGACAAAAAGTTATTCAAATCTTTATGATAGGAGAAAGCGTGTTACCGTGGCAACCCATGGAAAACAGAGTTCTCGCCATGAAACACGGTTTGCTTATATCTCTGCCAAAATGCATCCGATCGGAACCTAAATTCCAATAATTCATATTTGGCAGGTCCTTAACGCATTGTAATATGTATTGTGGGGGGGGCACATTTTAGGGGGGGCCCCTAGGGGCCCGATCGTCTACTTTGACCTAGGGCTACGAAATTCGGCACACATGTGTATCAACCCAAGACAAGCAAAAAACTTCATTGTGCAGCCATTACCATGGCAACAGGGTGTCCGCCATCTTGCAAAAAAACCTTCTCGCCATCAAACACGGTTTGCCTATATCTTTGCACAAATTCATACGATGTGCACCAAAACGGTAACTATTCATATTTGGTAGGTCCTTAACACATTATAGAATGTATTGTGGGGGAGACACTTTTTGGGGGGGCCCCAAGGGGCCCGATCGTCTACTTTCATCTCGGGCTACGAAATTCGGCACACATGTGTATCATCCCAAGACAAGCTAAAAAGTCAATGAAACACATGTTGCCATGGTAACGGGCTGTCCGCCATCTTGGCGTTTACACACATTCTTTTCTCAATATGTGAATTGTATTTCTCTATTAAAAGGAACTGGCTGTGCGGGTCCGTCACATTTAGCATTAGGAGAACCAGGACTCGGGTGGAGGGTTCGGCATGAGGCGAGGACCCGATGGATGCCGCTTGCGGCTTTAATTATTATTATTATTATTTTTGTCAGCACAACTCGGCCATTTTTGACCCCCTTAGGCCCCGTGAAAAGTTGCGAAACTTGGCACACACCTCAGTCCCGGCGAAAATAGCGATATTCTGGGGTCCGCGTGCACGCCAATGTAAAAATGCCTCGACGGCGCCCCCTAGAAACGCCAAAAATGGCCTCTAGAATGGGGAAAAAACATTTTAGTTTGACGTAGGACGACGAAATTCGGTACACATGTCTATCACATCAAGACAAGTAAAAAAGTCATTGAAACGCCTGTTGTCATGGCAACGGGCTTTCCGCCATCTTGGCGTTTGCGGCCATTTTTTTGCCCGTTTTTGTCAATTTGGGCGCATCGCATTTGAACGAACTAGTCTGAGGCGATTCATGCTATTGGCTCCACATTCGCCATGGAGCTTCGTGACAAGATGGGGACCAAAAGTTATTCAAATCTTTTTGATAGGTGAAAGCATGTTACCGTGGCAACCCATGGAAAAAAGCGATCTCGCCATGAAACACGGTTCACTCATATCTTCGCAGAAATACATCCGATCGGAACCAAAATTAAAATAATTCATGTTTGGTAGGTCCTTCACGCAATGTAATATGTATTGTGGGGGGGGCGCATTTTGGGGGGGGCCCCTAGGGGCCCGATAGTCTACTTTGACCTAGGGCTACGAAATTCGGTACACATGTATAAGTAACCAAGACGAGCAAAAAACTCTATTGACAACCTGTTACCATGGCAACGGGGTGTCCGCCATCTTGGCGTTTATTCCCTTTTTATCACTTTAAGCGCATCATATTTGAACGAACTAGTCTGAGGGGATTCATGCTATTGGCTCCACATTCCCCATGGAGCTTCGTGACAAGATGGGGACAAAAAGTTATTCAAATCTTTCTGATAGGAGAAAGCGTGTTACCGTGGCAACCCATGGAAAAACGCGTTCTCGCCATGAAACACGGTTTGCTTATATCTCTGCCAAAATGCATCCGATCGGAACCAAAATTCCAATAATTCATATTTGGCAGGTCCTTAACGCATTGTAATATGTATTGTGGGGGGGGCACATTTTGGGGGTGGCCCCTAGGGGCCCGATCGTCTACTTTGAGCTAGGGCTACGAAATTCGGCACACATGTGTATCAACCCAAGACAAGCAAAAAACTTCATTGTGCAGCCGTTACCATGGCAACGAGGTGTCCGCCATCTTGGAAAAAAAACCTTCTCGCCATGAAACACGGTTTGCTTATATCTTTGCACAAATTCATACGATGTGCACCAAAACTGTAACTATTCAGATTTGGTAGGTCCTTAACACATTATAGAATGTATTGTGGGGGGGACACTTTTTGGGGGGGCCCCTAGGGGCCCGATCGTCTACTTTCATCTCGGGCTACGAAATTCGGCACACATGTGTATCATCCCAAGACAAGCTAAAAAGTCAATGAAACACATGTTGCCATGGTAACGGGCTGTCCGCCATCTTGGCGTTTACACACATTCTTTTCTCAATATGTGAATTGTATTTCTCTATTAAAATGAACTGGCTGTGCGGGTCCTTCACATGTAGCATTAGGAGAACCAGGACTCGGGTGGAGGGTTCGGCATGAGGCGAGGACCCGATGGATGCCGCTTGCGGCTTTAATTAGGGTCCGAGCCATACGAAGTATGGCAAGGCCCTATTGTTATTGTAATGTTTATTCTTCTCAGCACAACTCACTCAATTTTGACCCCCTTAGACCCCGTGAAAAGTTGCGAAACTTGGCACACACCTCAGTCCCGGCGAAAATAGCGATATTCTGGGGTCCGCGTGCACGCCAATGTGAAAATGCCTCGACGGCGCCCCCTAGAAACGCCAAAAATGGCCTCTAGAATGGGGGAAAAAAATTTTAGTTTGACGTAGGACGACTAAATTCGGTACACATGTCTATCACATCCAGACAAGTAAAAAAGTCATTGAAACGTCTGTTGTCATGGCAACGGGCTTTCCGCCATCTTGGCGTTTGCGGCCATTTTTTTGCCCGTTTTTGTCAATTTGGGCGCATCGCATTTGAACGAACTAGTCTGAGGCGAATCATGCTATTGGCTCCACATTCGCCATGGAGCTTCGTGACAAGATGGGGACCAAAACTTATTCAAATCTTTTTGATAGGCGAAAGCGTGTTACCGTGGCAACCCATGGAAAAAAGCGATCTCGCCATGAAACACGGTTCACTCATATCTTCGCAGAAATACATCCGATCGGAACCAAAATTACAATAATTCATGTTTGGTAGGTCCTTCACGCATTGTATTATGTATTGTGGGGGGGGGCGCATTTTGGGGGGGCCCCTAGGGGCCCGATAGTCTACTTTGACCTAGGGCTACGAAATTCGGTACACATGTATAAGTAACCAAGACGAGCAAAAAACTCCATTGAGAACCTGTTACCATGGCAACGGGGTGTCCGCCATCTTGGCGTTTATGCCCTTTTTATCACTTTAAGCACAACGTATTTCAACGAACTAGTCTGAGGGGATTCAGGCTATTGGCTCCACATTCGCCATGGATCTTCGTGACAAGATGGGAACCAAAAGTTATTCAAATCTTTCTGATAGGAGAAAGCATGTTACCGTTGCAACCCATGGAAAAAAGCGTTCTCGCCATGAAACACGGTTTGCTTATATCTGCAGAAATGCATCCGATCGGAACCAAAATTCCAATAATTCATATTTGGTAGGTCCTTCACGCATTGTAATATGTATTGTGGGGGGGGCACATTTTGGGGGGAGCCCCTAGGGGCCCGATCGTCTACTTTGAGCTAGGGCTACGAAATTCGGCACACATGTGTATCAACCCAAGACAAGCAAAAAACTTCATTGAGCAGCCGTTACCATGGCAACGGGGTATCCGCCATCTTGGAAAAAAAACCTTCTCGCCATGAAACATGGTTTGCTTATATCTTTGCACAAATTCATACGATGTGCACCAAAACTTTAACTATTCATATTTGGTAGGTCCTTAACACATTATATAATGTATTGTGGGGGGGGCACGTTTTGGGGGTGGCCCCTAGGGGCCCGATCGTCTACTTTGACCTATGGCTACGAAATTCGGCACACATGTATAACAACCCAAGGCGAGTAAAAAGTGCATTGACCACCTGTTACCATGGCAATGGGGTGTCCGCCATCTTGGCGTTTACGCCCATTTAGCACTGTATGTGCATTGTTTTTTAACAAACTAGTTTTGGATTCGTGCCTTTTACTTCACATCCACCCGGAAGCTTTGTGGCAAGTTCGGGTGGAGGGTTCGGCATGAGGGGAGGACCCGATGGATGCCGCTTGTTATTATTAGGGTCCGAGCCATACGAAGTATGGCAAGGCCCTATTGTTATTGTAATGTTTATTCTTCTCAGCACAACTCACTCAATTTTGACCCCCTTAGACCCCGTGAAAAGTTGCGAAACTTGGCACACACCTCAGTCCCGGCGAAAATAGCGATATTCTGGGGTCCGCGTGCACGCCAATGTGAAAATGCCTCGACGGCGCCCCCTAGAAACGCCAAAAATGGCCTCTAGAATGGGGGGAAAAAAATTTTAGTTTGACGTAGGACGAGGAAATTCAGTACACATGTCTATCACATCCAGACAAGTAAAAAAGTCATTGAAACGTCTGTTGTCATGGCAACGGGCTTTCCGCCATCTTGGCGTTTGCGGCCATTTTTTTGCCCGTTTTTGTCAATTTGGGCGCATCGCATTTGAACGAACTAGTCTGAGGCGAATCATGCTATTGGCTCCACATTCGCCATGGAGCTTCGTGACAAGATGGGGACCAAAAGTTATTCAAATCTTTTTGATAGGCGAAAGCGTGTTACCGTGGCAACCCATGGAAAAAAGCGATCTCGCCATGAAACACGGTTCACTCATATCTTCGCAGAAATACATCCGATCGGAACCAAAATTACAATAATTCATGTTTGGTAGGTCCTTCACGCATTGTAATATGTATTGTGGGGGGGGGGCGCATTTTGGGGGGGCCCCTAGGGGCCCGATAGTCTACTTTGACCTAGGGCTACGAAATTCGGTACACATGTATAAGTAACCAAGACGAGCAAAAAACTCCATTGAGAACCTGTTACCATGGCAACGGGGTGTCCGCCATCTTGGCGTTTATGCCCTTTTTATCACTTTAAGCACAACGTATTTCAACGAACTAGTCTGAGGGGATTCAGGCTATTGGCTCCACATTCGCCATGGAGCTTCGTGACAAGATGGGGACCAAAAGTTATTCAAATCTTTCTGATAGGAGAAAGCGTGTTACCGTGGCAACCCATGGAATAAAGCGTTCTCGCCATGAAACACGGTTTGCTTATATCTCTGCAGAAATGCATCCGATCGGAACCAAAATTCCAATAATTTATATTTGGTAGGTCCTTCACGCATTGTAATATGTATTGTGGGGGGGACACATTTTGGGGGGGCCCCTAGGGGCCCGATCGTCTACTTTGATCTAGGGCTACGAAATTCGGCACACATGTGTATCAACCCAAGACAAGCAAAAAACTTCATTGTGCAGCCATTACCATGGCAACAGGGTGTCCGCCATCTTGGAAAAAACCTTCTCGCAATTAAACACGGTTTGCTTATATCTTTGCACAAATTCATGCGATGTGCACCAAAACTTTAACTATTCATATTTGGTAGGTCCTTAACACATTATAGAATGTATTGTGGGGAGGGCACTTTTTGGGGGGGGCCCTCAGGGGCCCGATCGTCTACTTTCACCTATGGCTATGAAATTCGACACACATGTGTAACAACCCAAGGTGAGTAAAAAAGTGCATTGACCACCTGTTACCATGGCAACGGGGTGTCCGCCATCTTGGCGTTTACGCCCATTTAGCACTGTATGTGCATTGTTTTTGAACAAACTAGTTTTGGATTCGTGCCTTTTACTTCACATCCACCCGGAAGCTTTGTGGCGAGTTCGGGTGGAGGATTCGGCATGAGGCGAGGACCCGATGGATGCCGCTTGCGGCTTTAATTATTAGGGTCCTCGCCATACGAAGTATGGCAGGGCCCTATTGTTATTGTAATGTTTATTATTATTATTAGGGTCCGAGCCATACGAAGTATGGCAGGGCCCTATTGTTATTGTAATGTTTATTATTATTCTCCTCGTTCTGAGCACAAATCGGCTATTTTTCACCCCCTTAGGCCCCGTGAAAAGTTGCGAAACTTGGCACACACCTCAGTCCCGGCGAAAATAGCGATATTCTGGGGTCCGCGTGCACGCCAATGCAAAAATGCCTCGACGGCGCCCCCTAGAAACGCCAAAAATGGCCTCTAGAATGGGGTCAAAAAAATTTAGTTTGACGTAGGACGACAAAATTCGGTACACATGTCTATCACATCAAGACAAGTAAAAAAGTCATTGAAACGCCTGTTGTCATGGCAACGGGCTTTCCGCCATCTTGGCGTTTGCGGCCATTTTTTGGCCCGTTTTTGTCAATTTGGGCGCATCGCATTTGAACGAACTAGTCTGAGGCGATTCATGCTATTGGCTCCACATTCGCCATGGAGCTTCGTGACAAGATGGGTACCAAAAGTTATTCAAATCTTTTTGATAGGAGAAAGCGTGTTACCGTGGCAACCCATGGAAAAAAGCGTTCTCGCCATGAAACACGGTTCACTCATATCTTCGCAGAAATACATCCGATCGGAACCAAAATTAAAATAATTCATGTTTGGTGGGTCCTTCACGCATTGTAATATGTATTGTGGGTGGGGCGCATTTTGGGGGGGGGCCCCTAGGGGCCCGATAGTCTACTTTGACCTATGGCTATGAAATTCGGTACACATGTATAAGTAACCAAGACGAGCAAAAAACTCTATTGAGAACCTGTTACCATGGCAACGGGGTGTCCGCCATCTTGGCGTTTATGCCCTTTTTATCACTTTAAGCGCATCGCATTTGAACGAACTAGTCTGAGGGGATTCAGGCTATTGGCTCCACATTCGCGATGGAGCTTCGTGACAAGATGGGGACCAAAAGCTATTCAAATCTTTCTGATAGGAGAAAGCGTGTTACCGTGGCAACCCATGGAAAAAAGCGTTCTCGCCATGAAACACGGTTCACTCATATCTTCGCAGAAATACATCCGATCGGAACCAAAATTCAGATAATTCATATTTGGTAGGTCCTTAACGCATTGTAATATGTATTGTGGGGGGGGGCACATTTTCGGGGGGGCCCCTAGGGGCCCGATTGTCTACTTTGACCTATGGCTACGAAATTCGGTACACATGTATAAGTAACCAAGACGAGCAAAAAAACTCTATTGAGAACCTGTTACCATGGCAACGGGGTTTCCGCCATCTTGGCGTTTATGCCCTTTTTATCACTTTAAGCGCATCGTATTTGAACGAACTAGTCTGAGGCGATTCATGCTATTGGCTCCACATTCGCCATGGAGCTTCGTGACAAGATGGGGACCAAAAGTTATTCAAATCTTTCTGATAGGAGAAAGCTTGTTACCGTGGCAACCCATGGAAAAAAGCGTTCTCGCCATGAAACACGGTTTGCTTATATCTCTGCAGAAATGCATCCGATCGGAACCAAAATTCCAATCATTCATATTTGGTAGGTCCTTAACGCATTGTAATATGTATTGTGGAGGGGGCACATTTTGGGGGCGGCCCCTAGGGGCCCGATCGTCTACTTTGACCTAGGGCTACGAAATTCGGTACACATGTATAAGTAACCAAGACGAGCAAAAAACTCAATTAAGCACCTGTTACCATGGCAACGGTGTGTCCGCCATCTTGAAAAAAATACTCCTCGCCATGAAACACGGTTCACTCATATCTTCGCAGAAATAGATCCCATTGGAACCAAAATTCCAATAATTCATATTTGATAGGTCCTTAATGCATTGTCATATGTATTGTGGGGGGGGTCACATTTTTGGGGGGCCCCTGGGGGCCCGATCGTCTACTTTCACTTAGGGCTATGAAATTCGGCACACATGTGTATCAACCCAAGTAAAGCAAAAAACTCAATTAACAACCTGTTACCATGGCAACGGAGTGTCCGCCATCTTGGAAAAAAACCTTCTCGCCATGAAACACCGTTTGCTTATATCTTCGCACATATTCATGCGATGTGCACCAAAACTGTAAATATTAATATTTGGTAGGTCCTTAACAAATTATAGAATGTATTGTGGGGGGGGCACTTTTTGGGGGTGGCCCCTAGGGGCCCGATTGTCTACTTAGACCTAGGGATACGAAATTCGGTACACATGTGTAACAACCCAAGGCGAGTAAAAAAGTGCATTGACCACCTGTTACCATGGCAATGGGGTGTCCGCCATCTTGGCGTTTACGCCCATTTAGCACTGTATGTGCATTGTTTTTGAACAAACTAGTTTTGGATTCGTGCCTTTTACTTCACATCCACCCGGAAGCTTTGTGGCGAGTTCGGGTGGAGGGTTCGGCATGAGGCGAGGACCCGATGGATGCCGCTTGCGGCTTTAATTATTATTATTATTATTTTTGTCAGCACAACTCGGCCATTTTTGACCCCCTTAGGCCCCGTGAAAAGTTGCGAAACTTGGCACACACCTCAGTCCCGGCGAAAATAGCGATATTCTGGGGTCCGCGTGCACGCCAATGTAAAAATGCCTCGACGGCGCCCCCTAGAAACGCCAAAAATGGCCTCTAGAATGGGGAAAAAACATTTTAGTTTGACGTAGGATGACGAAATTCGGTACACATGTCTATCACATCAAGACAAGTAAAAAAGTCATTAAAACGCCTGTTGTCATGGCAACGGGCTTTCCGCCATCTTGGCGTTTGCGGCCATTTTTTTGCCCGTTTTTGTCAATTTGGGCGCATCGCATTTGAACGAACTAGTCTGAGGCGATTCATGCTATTGGCTCCACATTCGCCATGGAGCTTCGTGACAAGATGGGGACCAAAAGTTATTCAAATCTTTTTGATAGGCGAAAGCATGTTACCGTGGCAACCCATGGAAAAAAGCGATCTCGCCATGAAACACGGTTCACTCATATCTTCGCAGAAATACATCCGATCGGAACCAAAATTAAAATAATTCATGTTTGGTAGGTCCTTCACGCAATGTAATATGTATTGTGGGGGGGGCGCATTTTGGGGGGGGGGCCCTAGGGGCCCGATAGTCTACTTTGACCTAGGGCTACGAAATTCGGTACACATGTATAAGTAACCAAGACGAGCAAAAAACTCTATTGACAACCTGTTACCATGGCAACGGGGTGTCCGCCATCTTGGCGTTTATTCCCTTTTTATCACTTTAAGCGCATCATATTTGAACGAACTAGTCTGAGGGGATTCATGCTATTGGCTCCACATTCCCCATGGAGCTTCGTGACAAGATGGGGACAAAAAGTTATTCAAATCTTTCTGATAGGAGAAAGCGTGTTACCGTGGCAACCCATGGAAAAAAGCGTTCTCGCCATGAAACACGGTTTGCTTATATCTCTGCCAAAATGCATCCGATCGGAACCAAAATTCCAATAATTCATATTTGGCAGGTCCTTAACGCATTGTAATATGTATTGTGGGGGGGGCACATTTTGGGGGTGGCCCCTAGGGGCCCGATCGTCTACTTTGAGCTAGGGCTACGAAATTCGGCACACATGTGTATCAACCCAAGACAAGCAAAAAACTTCATTGTGCAGCCGTTACCATGGCAACGAGGTGTCCGCCATCTTGGAAAAAAAACCTTCTCGCCATGAAACACGGTTTGCTTATATCTTTGCACAAATTCATACGATGTGCACCAAAACTGTAACTATTCAGATTTGGTAGGTCCTTAACACATTATATAATGTATTGTGGGGGGGACACTTTTTGGGGGGGCCCCTAGGGGCCCGATCGTCTACTTTCATCTCGGGCTACGAAATTCGGCACACATGTGTATCATCCCAAGACAAGCTAAAAAGGCAATGAAACACATGTTGCCATGGTAACGGGCTGTCCGCCATCTTGGCGTTTACACACATTCTTTTCTCAATATGTGAATTGTATTTCTCTATTAAAATGAACTGGCTGTGCGGGTCCTTCACATGTAGCATTAGGAGAACCAGGACTCGGGTGGAGGGTTCGGCATGAGGCGAGGACCCGATGGATGCCGCTTGCGGCTTTAATTATTAGGGTCCGAGCCATACGAAGTATGGCAGGGCCCTATTGTTATTGTAATGTTTATTATTATTATTTTTGTCAGCACAACTCGGCCATTTTTGACCCACTCAGCCCCCGTGAAAAGTTGCGAAACTTGGCACACACCTCAGTCCCGGCGAAAATAGCGATATTCTGGGGTCCGCGTGCACGCCAATGTGAAAATGCCTCGACGGCGCCCCCTAGAAACGCCAAAAATGGCCTCTAGAATGGGGGAAAAAATTTTTAGTTTGACGTAGGACGACGAAATTCGGTACACATGTCTATCACATCCAGACAAGTAAAAAAGTCATTGAAACGTCTGTTGTCATGGCAACGGGCTTTCCGCCATCTTGGCGTTTGCGGCCATTTTTTTGCCCGTTTTTGTCAATTTGGGCGCATCGCATTTGAACGAACTAGTCTGAGGCGATTCATGCTATTGGCTCCACATTCGCCATGGAGCTTCGTGACAAGATGGGTACCAAAAGTTATTCAAATCTTTTTGATAGGAGAACGCGTGTTACCGTGGCAACCCATGGAAAAAAGCGTTCTCGCCATGAAACACGGTTCACTCATATCTTCGCAGAAATACATCCCATCGGAACCAAAATTAAAATAATTCATATTTGGTAGGTCCTTCACGCATTGTAATATGTATTGTGGGTGGGGCGCATTTTGGGGGGGGCCCCTAGGGGCCCGATCGTCTATTTTGACCTATGGCTACGAAATTCGGTACACATGTATAAGTAACCAAGACGAGCAAAAAACTCTATTGAGAACCTGTTACCATGGCAACGGGGTGTCCGCCATCTTGGCGTTTATGCCCTTTTTATCACTTTAAGCGCATCGAATTTGAACGAACTAGTCTGAGGGGATTCATGCTATTGGCTCCACATTCACCATGGAGCTTCCTGACAAGATGGGGACCAAAAGTTATTCAAATCTTTCTGATAGGAGAAAGTGTGTTACCGTGGCAACCCATGGAAAAACGCGTTCTCGCCATGAAACACGGTTTGCTTATATCTTCGCAGAAATGCATCCGATCGGAACCAAAATTCCAATAATTCATATTTGGTAGGTCCTTCACGCATTGTAATATGTATTGTGGGGGGGGGGGCACATTTTGGGGGGGGCCCCTAGGGGCCCGATTGTCTACTTTGAGCTAGGGCTACGAAATTCGGCACACATGTGTATCAACCCGAGACAAGCATAAAACTCAATTAAGCACCTGTTACCATGGCACTGGAGTGTCCGCCATCTTGGAAAAAAACCTTCTCGCCATGAAACACGGTTTGCTTATATCTTTGCACAAATTCATGCGATGTGCACCAAAACTTTAACTATTCATATTTGGTAGGTCCTTAACACATTATAGAATGTATTGTGGGGGGGGGCACTTTTTGGGGGGGGCCCTCAGGGGCCCGATTGTCTACTTTCATCTTAGGCTACGAAATTCGGCACACATGTGTAACAACCCAAGGCGAGTAAAAAAGTGCATTGACCACCTGTTAACATGGCAACATGGTGTCCGCCATCTTGGCGTTTATGCCTATTTATTACTGAATGTGCATTATTTTTTAACAAACTAGTTTTGGATTCATGCCTTTTACTTCACATCTACCCGGAAGCTTTGTGGTGAGTTCGGGTGGAGGGTTCGGCATGAGGCGAGGACCCGATGGATGCCGCTTGCGGCTTTAATTATTAGGGTCCTCGCCATACGAAGTATGGCAGGGCCCTATTGTTATTGTAATGTTTATTAGGGTCCGAGCCATACGAAGTATGGCAGGGCCCTATTGTTATTGTAATGTTTATTATTATTCTCCTCGTTCTGAGCACAACTCGGCTATTTTTCACCCCCTTAGGCCCCGTGAAAAGTTGCGAAACTTGGCACACACCTCAGTCCCGGCGAAAATAGCGATATTCTGGGGTCCGCGTGCACGCCAATGCAAACATGCCTCGACGGCGCCCCCTAGAAACGCCAAAAATGGCCTCTAGAATGAGGTCAAAAAAATTTAGTTTGACGTAGGACGACAAAATTCGGTACACATGTCTATCACATCAAGACAAGTAAAAAAGTCATTGAAACGCCTGTTGTCATGGCAACGGGCTTTCCGCCATCTTGGCGTTTGCGGCCATTTTTTGGCCCGTTTTTGTCAATTTGGGCGCATCGCATTTGAACGAACTAGTCTGAGGCGATTCATGCTATTGGCTCCACATTCGCCATGGAGCTTCGTGACAAGATGGGTACCAAAAGTTATTCAAATCTTTTTGATAGGAGAAAGCGTGTTACCGTGGCAACCCATGGAAAAAAGCGTTCTCGCCATGAAACACGGTTCACTCATATCTTCGCAGAAATACATCCGATCGGAACCAAAATTAAAATAATTCATGTTTGGTAGGTCCTTCACGCATTGTAATATGTATTGTGGGTGGGGCGCATTTTGGGGGGGGGCCCCTAGGGGCCCGATAGTCTACTTTGACCTATGGCTATGAAATTCGGTACACATGTATAAGTAACCAAGACGAGCAAAAAACTCTATTGAGAACCTGTTACCATGGCAACGGGGTGTCCGCCATCTTGGCGTTTATGCCCTTTTTATCACTTTAAGCGCATCGCATTTGAACGAACTAGTCTGAGGGGATTCAGGCTATTGGCTCCACATTCGCGATGGAGCTTCGTGACAAGATGGGGACCAAAAGCTATTCAAATCTTTCTGATAGGAGAAAGCGTGTTACCGTGGCAACCCATGGAAAAAAGCGTTCTCGCCATGAAACACGGTTCACTCATATCTTCGCAGAAATACATCCGATCGGAACCAAAATTCAGATAATTCATATTTGGTAGGTCCTTAACGCATTGTAATATGTATTGTGGGGGGGGGCACATTTTCGGGGGGGCCCCTAGGGGCCCGATTGTCTACTTTGACCTATGGCTACGAAATTCGGTACACATGTATAAGTAACCAAGACGAGCAAAAAAACTCTATTGAGAACCTGTTACCATGGCAACGGGGTGTCCGCCATCTTGGCGTTTATGCCCTTTTTATCACTTTAAGCGCATCGTATTTGAACGAACTAGTCTGAGGCGATTCATGCTATTGGCTCCACATTCGCCATGGAGCTTCGTGACAAGATGGGGACCAAAAGTTATTCAAATCTTTCTGATAGGAGAAAGCTTGTTACCGTGGCAACCCATGGAAAAAAGCGTTCTCGCCATGAAACACGGTTTGCTTATATCTCTGCAGAAATGCATCCGATCGGAACCAAAATTCCAATCATTCATATTTGGTAGGTCCTTAACGCATTGTAATATGTATTGTGGAGGGGGCACATTTTGGGGGCGGCCCCTAGGGGCCCGATCGTCTACTTTGACCTAGGGCTACGAAATTCGGTACACATGTATAAGTAACCAAGACGAGCAAAAAACTCTATTGAGAACCTGTTACCATGGCAACGGGGTGTCCGCCATCTTGAAAAAAATACTCCTCGCCATGAAACACGGTTCACTCATATCTTCGCAGAAATACATCCGATCGGAACCAAAATTCCAATACTTCATATTTGGTAGGTCCTTAACGCATTGTAATATGTATTGTAGGGGGGGGGGGGCACATTTTGGGGGGGCCCCTAGGGGCCCGATCGTCTACTTTGAGCTAGGGCTACGAAATCCGGCACACATGTGTATCAACCCTAGACAAGCAAAAAACTCAATTAAGCACCTGTTACCATGGCAATGGAGTGTCCGCTGTGGTGGAAAATACTCTGGTCTTGAGAAGTTGTAATACATCTAAGAGTCAACTGTCTTCTTACAATGAACATTTTATTATAAACTAATACAAGCACACGCTGGAGCTTGGAGAGAGAACTCTCTCTCCAGATGCTGAAGTAACACCCAATTATAAACCATGCTTAACTCCTCCTAGTTGCTGAGCACACCATATGAAACAATCATTATCTCTTATTTAAGACTAAACTGAACTCACTAAGCATCAATCACTTACTATATTACTTTATTACCTTTAACCTCTAACCTTTAGACAACTGGTCAACCAAGCAGTTGACAAAAACCGATGCCCTGCAGGAAACTCTTCCTGTCTCAGACTTTGTCTGCACATTCCAGACAAGGATCATATAACTTAAAGAAAGCTTTGTGCATAGACACAAAACACAGCAGGATCACAGCAAATCAATGCATATATGTCTAATACTTAATACAAACCAAACTCATAACAATTTTCCCCAACACACTCCCTCCTCTTGGTCCTACAGGACCAACAATAAGAAGAGAAATTGTTATCAGAATGCAAAAATACATACAGAAGACAACATTCTCAAAACATCAGGAGCCTCATGCCTATCAGGTTTTAAAAGAATCTTTCAGAAATTACAATAGTGAGGAGCCATTTGCTTCAGCTTCAAAATCTGAGTCTAACAATAAATGTAAGAAAAGTGGAAACAAATCATTCCTCTTAGGGGGTGACAGAGGTGCAGTGAAGACACTGTCGGCGTTCTGGTGGGACTTGGCATATCACAGTGGCAGTGGAGCGCTTTTTTGTCTTCACCTCACACTGATCTTGCTTGAGAGCGAAGGCTGGTCTTCAGGTGTGAGAGTAGACTATCTCACTTACCCACGCAACCACAGGGATTATTCTGCCCTTTGTTGGGTGGTGCATTATTCTTCTGTAATTTCAGACTGAAGAGCTTCAGGAGGTTCAAGCAATCTGTAGTGCCAAGCAGCTCACTCTGCGACCTTTACCGCTGTCTGGGTCGCCAGGAAAACCTGAAATGGCCTAAACCATCGATGTTGGTTCCAGTGCTGATGATTAAAGCTTCTTATCAGGACAAAATCTCCCGGCTGAAGTGAATAGAGCTGCGCAGATGCTGATTCATGAAGGGCAGCTTTCACCTGTGTGCAAATGCCTGAAAAGGGTTCTTATGAGGTTAGGACAGTATGTTAAAACATTACTTTCACACAGAGCTGTCTGAACAGGCAGTCTTGGAAGGAACCATGCCCACTTGGGTGAGGGTCCTGCAAAAAGAATCACAAAAAGGCCCATGTTTCCATGTTACGCATATACATCAGAACCAGAAAAAGTACTTTTGGTCCAAGGAAGACCTGAAAAGAGAGCCAGAAGGAAATTTCCCCGTCTGCAACCTGTGGGAGGAAAACATTCAGGAAAATGGCATCCAGAAAGTCATTCATAAGAGAGCGCCAAAACATGGACTTGTTTTCAGCTAAAGAGTAAGCTCAAGTAACGAGAACTGAGACGGGAGAGCTGCAGCCTCCACCATGTCACAGTCAGAGCAAACAGCATCAAAAGGAAAATCAAGTCAGGGTCAACTAGAGGTCGGTCAGGGGCCAGGCCTGGGGGGTGCAGAGGATAGTCAGTTTAAGCTAAACAGTCATGGAGTAAAACATGAACAATACAAAGCAACAGTTAGGGCCACTCAGTTATCTGGTAGGTAATCATTCAAAGTAACCAAATTCATTTAATTAATTATTGCAAAGTTCCTATCAGGTAGTCTCATCTTAACCAACAACCAGAAAAAATCCTCTAGTACTGCATAGCAGGACATGTGTCAAACTGGACTCCCAGCAGTCTGACCAACACTTATCCATGCTGGAATTTCCTTTCTGATTTACTGCTCGTGTTGTTTATGTCATGTCTGCTAAATGACAGAAGCAGAACCACACTGAAGAATCTCTGCAAATATTAAATAAAGCTCATTCAGAACTGTTGATTTAATCAGTAATGTAGTCTAGTTTAGTCTCATGTCTCTCAGACTCCAACAGACCCATTCAGGAGCAACACACACAAAACTGAGATCATAATAAGACTGGCTTTCTATTCCAAATATATTGTGAACATAAGCATAAGCATAAAGCAACAAGATGTAAAACCATCTTTAACAGCTGGACTTCAGGTACTGAACAGCCAGAGACCTTCAGGTCATAATAAAGCTGTTAGTTTTCTATCTACATTTGAACTTAAGCAGCATTTAGAAACAAACTTCTAATACTGATGGTAAAGCTGTTTTCATCTACAACAACACGACGCACACATGTACGTGCACACACCCACAGCAGCATTTCTTCCTTAATGATTTTAATGCAAAGAAAAGGCCAAGGCTAACTGTTTAGCATAGTTAGCTTAACTTTGGAAGTATCAATACTGTTACAAATAATCTGCCTCATATTCATGTTAATTTTGAGGACATACAGGGCTTAAATGACTTGTTTGTTTACTTATTAAGCGTGTTAACTAAGAGACTGGTCTGTTTACTGGCAGCCATCGCAAGAGTTGCTTCTATTCTTTAAACAAAAATCATCTGATGTGTATTTTAACCACTGAGCATATCTGCTTTAATTCAAAATAATGAATTCAGATTAGGGATAAAACACCAGCTGTCAGCAAATAAAACACGGAGATTGTTGTACCTGTGTTGCATTCGCTGAAGTCGGGAAATTACAAAACTACCTTCTTATTTAATGTCATATAGCGGCTTATTTTTTCTCTTTTGACATCTATTCTGTCTCAAACATTAAAAACTTAGTATTCATCACTTTTTTTTTTTTTTTTTTTTTTTTTTTATAAGGCACAGCGTGCCAGAAGTTGACTTGTCTGTATGAACTGTTCAGCTTCCCTGCAGCAGAGCAGAGATGTCTGTGACATTGTTCAGTTGCAGAAGTCTGCAGGAGTGCAAAATTTTATGCATGCTCATAAATGTGGTATAAAGCTAAGCAGAAACAGCGAGTAAATGTTTGGTTGTAGGGCCTCATTTATTGGCCTGGTCTTGTGGATAATCATTCAGCTCGTATCACTCGATCTGCTCAGGAGTCAGACGCGCCACAGCCACCATGCTCTCCTCCAATCAGCATACAATCAGAAATTCATGCCAGGAAGTGCCCGACACATGTTCATCAAAGCTTCCTGGTAGATAAATCAGGTTCATATGTGTAAATAACAAAGAGTAACATGTAAAGGATCAGAAAGTAGGCAAAAGTTCAAGGAAGGAGATCCAGGTTTTCCACAGAAAACTGAGTGAACCGAACAGTCTTTCTGACAGAATCAGGGTGCAGCTTATTCCAGAAAACATCATCTGACTCTGTAGTCGGGGTGGGATTTGTGCTGAAAATCCCACAACTGAAACACAGTCTGAGGATAAGGAGGATCCATCACCTCCAGAGGTCAAAGGTGAAAATCCAGCTCAAATGTCCACCATAGGAGCCATATCCACACTGTTCACAGTCACAACCAACAGGGCTCTGCCAGACCCTCTGGTTCTGGGATCTCCAGGCCATCAGCAGCGGCCGGGTCCATGCAGCCACATCTGCATATCAGGTTCTGCTCCAGGACTCAGAGCTGACACAGAAGGGAGGTGGAATGATGCTGTAGGTTGTAGGGACCGTTTCTGCTCCAGTTTCCTGACTGACCACGCGTGACACCCAGAACTCTACGGTGACCCGGATCAAGAACTCACTCTCCCCCAGCCCCTCCTCTGAATCCCCTCAGGCAGGATAGACAATTTTAGGTCCAAGCTGCATGCTGACAAGGGTTTAGAAGGGAACGCTGCAATGTGTCCAACACCATACAGCAGACGAGCTTTTGAGACTGAACCATTTGGTCATGTGGTGTATTTTCTTCTCCAGTAAGGGGAAAATAAAGATCATAGCCTCATAATTATAATAGTTTTCTTCTGAATCCTGAGGCAAACATATTATGTGGACCATGTTCTGTGCTGTGAACATCCTGTAACTTGAACATTACATTGTAATTGTGTGTGTGAGACTATATTATCAGTGGATTCATAACTCAGTTCTCTCCTGGGAAAGCTGAACATGATCTTGCTAAGAAGATACACTTGTTCTGAGAACTTCTCTTCTCGCCGTTAGCTCACATTTAGCTAAAGTGAACTTATTGCAAGGGAAATTTACTCTAGCAAAGTTACGTTGGTTCACCATTCCTATTTTAAGGTCAAGAATTTTCTTTTTTTCCTAACATTATGCTTATTTTCAGCATCCTTCAGCTGCATTATTTATTTCCAGTTTATCTAGATTTATTTAGACATGCTAGGCATAAATTAATAATTGCAGTAGTAAAGGAATAAAAATCACCTTATGAATGTCTGAAAGGGAACAGACAGAAACCTAAGCTTATTGCCTACACAATGTACAGTAATTTAACATAATAAGTTCCTAATACTATAAATCACATCTCTCACATTTCTGATTTTTCATTCTTAATATGTTGTTGCTCTTTAAAATGTTCTCAGGTGATAATAAAGAATTGCTTTTCCTTAGGAAAAGGGTTCCACATTCATACAGGGAGTGGCTTTTATGCTCTTATAAAAGCTTTAGGAAGAAAAGCACAAGCAGCTATTTTACACAGGATTTATATGTTTGTTTCTGCCTAACATGCTATGACATCATCTCCTTCAGTGAGCAGAAGGCCTTTAATGAACACACTCTTTTCCTCACTTCCTTCTCTCATACATTTTTTGTTGTTTGTTTTTTTTTTTTCTTTTTTTTTTTTTTTTCTTACTGCAGTAAATTAGATTTTACACAAACAATTCACTTCAACAGTTGGATGAATGCATGTGAATGGGTCGTGCCCCCACGTTTGTCTACCCCCACACAAGCTTCTAGGCTCTCCTGCGGCTTCACAAGACGTGGTTTTAATTCTCCACACAATCAGTCCAATGAAGTTTAACACAGGAAATTTTACACAACCACCCCAGTTTCCCCTCACATGAAGACAGAGATTTCAACTTCTTAATGGTGCTGTACATCAACCTCCTACTGCAAAGGAACTAGTTCTGTTTGCAGCGGATGTACACAGAGGGTCAATCCCACACCTTTGTAGAATTATCAGGCAAAATTCTCAATGTCTCCAGAAACCAGCCCACACAGTTTCTTCTCTGTTCCTCCTCACTCAAGATGGCTTTCCTCTCAATTTTCTAACTCAAGGTTGGCCTGGTCTTGCTTCTCGAGCTCACAGGACTTACTGACTAATTTACTGGTCTCGGTCTTGTAACTCACAAGATTTACTGGTCTGGTCTTGCTACGTCTAGCTCACAGCACTTACGACTTGGTCTTGTTACTCACAATTTTTAACTTAAACTTTAACCTAAACTTAACTTAAACTCACAGGATTTTATTTATGACGTCAACCTGATCTCGTCTTAAGTTATTCTCTTACCCCTTGAGTTATTCTTTCGATGAGGAGGTGAGGAGGAGAATCCCTGTCACAATGAGAATAATGAAGACAATTGACCACAAAACAGAAAAATATTGTGATTATTAATTAAAATATTGATTATTAATTTGTGATAAATTTCTAGTAATGTTTGACTCCAGTTTGAGTCTGAAAATTAATGTAAATTTAGAATAACACTTCTCACCATTGTCTTTTCACACTGGTTCAGAAGGAGTCCTGGCGTAGTCGACCACGGGTGGGAGAAAGACGTCCTGTCCTCTGAAATTCTCTAATTGAGGTTCTTAGGATGAATCTGTGGATTCAGGTGGCCAACCCGTCTATCCCCAACCTGGGCGGACTGACGCAGGATCCCGGACGAGCCCCCAAAAACTGTGGTGGAAAATACTCTGGTCTTGAGAAGTTGTAATACATCTAAGAGTCAACTGTCTTCTTACAATGAACATTTTATTATAAACTAATACAAGCACACGCTGGAGCTTGGAGAGAGAACTCTCTCTCCAGATGCTGAAGTAACACCCAATTATAAACCATGCTTAACTCCTCCTAGTTGCTGAGCACACCATATGAAACAATCATTATCTCTTATTTAAGACTAAACTGAACTCACTAAGCATCAATCACTTACTATATTACTTTATTACCTTTAACCTCTAACCTTTAGACAACTGGTCAACCAAGCAGTTGACAAAAACCGATGCCCTGCAGGAAACTCTTCCTGTCTCAGACTTTGTCTGCACATTCCAGACAAGGATCATATAACTTAAAGAAAGCTTTGTGCATAGACACAAAACACAGCAGGATCACAGCAAATCAATGCATATATGTCTAATACTTAATACAAACCAAACTCATAACAATTTTCCCCAACACCGCCATCTTGGAAAAAAACCTTCTCGCCATGAAACACGGTTTGCTTATATCTTTGCACAAATTCATGCGATGTGCACCAAAACTTTAACTATTCATATTTGGTAGGTCCTTAACACATTATAGAATGTATTGTGGGGGGGGGGGCACTTTCTGGGGGGGGCCCTCAGGAGCCCGATTGTCTACTTTCACCTATGGCTACGAAATCCGGCACACATGTGTAACAACCCAAGGCGAGTAAAAAAGTGCATTGACCACCTGTTACCATGGCAACGGGGTGTCCGCCATCTTGGTGTTTACGCCCATTTAGCACTGTATGTACATTGTTTTTGAACAAACTAGCTTTGGATTCGTGCCTTTTACTTCACATCCACCCGGAAGCTTTGTGGCGAGTTCGGGTGGAGGGTTCGGCATGAGGCGAGGACCCGATGGATGCCGCTTGCGGCTTTAATTATTATTATTATTATTATTCTCGTTCTCGTTCTAAGCACAACTCACTCAATTTTGACCCCCTTAGACCCCGTGAAAAGTTGCGAAACTTGGCACACACCTCACGTCCGGTGAAAATTTCGATAATTTGGCGTTTGTATGCACGCCAATGCAAAAATGCCTAGACAGCGCCCCCTAGAAACGCCAAAAATGGCCTCTAGAATGGGGAAAAAAAATTTTAGTTTGACGTAGGACGACGAAATTCGGTACACATGTCTATCACATCAAGACAAGTAAAAAACTCATTGAAACGCCTGTTGTCATGGCAACGGGCTGTCCGCCATCTTGGCGTTTGCGGCCATTTTTTGGCCCGTTTTTGTCAATTTGGGCGCATCGTATTTGAACAAACTAGTCTGAGGGGATTCATGCTATTGGCTCCACATTCGCCGTGGAGCTTCGTGACAAGATGGGGAGCAAAAGTTATTCAAATCTTTTTGATAGTAGAAAGCGTGTTACCGTGGCAACCCATGGAAAAAAGCGATCTCGCCATGAAACACGGTTCACTCATATCTTCGCAGAAATACATCCGATCGGAACCAAAATTAAAATAATTCATGTTTGGTAGGTCCTTCACGCATTGTAATATGTATTGTGGGGGGGCGCATTTTGGGGGGGGGGCCCTAGGGGCCCGATAGTCTACTTTGACCTAGGGCTACGAAATTCGGTACACATGTATAAGTAACCAAGACGAGCAAAAAACTCTATTGACAACCTGTTACCATGGCAACGGGGTGTCCGCCATCTTGGCGTTTATGCCCTTTTTATCACTTTAAGCACATCGTATTTCAACGAACTAGTCTGAGGGGATTCAGGCTATTGGCTCGACATTCGCCATGGAGCTTCGTGACAAGATGGGGACCAAAAGTTATTCAAATCTTTCTGATAGGAGAAAGCGTGTTACCGTGGCAACCCATGGAAAAAAGCGTTCTCGCCATGAAACACGGTTTGCTTATATTTCTGCAGAAATACATCCGATCGGAACCAAAATTCCAATAATTCATATTTGGTAGGTCCTTAACGCGTTGTAATATGTATTGTGGGGGGGGGCACATTTTGGGGGCGGCCCCTAGGGGCCCGATCGTCTACTTTGAGCTAGGGCTACGAAATTCGGCACACATGTGTATCAACCCGAGACAAGCATAAAACTCAATTAAGCACCTGTTACCATGGCACTGGAGTGTCCGCCATCTTGGAAAAAAGCCTTCTCGCCATGAAACACGGTTTGCTTATATCTTTGCACAAATTCATGCGATGTGCACCAAAACTTTAACTATTCATATTTGGTATGTCCTTGACACATTACAGAATGTATTGTGGGGGGGGCAGTTTTTTGGGGGGGGCCCTCAGAGGCCCGATCGTCTACTTTCACCTATGGCTATGAAATTCCACACACATGTGTAACAACGCAAGGCGAGTAAAAAAGTGCATTGACCACCTGTTACCATGGCAACGGGGTGTCCACCATCTTGGCGTTTTCGCCCATTTAGCACTGTATGTGCATTGTTTTTGGACAAACTACTTTTGGATTCGTGCCTTTTACTTCACATCCACCCGGAAGCTTTGTGGCGAGTTCGGGTGGAGGGTTCGGCATGAGGCGAGGACCCGATGGATGCCGCTTGCGGCTTTAATTATTATTATTATTATTCTCAGCAAAACTCACTCAATTTTGACCCCCTTAGACCCCGTGAAAAGTTGCGAAACTTGGCACACACCTCAGTCCCGGCGAAAATAGCGATATTCTGGGGTCCGCGTGCACGCCAATGTGAAAATGCCTCGACGGCGCCCCCTAGAAACGCCAAAAATGGCCTCTAGAATGGGGGAAAAATTTTTTAGTTTGACGTAGGACGACGAAATTCGGTACACATGTCTATCACATCCAGACAAGTAAAAAAGTCATTGAAACGCCGGTTGTCATGGCAACGGGCTTTCCGCCATCTTGGCGTTTGCGGCCATATTTTGGCCCGTTTTTGTCAATTTGGGCGCATCGCATTTGAACGAACTAGTCTGAGGCGATTCATGCTATTGGCTCCACATTCGCCATGGAGCTTCGTGACAAGATGGGGAGCAAAAGTTATTCAAATCTTTTTGATAGGAGAAAGCGTGTTACCGTGGCAACCCATGGAAAAAAGCGTTCTCGCCATGAAACACGGTTCACTCATATCTTCGCAGAAATACATCCGATCGGAACCAAAATTAAAATAATTCATGTTTGGTAGGTCCTTCACGCATTGTAATATGTATTGTGGGTGGGGCGCATTTTGGGGGGGGCCCCTAGGGGCCCGATCGTCTACTTTGACCTATGGCTACGAAATTCGGTACACATGTATAAGTAACCAAGACGAGCAAAAAACTCTATTGAGAACCTGTTACCATGGCAACGGGGTGTCTGCCATCTTGGCGTTTATGCCCTTTTAATCACTTTAAGCGCATCGTATTTGAACGAACTAGTCTGAGGGGATTCATGCTATTGGCTCCACATTCACCATGGAGCTTCCTGACAAGATGGGGACCAAAAGTTATTCAAATCTTTCTGATAGGAGAAAGCGTGTTACCGTGGCAACCCATGGAAAAACGCGTTCTCGCCATGAAACACGGTTTGCTTATATCTTCGCAGAAATGCATCCGATCGGAACCAAAATTCAAATTATTCATATTTGGTAGGTCCTTCACGCATTGTAATATGTATTGTGGGGGGGGGCACATTTTGGGGGGCCCCTAGGGGCCCGATAGTCTACTTTGAGCTAGGGCTACGAAATTCGGCACACATGTGTATCAACCCGAGACAAGCATAAAACTCAATTAAGCACCTGTTACCATGGCAACGGGGTGTCCGCCATCTTGGCGTTTACGCCCATTTAGCACTGTATGTGCATTGTTTTTGAACAAACTAGTTTTGGATTCGTGCCTTTTACTTCACATCCACCCGGAAGCTTTGTGGCGAGTTCGGGTGGAGGGTTCGGCATGAGGCGAGGACCCGATGGATGCCGCTTGCGGCTTTAATTATTATTATTAGGGTCCGAGCCATACGAAGTATGGCAAGGCCCTATTGTTATTGTAATGTTTATTATTTTAAGCACAACTCGCTCAATTTTGACCCCCTTAGACCCCGTGAAAAGTTGCGAAACTTGGCACACACCTCACGTCCGGTGAAAATTTCGATAATTTGGCGTTTGTATGCACGCCAATGCAAAAATGCCTCGACAGCGCCCCCTAGAAACGCCAAAAATGGCCTCTAGAATGGGGAAAAAAAATTTTAGTTTGACGTAGGACGACGAAATTCGGTACACATGTCTATCACATCAAGACAAGTAAAAAAGTCATTGAAACGCCTGTTGTCATGGCAACGGGCTTTCCGCCATCTTGGCGTTTGCGGCCATTTTTTTGCCCGTTTTTGTCAATTTGGGCGCATCGCATTTGAACGAACTAGTCTGAGGCGATTCATGCTATTGGCTCCACATTCGCCATGGAGCTTCGTGACGAGATGGGGACCAAAAGTTATTCAAATCTTTTTGATAGGCGAAAGCGTGTTACCGTGGCAACCCATGGAAAAAAGCGATCTCGCCATGAAACACGGTTCACTCATATCTTCGCAGAAATACATCCGATCGGAACCAAAATTAAAATAATTCATATTTGGTAGGTCCTTCACGCATTGTAATATATATTGTGGGGGGGGCGCATTTTGGGGGGGCCCCTAGGGGCCCGATCGTCTACTTTGAGCTAGGGCTACGAAATTCGGTACACATGTATAAGTAACCAAGACGAGCAAAAAACTCTATTGAGAACCTGTTACCATGGCAACGGGGTGGCCGCCATCTTGGCGTTTATGCCCTTTTTATCACTTTAAGCGCATCGTATTTGAACGAACTAGTCTGAGGGGATTCATGCTATTGGCTCCACATTCCCCATGGAGCTTCGTGACAAGATGGGGACAAAAAGTTATTCAAATCTTTCTGATAGGAGAAAGCGTGTTACCGTGGCAACCCATGGAAAAACGCGTTCTCGCCATGAAACACGGTTTGCTTATATCTCTGCCAAAATGCATCCGATTGGAACCAAAATTCCAATAATTCATATTTGGCAGGTCCTTAACGCGTTGTAATATGTATTGTGGGGGGGGCACATTTTGGGGGCGGCCCCTAGGGGCCCGATCGTCTACTTTGAGCTAGGGCTACGAAATTCGGCACACATGTGTATCAACCCAAGACAAGCAAAAAACTTCATTGTGCAGCCGTTACCATGGCAACGGGGTATCCGCCATCTTGGAAAAAAAACCTTCTCGCCATGAAACACGGTTTGCTTATATCTTTGCACAAATTCATACGATGTGCACCAAAACTGTAACTATTCATATTTGGTAGGTCCTTAACACATTATAGAATGTATTGTGGGGGGGACACTTTTTGGGGGGGCCCCTAGGGGCCCGATCGTCTACTTTCATCTCGGGCTACGAAATTCGGCACACATGTGTATCATCCCAAGACAAGCTAAAAAGTCAATGAAACACATGTTGCCATGGTAACGGGCTGTCCGCCATCTTGGCGTTTACACATTCTTTTCTCAATATGTGAATTGTATTTCTCTATTAAAATGAACTGGCTGTGCGGGTCCTTCACATGTAGCATTAGGAGAACCAGGACTCGGGTGGAGGGTTCGGCATGAGGCGAGGACCCGATGGATGCCGCTTGCGGCTTTAATTAGGGTCCGAGCCATACGAAGTATGGCAAGGCCCTATTGTTATTGTAATGTTTATTATTTTAAGCACAACTCGCTCAATTTTGACCCCCTTAGACCCCGTGAAAAGTTGCGAAACTTGGCACACACCTCACGTCCGGTGAAAATTTTGATAATTTGGCGTTTGTATGCACGCCAATGCAAAAATGCCTCGACAGCGCCCCCTAGAAACGCCAAAAATGGCCTCTAGAATGGGGAAAAAAAAATTTAGTTTGACGTAGGACGACGAAATTCGGTACACATGTCTATCACATCAAGACAAGTAAAAAAGTCATTGAAACGCCTGTTGTCATGGCAACGGGCTTTCCGCCATCTTGGCGTTTGCGGCCATTTTTTTGCCCGTTTTTGTCAATTTGGGCGCATCGCATTTGAACGAACTAGTCTGAGGCGATTCATGCTATTGGCTCCACATTCGCCATGGAGCTTCGTGACGAGATGGGGACCAAAAGTTATTCAAATCTTTTTGATAGGCGAAAGCGTGTTACCGTGGCAACCCATGGAAAAAAGCGATCTCGCCATGAAACACGGTTCACTCATATCTTCGCAGAAATACATCCGATCGGAACCAAAATTAAAATAATTCATATTTGGTAGGTCCTTCACGCATTGTAATATATATTGTGGGGGGGGCGCATTTTGGGGGGGCCCCTAGGGGCCCGATCGTCTACTTTGAGCTAGGGCTACGAAATTCGGTACACATGTATAAGTAACCAAGACGAGCAAAAAACTCTATTGAGAACCTGTTACCATGGCAACGGGGTGGCCGCCATCTTGGCGTTTATGCCCTTTTTATCACTTTAAGCGCATCGTATTTGAACGAACTAGTCTGAGGGGATTCATGCTATTGGCTCCACATTCCCCATGGAGCTTCGTGACAAGATGGGGACAAAAAGTTATTCAAATCTTTCTGATAGGAGAAAGCGTGTTACCGTGGCAACCCATGGAAAAACGCGTTCTCGCCATGAAACACGGTTTGCTTATATCTCTGCCAAAATGCATCCGATTGGAACCAAAATTCCAATAATTCATATTTGGCAGGTCCTTAACGCGTTGTAATATGTATTGTGGGGGGGGCACATTTTGGGGGGGGCCCCTAGGGGCCCGATCGTCTACTTTGAGCTAGGGCTACGAAATTCGGCACACATGTGTATCAACCCAAGACAAGCAAAAAACTTCATTGTGCAGCCGTTACCATGGCAACGGGGTATCCGCCATCTTGGAAAAAAAACCTTCTCGCCATGAAACACGGTTTGCTTATATCTTTGCACAAATTCATACGATGTGCACCAAAACTGTAACTATTCATATTTGGTAGGTCCTTAACACATTATAGAATGTATTGTGGGGGGGACACTTTTTGGGGGGGCCCCTAGGGGCCCGATCGTCTACTTTCATCTCGGGCTACGAAATTCGGCACACATGTGTATCATCCCAAGACAAGCTAAAAAGTCAATGAAACACATGTTGCCATGGTAACGGGCTGTCCGCCATCTTGGCGTTTACACATTCTTTTCTCAATATGTGAATTGTATTTCTCTATTAAAATGAACTGGCTGTGCGGGTCCTTCACATGTAGCATTAGGAGAACCAGGACTCGGGTGGAGGGTTCGGCATGAGGCGAGGACCCGATGGATGCCGCTTGCGGCTTTAATTAGGGTCCGAGCCATACGAAGTATGGCAGGGCCCTATTGTTATTGTAATGTTTATTAGGGTCCGAGCCATACGAAGTATGGCAGGGCCCTATTGTTATTGTAATGTTTATTATTATTCTCCTCGTTCTGAGCACAACTCGGCTATTTTTCACCCCCTTAGGCCCCGTGAAAAGTTGCGAAACTTGGCACACACCTCAGTCCCGGCGAAAATAGCGATATTCTGGGGTCCGCGTGCACGCCAATGCAAAAATGCCTCGACGGCGCCCCCTAGAAACGCCAAAAATGGCCTCTAGAATGGGGTCAAAAAAATTTAGTTTGACGTAGGACGACAAAATTCGGTACACATGTCTATCACATCAAGACAAGTAAAAAAGTCATTGAAACGCCTGTTGTCATGGCAACGGGCTTTCCGCCATCTTGGCGTTTGCGGCCATTTTTTGGCCCGTTTTTGTCAATTTGGGCGCATCGCATTTGAACGAACTAGTCTGAGGCGATTCATGCTATTGGCTCCACATTCGCCATGGAGCTTCGTGACAAGATGGGTACCAAAAGTTATTCAAATCTTTTTGATAGGAGAAAGCGTGTTACCGTGGCAACCCATGGAAAAAAGCGTTCTCGCCATGAAACACGGTTCACTCATATCTTCGCAGAAATACATCCGATCGGAACCAAAATTAAAATAATTCATGTTTGGTAGGTCCTTCACGCATTGTAATATGTATTGTGGGTGGGGCGCATTTTGGGGGGGGGCCCCTAGGGGCCCGATAGTCTACTTTGACCTATGGCTATGAAATTCGGTACACATGTATAAGTAACCAAGACGAGCAAAAAACTCTATTGAGAACCTGTTACCATGGCAACGGGGTGTCCGCCATCTTGGCGTTTATGCCCTTTTTATCACTTTAAGCGCATCGCATTTGAACAAACTAGTCTGAGGGGATTCAGGCTATTGGCTCCACATTCGCGATGGAGCTTCGTGACAAGATGGGGACCAAAAGCTATTCAAATCTTTCTGATAGGAGAAAGCGTGTTACCGTGGCAACCCATGGAAAAAAGCGTTCTCGCCATGAAACACGGTTCACTCATATCTTCGCAGAAATACATCCGATCGGAACCAAAATTCAGATAATTCATATTTGGTAGGTCCTTAACGCATTGTAATATGTATTGTGGGGGGGGGCACATTTTCGGGGGGGCCCCTAGGGGCCCGATTGTCTACTTTGACCTATGGCTACGAAATTCGGTACACATGTATAAGTAACCAAGACGAGCAAAAAAAACTCTATTGAGAACCTGTTACCATGGCAACGGGGTGTCCGCCATCTTGGCGTTTATGCCCTTTTTATCACTTTAAGCGCATCGTATTTGAACGAACTAGTCTGAGGCGATTCATGCTATTGGCTCCACATTCGCCATGGAGCTTCGTGACAAGATGGGGACCAAAAGTTATTCAAATCTTTCTGATAGGAGAAAGCTTGTTACCGTGGCAACCCATGGAAAAAAGCGTTCTCGCCATGAAACACGGTTTGCTTATATCTCTGCAGAAATGCATCCGATCGGAACCAAAATTCCAATCATTCATATTTGGTAGGTCCTTAACGCATTGTAATATGTATTGTGGAGGGGGCACATTTTGGGGGCGGCCCCTAGGGGCCCGATCGTCTACTTTGACCTAGGGCTACGAAATTCGGTACACATGTATAAGTAACCAAGACGAGCAAAAAACTCAATTAAGCACCTGTTACCATGGCAACGGTGTGTCCGCCATCTTGAAAAAAATACTCCTCGCCATGAAACACGGTTCACTCATATCTTCGCAGAAATAGATCCCATTGGAACCAAAATTCCAATAATTCATATTTGATAGGTCCTTAATGCATTGTCATATGTATTGTGGGGGGGGTCACATTTTTGGGGGGCCCCTGGGGGCCCGATCGTCTACTTTCACTTAGGGCTATGAAATTCGGCACACATGTGTATCAACCCAAGTAAAGCAAAAAACTCAATTAACAACCTGTTACCATGGCAACGGAGTGTCCGCCATCTTGGAAAAAAACCTTCTCGCCATGAAACACGGTTTGCTTATATCTTCGCACATATTCATGCGATGTGCACCAAAACTGTAAATATTAATATTTGGTAGGTCCTTAACAAATTATAGAATGTATTGTGGGGGGGGCACTTTTTGGGGGTGGCCCCTAGGGGCCCGATTGTCTACTTAGACCTAGGGATACGAAATTCGGTACACATGTGTAACAACCCAAGGCGAGTAAAAAAGTGCATTGACCACCTGTTACCATGGCAATGGGGTGTCCGCCATCTTGGCGTTTACGCCCATTTAGCACTGTATGTGCATTGTTTTTGAACAAACTAGTTTTGGATTCGTGCCTTTTACTTCACATCCACCCGGAAGCTTTGTGGCGAGTTCGGGTGGAGGGTTCGGCATGAGGCGAGGACCCGATGGATGCCGCTTGCGGCTTTAATTAGGGTCCGAGCCATACGAAGTATGGCAGGGCCCTATTGTTATTGTAATGTTTATTATTATTCTCCTCGTTCTGAGCACAACTCGGCCATTTTTGACCCCCTTAGGCCCCGTGAAAAGTTGCGAAACTTGGCACACACCTCAGTCCCGGCGAAAATAGCGATATTCTGGGGTCCGCGTGCACGCCAATGTGAAAATGCCTCGACGGCGCCCCCTAGAAACGCCAAAAATGGCCTCTAGAATGGGGGAAAAAAATTTTAGTTTGACGTAGGATGACGAAATTCGGTACACATGTCTATCACATCCAGACAAGTAAAAAAGTCATTGAAACGCCTGTTGTCATGGCAACGGGCTTTCCGCCATCTTGGCGTTTGCGGCCATTTTTTGGCCCGTTTTTGTCAATTTGGGCGCATCGCATTTGAACGAACTAGTCTGAGGCGAATCATGCTATTGGCTCCACATTCGCCATGGAGCTTCGTGACAAGATGGGGACCAAAAGTTATTCAAATCTTTTTGATAGGCGAAAGCGTGTTACCGTGGCAACCCATGGAAAAAAGCGATCTCGCCATGAAACACGGTTCACTCATATCTTCGCAGAAATACATCCGATCGGAACCAAAATTACAATAATTCATGTTTGGTAGGTCCTTCACGCATTGTAATATGTATTGTGGGGGGGGGCGCATTTTGGGGGGCCCCTAGGGGCCCGATAGTCTACTTTGACCTAGGGCTACGAAATTCGGTACACATGTATAAGTAACCAAGACGAGCAAAAAACTCTATTGACAACCTGTTACCATGGCAACGGGGTGTCCGCCATCTTGGCGTTTATGCCCTTTTTATCACTTTAAGCACATCGTATTTCAACGAACTAGTCTGAGGGGATTCAGGCTATTGGCTCCACATTCGCCATGGAGCTTCGTGACAAGATGGGGACCAAAAGTTATTCAAATCTTTCTGATAGGAGAAAGCGTGTTACCGTGGCAACCCATGGAAAAAAGCGTTCTCGCCATGAAACACGGTTTGCTTATATTTCTGCAGAAATACATCCGATCGGAACCAAAATTCCAATAATTCATATTTGGTAGGTCCTTAACGCGTTGTAATATGTATTGTGGGGGCGGCACATTTTGGGGGCGGCCCCTAGGGGCCCGATCGTCTTCTTTGAGCTAGGGCTACGAAATTCGGCACACATGTGTATCAGACCGAGACAAGCATAAAACTCAATTAAGCACCTGTTACCATGGCACTGGAGTGTCCGCCATCTTGGAAAAAAGCCTTCTCGCCATGAAACACGGTTTGCTTATATCTTTGCACAAATTCATGCGATGTGCACCAAAACTTTAACTATTCATATTTGGTAGGTCCTTGACACATTACAGAATTTTTTGTTGGGGGGGGCAGTTTTTTTGGGGGGGCCCTCAGGGGCCCGATCGTCTACTTTCACCTATGGCTATGAAATTCGACACACGTGTAACAACGCAAGGCGAGTAAAAAAGTGCATTGACCACCTGTTACCATGGCAACGGGGTGTCCGCCATCTTGCCGTTTACGCCCATTTAGCACTGTATGTGCATTGTTTTTTAACAAACTAGTTTTGGATTCGTGCCTTTTACTTCACATCCACCCGGAAGCTTTGTGGCGAGTTCGGGTGGAGGGTTCGGCATGAGGCGAGGACCCGATGGATGCCGCTTGCGGCTTTAATTATCATTATTATTATTATTCTCAGCACAACTCAATTTTGACCCCCTTAGACCCCGTGAAAAGTTCCGAAACTTGGCACACACCTCAGTCCTGGCGAAAATAGCGATATTCTGGGGTCCGCGTGCACGCCAATGTAAAAATGCCTCGACGGCGCCCCCTAGAAACGCCAAAAATGGCCTCTAGAATGGGGAAAAAAAATTTTAGTTTGACGTGGGACGACCAAATTCGGTACACATGTCTATCACATGAAGACAAGTAAAAAAGTCATTGAAACGCCTGTTGTCATGGCAACGGGTTGTCCGCCATCTTGGCGTTTGCGGCCATTTTTTGGCCCGTTTTTGTCAATTTGGGCGCGTCGCATTTGAACGAACTAGTCTGAGGGAATTCATCATATTGGCTCCACATTCGCCATGGAGCTTCGTGACAAGATGGGGACCAAAAGTTATTCAAATCTTTTTGATAAGCGAAAGCGTGTTACCGTGGCAACCCATGGAAAAAAGCGATCTCGCCATGAAACACGGTTCACTCATATCTTCGCAGAAATACATGTGATCGGAACCAAAATTAAAATAATTCATGTTTGGCAGGTCCTTAACGCATTGATATATATATTGTGGGGGGGGCACACTTTGGGGGGGGCCCCTAGGGGCCCGATCGTCTACTTTGACCTATGGCTACGAAATTCGGTACACATGTATAAGTAACCAAGACGAGCAAAAAACTCTATTGAGAACCTGTTACCATGGCAACGTGGTTTCCGCCATCTTGGCGTTTATGCCCTTTTTATCACTTTAAGCGCATCATATTTGAACGAACTAGTCTGAGGCGATTCATGCTATTGGCTCCACATTCGCCATGGAGCTTCGTGACAAGATGGAGACCAAAAGTTATTCAAATCTTTCTGATAGGAAAAAGCGTGTTACCGTGGCAACCCATGGAAAAAAGCGTTCTCGCCATGAAACACGGTTCACTCATATCTCTGCAGATATACATCCGATCGGAACCAAAATTCCAATAATTCATATTTGGTAGGTCCTTAATGCATTGTAATATGTATTGTGGGGGGGGGCACATTTTGGGGGGGGCCCCTAGGGGCCCGATCGTCTACTTTGACCTAGGGCTACGAAATTCGGCACACATGTGTATCAACTCTAGACAAGCATAAAACTCAATTCAGCACCTGTTACCATGGCAACGGTGTGTCCGCCATCTTGAAAAAAATACTCCTCGCCATGAAAGACGGTTCAATCATATCTTCGCAGAAATAGATCCCATTGGAACCAAAATTCCAATAATTCATATTTGGTAGGTCCTTAACGCATTGTAATATGTATTGTGGGGGGGGCACTTTTTCGGGGGGGGCCCTAGGGGCCTGATCGTCTACTTTGACCTAGAGCTACGAAATTCAGTACACATGTATAAGTAACCAAGACGAGCAAAAAACTTAATTAACCACCTGTTACCATGGCAACGGGGTGTCCGCCATCTTGGCATTTGTGCCCTTTTTATCACTTTAAGCGTATCGTATTTGAACGAACTAGTCTGAGGGGATTCAGGCTATTGGCTCCATACTCAGCAGGAAGCTTCGTGACAAGATGGGGAGCAAAAGTTAGTGAAATCTTTCCAACAGGACAAAGCGTGTTACCGTGGCAAACCATGGAAAAAAGCGTTCTCGCCATGAAACATGGTTCACTCATATCTTCGCAGAAATACATCCGATCGGAACCAAAATTCTAATAATTTATATATGGTAGGTCCTTAACGCATTGTAATATGTATTGTGGAGGTGGGCAGATCTTGGGGGGGGGCCCTGGGGGCCCGATAGTCTACTTTGACCTAGGGCTACGAAATTCGGCACACATGTACCAACCCTAGACAAGCAAAAAACTCAATTAACAACCTGTTACCATGGCAACGGAGTGTCCGCCATCTTGAAAATATCCTCCTCGCCATGAAATACGGTTTACTCATATATTCGCTATTAAAACTATTCATATTTACTATTCATAAATATATGAATAGTAAATATAATAGTAAACATGAATAGTAAATATTTATATTTACTATTCATGTTAATAATACTAAAACTATTCATATTTGGTAGGTCCTTCACATATTTTAATGTGTACTGTGGGGGAGGCACATTTTGGGGGGGGCCCTTTGGGGCCCGATCGTTTACTTTGACCTAGGGCTACCAAATTTGGTACACATGTATAAGTAACCAAAACAAGCAAAAAACTCAATTAACCACCTGTTACCATGGCAACGGGGTGTCCTCCATCTTGGCGTTTACGCCTATTTCGCACTGTATGTGCATTGTTTTTTAACAAACTAGTTCTGGATTCATGCCTTTTACTTCACATCCACCCGGAAGCTTTGTGGCGAGTTCGGGTGGGGATACGGCATGAGGCGAGGACCCGATGGATGCCGCTTGTGGCTTTAATTAGGGTCCGAGCCATACGAAGTATGGCAAGGCCCTATTGTTTTCCAAATGTTTATTATTATTCTCCTAAGCACAACTCACTCAATTTTGACCCCCTTAGGCCCCGTGAAAAGTTGCGAAACTTGGCACACACCTCAGGTCCGGTGAAAATTTCGATAATTTGGCGTTTGTATGCACGCCAATGCAAAAATGCCTCGACGGCGCCCCCTAGAAACGCCAAAAATGGCCTCTAGAATGGGGCAAAAAATTTTTAGTTTGACGTAGGACGACGAAATTCGGTACACATGTCTATCACATCAAGACAAGTAAAAAAGTCATTGAAACGCCTGTTGTCATGGCAACGGGCTTTCCGCCATCTTGGCGTTTGCGGCCATTTTTTGGCCCGTTTTTGTCAATTTGGGCGCATCGCATTTGAACGAACTAGTCTGAGGCGATTCATGCTATTGGCTCCACATTCGCCATGGAGCTTCGTGACAAGATGGGGACCAAAAGTTATTCAAATCTTTTTGATAGGACAAAGCATGTTACCGTGGCAACCCATGGAAAAAAGCGTTCTCGCCATGAAACACGGTTCACTCATATCTTCGCAGAAATGCATCCGATCGGAAACAAAATTCTGATAATTCATGTTTGGTAGGTCCTTCACGCTTTGTAATATGTATTGTGGGGGGGGTGCATTTTGGGGGGGGCCCCTAGGGGCCCGATAGTCTACTTTGACCTATGGCTACGAAATTCGGTACACATGTATAAGTAACCAAGACGAGCAAAAAACTCTATTGAGAACCTGTTACCATGGCAACGGGGTGTCCGCCATCATGGCGTTTATGCCCTTTTTATCACTTTAAGCGCATCGTATTTGAACGAACTAGTCTGAGGCGATTCATGCTATTGGCTCCACATTCACCATGGAGCTTCGTGACAAGATGGGGACCAAAAGTTATTCAAATCTTTCTGATAGGAGAAAGCGTGTTACCGTGGCAACCCATGGAAAAAAGCGTTCTCGCCATGAAACATGGTTCACTCATATCTTCGCAGAAATACATCCGATTGGAACCAAAATTAACATAATTCATGTTTGGTAGGTCCTTAACGCATTGTAATATGTATGGTGGGGGGGGCGCATTCTGGGGGGGGCCCCTAGGGGCCCGATCGTCTACTTTGAGCTAGGGCTACGAAATTCGGTACACATGTATAAGTAACAATGACGAGCAAAAAACTCTATTGAGAACCTGTTACCATGGCAACGGGGTGTCCGTCATCTTGGCGTTTATGCCCTTTTTATCACTTTAAGCGCATCGTATTTGAACGAACTAGTCTGAGGCGATTCATGCTATTGGCTCCACATTCGCCATGGAGCTTCGTGACAAGATGGGGACCAAAAGTTATTCAAATCTTTCTGATAGGAGAAAGCGTGTTACCGTGGCAACCCATGGAAAAAAGCGTTCTCGCCATGAAACACGGTTCACTTATATCTCTGCAGAAATGCATCCAATCGGAACCAAAATTCCAATAATTCATATTTGGTAGGTCCTTCACGCATTGTAATATGTATTGTGGGGGTGGCGCATTTTGGGGGGGGCCCCTAGGGGCCCAATCGTCTACTTTGACCCAGAGCTACGAAATTCAGCACACATGTGTAACAACCCTAGACAAGCATAAAACTCAATTAAGCACCTGTTACCATGGCAACGGTGTGTCCGCCATCTTGAAAAAATACTCCTCGCCATGAAACACGGTTCACTCATATCTTCGCAGAAATAGATCCCATTGGAACCAAAATTCCAATACTTCATATTTGGTAGGTCCTTAACGCATTGTAATATGTATTGTGGGGGGCACATTTTGGGGGGCCCCTAGGGGTCCGATCGTCTACTTTGACCCAGAGCTACGAAATTCAGCACACATGTGTAACAACCCTAGACAAGCATAAAACTCAATTAAGCACCTGTTACCATGGCAACGGTGTGTCCGCCATCTTGAAAAAATACTCCTCGCCATGAAACACGGTTTGCTTATATCTTTCCACAAATTCATGCGATGTGCACCAAAACTGTAACTATTCATATTTGGTAGGTCCTTAACACATTATAGAATGTGTTGTGGGGGGGGGGGGGGGGGGGCGCACTTTTTGGGGGGGGGTCCCTAGGGGCCCGGCAGTCTACTTTGACCTAGGGCTACGAAATTCGGCACACATGTGTAACATCCCAAGACAAGCTAAAAAGTCAATGAAACACATGTTGCCATGGTAACGGGCTGTCTACCATCTTGGCATTTACACACATTCTTTTCTCAATATGTGAATTGTATATCTCTATCAAAATGAACTGTCTCTGAGGGTCCTTTACATGTAGCATTTGGAGAACCAGGACTCGGGTGGAGGGTTCGGCATGAGGCGAGGACCCGATGGATGCCGCTTGCGGCTTTAATTAGGGTCCGAGCCATACGAAGTATGGCAAGGCCCTATTGTTATTGTAATGTTTATTATTTTAAGCACAACTCGCTCAATTTTGACCCCCTTAGACCCCGTGAAAAGTTGCGAAACTTGGCACACACCTCACGTCCGGTGAAAATTTTGATAATTTGGCGTTTGTATGCACGCCAATGCAAAAATGCCTCGACAGCGCCCCCTAGAAACGCCAAAAATGGCCTCTAGAATGGGGAAAAAAAAATTTAGTTTGACGTAGGACGACGAAATTCGGTACACATGTCTATCACATCAAGACAAGTAAAAAAGTCATTGAAACGCCTGTTGTCATGGCAACGGGCTTTCCGCCATCTTGGCGTTTGCGGCCATTTTTTTGCCCGTTTTTGTCAATTTGGGCGCATCGCATTTGAACGAACTAGTCTGAGGCGATTCATGCTATTGGCTCCACATTCGCCATGGAGCTTCGTGACGAGATGGGGACCAAAAGTTATTCAAATCTTTTTGATAGGCGAAAGCGTGTTACCGTGGCAACCCATGGAAAAAAGCGATCTCGCCATGAAACACGGTTCACTCATATCTTCGCAGAAATGCATCCGATCGGAACCAAAATTAAAATAATTCATATTTGGTAGGTCCTTCACGCTTTGTAATATATATTGTGGGGGGGGCGCATTTTGGGGGGGCCCCTAGGGGCCCGATCGTCTACTTTGAGCTAGGGCTACGAAATTCGGTACACATGTATAAGTAACCAAGACGAGCAAAAAACTCTATTGAGAACCTGTTACCATGGCAACGGGGTGGCCGCCATCTTGGCGTTTATGCCCTTTTTATCACTTTAAGCGCATCGTATTTGAACGAACTAGTCTGAGGGGATTCATGCTATTGGCTCCACATTCCCCATGGAGCTTCGTGACAAGATGGGGACAAAAAGTTATTCAAATCTTTCTGATAGGAGAAAGCGTGTTACCGTGGCAACCCATGGAAAAACGCGTTCTCGCCATGAAACACGGTTTGCTTATATCTCTGCCAAAATGCATCCGATTGGAACCAAAATTCCAATAATTCATATTTGGCAGGTCCTTAACGCGTTGTAATATGTATTGTGGGGGGGGCACATTTTGGGGGCGGCCCCTAGGGGCCCGATCGTCTACTTTGAGCTAGGGCTACGAAATTCGGCACACATGTGTATCAACCCAAGACAAGCAAAAAACTTCATTGTGCAGCCGTTACCATGGCAACGGGGTATCCGCCATCTTGGAAAAAAAACCTTCTCGCCATGAAACACGGTTTGCTTATATCTTTGCACAAATTCATACGATGTGCACCAAAACTGTAACTATTCATATTTGGTAGGTCCTTAACACATTATAGAATGTATTGTGGGGGGGACACTTTTTGGGGGGGCCCCTAGGGGCCCGATCGTCTACTTACATCTCGGGCTACGAAATTCGGCACACATGTGTATCATCCCAAGACAAGCTAAAAAGTCAATGAAACACATGTTGCCATGGTAACGGGCTGTCCGCCATCTTGGCGTTTACACACATTCTTTTCTCAATATGTGAATTGTATTTCTCTATTAAAATGAACTGGCTGTGCGGGTCCTTCACATGTAGCATTAGGAGAACCAGGACTCGGGTGGAGGGTTCGGCATGAGGCGAGGACCCGATGGATGCCGCTTGCGGCTTTAATTAGGGTCCGAGCCATACGAAGTATGGCAGGGCCCTATTGTTATTGAAATGTTTATTAGGGTCCGAGCCATACGAAGTATGGCAAGGCCCTATTGTTTTCAAAATGTTTATTATTATTCTCCTAAGCACAACTCAGTCAATTTTGACCCACTTAGGCCCCGTGAAAAGTTGCGAAACTTGGCACACACTTCACGTCCGGTGAAAATTTCGATAATTTGGCGTTTGTATGCACGCCAATGCAAAAATGCCTCGACGGCGCCCCCTAGAAACGCCAAAAATGGCCTCTAGAATGGGGAAAAAAAATTTTAGTTTGACGTAGGACGACGAAATTCGGTACACATGTCTATCACATGAAGACAAGTAAAAAAGTCATTGAAATGCCTGTTGTCATGGCAACGGGCTGTCCGCCATCTTGGCGTTTGCGGCCATTTTTTTGCCCGTTTTTGTCAATTTGGGCGCATCGCATTTGAACGAACTAGTCTGAGGCGATTCATGCTATTGGCTCCACATTCGCCATGGAGCTTCGTGACGAGATGGGGACCAAAAGTTATTCAAATCTTTTTGATAGGCGAAAGCGTGTTACCGTGGCAACCCATGGAAAAAAGCGATCTCGCCATGAAGCACGGTTCACTCATATCTTCGCAGAAATACATCCGATCGCAACCAAAATTAAAATAATTCATGTTTGGTAGGTCCTTCACGCATTGTAATATATATTGTGGGGGGGGCACATTTTGGGGGGGGCCCCTAGGGGCCCGTTAGTCTACTTTGACCTAGGGCTACGAAATTCGGCACACATGTATAAGTAACCAAGACGAGCAAAAAACTCTATTGAGAACCTGTTACCATGGCAACGGGGTGGCCGCCATCTTGGCGTTTATGCTCTTTTTATCAATTTGGGCGCATCGCATTTGAACGAACTAGTCTGAGGGGATTCATGCTATTGGCTCCACGTTCGCCATGGAGCTTCGTGACAAGATGGGGACCAAAAGTTATTCAAATCTTTCCGATAGGAGAAAGCATGTTACCGTGGCAACCCATGGAAAAAAGCGATCTCGCCATGAAACACGGTTTGCTTATATCTCTGCAGAAGTGCATCCGATTGGAACCAGAATTCCAATAATTCATATTTGGTAGGTCCTTAAAGCATTGTAATGTGTATTGTGGGGGGGTGCACATTTTGGGGGGGCCCCTAGGGGCCCGATCATCTACTTTGAGCTAGGGCTACGAAATTCGGCACACATGTGTATCAACCCTACACAAGCAAAAAACTATATTAAGCACCTGTTACCATGGCAACGGAGTGTCCGCCATCTTGGAAAAAAAACCTTCTCGCCATGAAACACGGTTTGCTTATATCTTTGCACAAATTCATGCGATGTGCACCAAAACTTTAACTATTCATATTTGTGAGGTCCTTAACACATTATAGAATGTATTGTGGGGGGGGGGCGCATTTTGGGGGGGCCCCTAGGGGCCCGATAGTCTACTTTGACCTAGGGCTACGAAATTCGGTACACATGTATAAGTAACCAAGACGAGCAAAAAACTCTATTGACAACCTGTTACCATGGCAACGGGGTGTCCGCCATCTTGGCGTTTATTCCCTTTTTATCACTTTAAGCGCATCATATTTGAACGAACTAGTCTGAGGGGATTCATGCTATTGGCTCCACATTCCCCATGGAGCTTCGTGACAAGATGGGGACAAAAAGTTATTCAAATCTTTCTGATAGGAGAAAGCGTGTTACCGTGGCAACCCATGGAAAAACGCGTTCTCGCCATGAAACACGGTTTGCTTATATCTCTGCCAAAATGCATCCGATCGGAACCAAAATTCCAATAATTCATATTTGGCAGGTCCTTAACGCATTGTAATATGTATTGTGGGGGTGGCACATTTTGGGGGTGGCCCCTAGGGGCCCGATCGTCTACTTTGAGCTAGGGCTACGAAATTCGGCACACATGTGTATCAACCCAAGACAAGCAAAAAACTTCATTGTGCAGCCGTTACCATGGCAACGAGGTGTCCGCCATCTTGGAAAAAAAACCTTCTCGCCATGAAACACGGTTTGCTTATATCTTTGCACAAATTCATACGATGTGCACCAAAACTGTAACTATTCAGATTTGGTAGGTCCTTAACACATTATAGAATGTATTGTGGGGGGGACACTTTTTGGGGGGGCCCCTAGGGGCCCGATCGTCTACTTTCATCTCGGGCTACGAAATTCGGCACACATGTGTATCATCCCAAGACAAGCTAAAAAGTCAATGAAACACATGCTGCCATGGTAACGGGCTGTCCGCCATCTTGGCGTTTACACACATTCTTTTCTCAATATGTGAATTGTATTTCTCTATTAAAATGAACTGGCTGTGCGGGTCCTTCACATGTAGCATTAGGAAAACCAGGACTCGGGTGGAGGGTTCGGCATGAGGCGAGGACCCGATGGATGCCGCTTGCGGCTTTAATTATTATTATTATTATTATTATTCTCGTTCTAAGCACAACTCACTCAATTTTGACCCCCTTAGACCCCGTGAAAAGTTGCGAAACTTGGCACACACCTCACGTCCGGTGAAAATTTCGATAATTTGGCGTTTGTATGCACGCCAATGCAAAAATGCCTCGACAGCGCCCCTTAGAAACGCCAAAAATGGCCTCTAGAATGGGGGAAAAAAAATTTAGTTTGACGTAGGACGACGAAATTCGGTACACATGTCTATCACATCAAGACAAGTAAAAAAGTCATTGAAACGCCTGTTGTCATGGCAACGGGCTTTCCGCCATCTTGGCGTTTGCGGCCATTTTTTGGCCCGTTTTTGTCAATTTGGGCGCATCGCATTTGAACGAACTAGTCTGAGGCGATTCATGCTATTGGCTCCACATTCGCCATGGAGCTTCGTGACAAGATGGGGACCAAAAGTTATTCAAATCTTTTTGATAGGACAAAGCATGTTACCGTGGCAACCCATGGAAAAAAGCGTTCTCGCCATGAAACACGGTTCACTCATATCTTCGCAGAAATGCATCCGATCGGAAACAAAATTCTGATAATTCATGTTTGGTAGGTCCTTCACGCTTTGTAATATGTATTGTGGGGGGGGTGCATTTTGGGGGGGGCCCCTAGGGGCCCGATAGTCTACTTTGACCTATGGCTACGAAATTCGGTACACATGTATAAGTAACCAAGACGAGCAAAAAACTCTATTGAGAACCTGTTACCATGGCAACGGGGTGTCCGCCATCATGGCGTTTATGCCCTTTTTATCACTTTAAGCGCATCGTATTTGAACGAACTAGTCTGAGGCGATTCATGCTATTGGCTCCACATTCACCATGGAGCTTCGTGACAAGATGGGGACCAAAAGTTATTCAAATCTTTCTGATAGGAGAAAGCGTGTTACCGTGGCAACCCATGGAAAAAAGCGTTCTCGCCATGAAACATGGTTCACTCATATCTTCGCAGAAATACATCCGATTGGAACCAAAATTAACATAATTCATGTTTGGTAGGTCCTTAACGCATTGTAATATGTATGGTGGGGGGGGCGCATTCTGGGGGGGGCCCCTAGGGGCCCGATCGTCTACTTTGAGCTAGGGCTACGAAATTCGGTACACATGTATAAGTAACAATGACGAGCAAAAAACTCTATTGAGAACCTGTTACCATGGCAACGGGGTGTCCGTCATCTTGGCGTTTATGCCCTTTTTATCACTTTAAGCGCATCGTATTTGAACGAACTAGTCTGAGGCGATTCATGCTATTGGCTCCACATTCGCCATGGAGCTTCGTGACAAGATGGGGACCAAAAGTTATTCAAATCTTTCTGATAGGAGAAAGCGTGTTACCGTGGCAACCCATGGAAAAAAGCGTTCTCGCCATGAAACACGGTTCACTTATATCTCTGCAGAAATGCATCCAATCGGAACCAAAATTCCAATAATTCATATTTGGTAGGTCCTTCACGCATTGTAATATGTATTGTGGGGGTGGCGCATTTTGGGGGGGGCCCCTAGGGGCCCAATCGTCTACTTTGACCCAGAGCTACGAAATTCAGCACACATGTGTAACAACCCTAGACAAGCATAAAACTCAATTAAGCACCTGTTACCATGGCAACGGTGTGTCCGCCATCTTGAAAAAATACTCCTCGCCATGAAACACGGTTCACTCATATCTTCGCAGAAATAGATCCCATTGGAACCAAAATTCCAATACTTCATATTTGGTAGGTCCTTAACGCATTGTAATATGTATTGTGGGGGGCACATTTTGGGGGGCCCCTAGGGGTCCGATCGTCTACTTTGACCCAGAGCTACGAAATTCAGCACACATGTGTAACAACCCTAGACAAGCATAAAACTCAATTAAGCACCTGTTACCATGGCAACGGTGTGTCCGCCATCTTGAAAAAATACTCCTCGCCATGAAACACGGTTTGCTTATATCTTTCCACAAATTCATGCGATGTGCACCAAAACTGTAACTATTCATATTTGGTAGGTCCTTAACACATTATAGAATGTGTTGTGGGGGGGGGGGGGGGGGGGCGCACTTTTTGGGGGGGGGTCCCTAGGGGCCCGGCAGTCTACTTTGACCTAGGGCTACGAAATTCGGCACACATGTGTAACATCCCAAGACAAGCTAAAAAGTCAATGAAACACATGTTGCCATGGTAACGGGCTGTCTACCATCTTGGCATTTACACACATTCTTTTCTCAATATGTGAATTGTATATCTCTATCAAAATGAACTGTCTCTGAGGGTCCTTTACATGTAGCATTTGGAGAACCAGGACTCGGGTGGAGGGTTCGGCATGAGGCGAGGACCCGATGGATGCCGCTTGCGGCTTTAATTAGGGTCCGAGCCATACGAAGTATGGCAAGGCCCTATTGTTATTGTAATGTTTATTATTTTAAGCACAACTCGCTCAATTTTGACCCCCTTAGACCCCGTGAAAAGTTGCGAAACTTGGCACACACCTCACGTCCGGTGAAAATTTTGATAATTTGGCGTTTGTATGCACGCCAATGCAAAAATGCCTCGACAGCGCCCCCTAGAAACGCCAAAAATGGCCTCTAGAATGGGGAAAAAAAAATTTAGTTTGACGTAGGACGACGAAATTCGGTACACATGTCTATCACATCAAGACAAGTAAAAAAGTCATTGAAACGCCTGTTGTCATGGCAACGGGCTTTCCGCCATCTTGGCGTTTGCGGCCATTTTTTTGCCCGTTTTTGTCAATTTGGGCGCATCGCATTTGAACGAACTAGTCTGAGGCGATTCATGCTATTGGCTCCACATTCGCCATGGAGCTTCGTGACGAGATGGGGACCAAAAGTTATTCAAATCTTTTTGATAGGCGAAAGCGTGTTACCGTGGCAACCCATGGAAAAAAGCGATCTCGCCATGAAACACGGTTCACTCATATCTTCGCAGAAATGCATCCGATCGGAACCAAAATTAAAATAATTCATATTTGGTAGGTCCTTCACGCTTTGTAATATATATTGTGGGGGGGGCGCATTTTGGGGGGGCCCCTAGGGGCCCGATCGTCTACTTTGAGCTAGGGCTACGAAATTCGGTACACATGTATAAGTAACCAAGACGAGCAAAAAACTCTATTGAGAACCTGTTACCATGGCAACGGGGTGGCCGCCATCTTGGCGTTTATGCCCTTTTTATCACTTTAAGCGCATCGTATTTGAACGAACTAGTCTGAGGGGATTCATGCTATTGGCTCCACATTCCCCATGGAGCTTCGTGACAAGATGGGGACAAAAAGTTATTCAAATCTTTCTGATAGGAGAAAGCGTGTTACCGTGGCAACCCATGGAAAAACGCGTTCTCGCCATGAAACACGGTTTGCTTATATCTCTGCCAAAATGCATCCGATTGGAACCAAAATTCCAATAATTCATATTTGGCAGGTCCTTAACGCGTTGTAATATGTATTGTGGGGGGGGCACATTTTGGGGGCGGCCCCTAGGGGCCCGATCGTCTACTTTGAGCTAGGGCTACGAAATTCGGCACACATGTGTATCAACCCAAGACAAGCAAAAAACTTCATTGTGCAGCCGTTACCATGGCAACGGGGTATCCGCCATCTTGGAAAAAAAACCTTCTCGCCATGAAACACGGTTTGCTTATATCTTTGCACAAATTCATACGATGTGCACCAAAACTGTAACTATTCATATTTGGTAGGTCCTTAACACATTATAGAATGTATTGTGGGGGGGACACTTTTTGGGGGGGCCCCTAGGGGCCCGATCGTCTACTTACATCTCGGGCTACGAAATTCGGCACACATGTGTATCATCCCAAGACAAGCTAAAAAGTCAATGAAACACATGTTGCCATGGTAACGGGCTGTCCGCCATCTTGGCGTTTACACACATTCTTTTCTCAATATGTGAATTGTATTTCTCTATTAAAATGAACTGGCTGTGCGGGTCCTTCACATGTAGCATTAGGAGAACCAGGACTCGGGTGGAGGGTTCGGCATGAGGCGAGGACCCGATGGATGCCGCTTGCGGCTTTAATTAGGGTCCGAGCCATACGAAGTATGGCAGGGCCCTATTGTTATTGAAATGTTTATTAGGGTCCGAGCCATACGAAGTATGGCAAGGCCCTATTGTTATTGTAATGTTTATTATTATTCTCCTAAGCACAACTCACTCAATTTTGACCCCCTTAGACCCCGTGAAAAGTTGCGAAACTTGGCACACACCTCACGTCCGGTGAAAATTTCGATAATTTGGCGTTTGTATGCACGCCAATGCAAAAATGCCTCGACAGCGCCCCCTAGAAACGCCAAAAATGGCCTCTAGAATGGGGAAAAAAATTTTTAGTTTGACGTAGGACGACGAAATTCGGTACACATGTCTATCACATCAAGACAAGTAAAAAAGTCATTGAAACGCCTGTTGTCATGGCAACGGGCTTTCCGCCATCTTGGCATTTGCGGCCATTTTTTTGCCCGTATTTGTCAATTTGGGCGCATCGCATTTGAACGAACTAGTCTGAGGCGATTCATGCTATTGGCTCCACATTCGCCATGGAGCTTCGTGACGAGATGGGGACCAAAAGTTATTCAAATCTTTTTGATAGGCGAAAGCGTGTTACCGTGGCAACCCATGGAAAAAAGCGATCTCGCCATGAAACACGGTTCACTCATATCTTCGCAGAAATACATCCGATCGGAACCAAAATTAAAATAATTCATATTTGGTAGGTCCTTCACGCATTGTAATATATATTGTGGGGGGGGCGCATTTTGGGGGGGCCCCTAGGGGCCCGATCGTCTACTATGACCTAGGGCTACGAAATTCGGTACACATGTATAAGTAACCAAGACGAGCAAAAAACTCTATTGAGAACCTGTTACCATGGCAACGGGGTGGCCGCCATCTTGGCGTTTATGCCCTTTTTATCACTTTAAGCGCATCGTATTTGAACGAACTAGTCTGAGGGGATTCATGCTATTGGCTCCACATTCCCCATGGAGCTTCGTGACAAGATGGGGACAAAAAGTTATTCAAATCTTTCTGATAGGAGAAAGCGTGTTACCGTGGCAACCCATGGAAAAACGCGTTCTCGCCATGAAACACGGTTTGCTTATATCTCTGCCAAAATGCATCCGATTGGAACCAAAATTCCAATAATTCATATTTGGCAGGTCCTTAACGCGTTGTAATATGTATTGTGGGGGGGGCACATTTTGGGGGCGGCCCCTAGGGGCCCGATCGTCTACTTTGAGCTAGGGCTACGAAATTCGGCACACATGTGTATCAACCCAAGACAAGCAAAAAACTTCATTGTGCAGCCGTTACCATGGCAACGGGGTATCCGCCATCTTGGAAAAAAAACCTTCTCGCCATGAAACACGGTTTGCTTATATCTTTGCACAAATTCATACGATGTGCACCAAAACTGTAACTATTCATATTTGGTAGGTCCTTAACACATTATAGAATGTATTGTGGGGGGGACACTTTTTGGGGGGGCCCCTAGGGGCCCGATCGTCTACTTACATCTCGGGCTACGAAATTCGGCACACATGTGTATCATCCCAAGACAAGCTAAAAAGTCAATGAAACACATGTTGCCATGGTAACGGGCTGTCCGCCATCTTGGCGTTTACACACATTCTTTTCTCAATATGTGAATTGTATTTCTCTATTAAAATGAACTGGCTGTGCGGGTCCTTCACATGTAGCATTAGGAGAACCAGGACTCGGGTGGAGGGTTCGGCGTGAGGCGAGGACCCGATGGATGCCGCTTGCGGCTTTAATTATTATTATTATTATTATTATTCTCGTTCTAAGCACAACTCACTCAATTTTGACCCCCTTAGACCCCGTGAAAAGTTGCGAAACTTGGCACACACCTCACGTCCGGTGAAAATTTCGATAATTTGGCGTTTGTATGCACGCCAATGCAAAAATGCCTCGACAGCGCCCCTTAGAAACGCCAAAAATGGCCTCTAGAATGGGGGAAAAAAAATTTAGTTTGACGTAGGACGACGAAATTCGGTACACATGTCTATCACATCAAGACAAGTAAAAAAGTCATTGAAACGCCTGTTGTCATGGCAACGGGCTTTCCGCCATCTTGGCGTTTGCGGCCATTTTTTTGCCCGTTTTTGTCAATTTGGGCGCATCGCATTTGAACGAACTAGTCTGAGGCGATTCATGCTATTGGCTCCACATTCGCCATGGAGCTTCGTGACAAGATGGGGACCAAAAGTTATTCAAATCTTTTTGATAGGCGAAAGCGTGTTACCGTGGCAACCCATGGAAAAAAGCGTTCTCGCCATGAAACACGGTTCACTCATATCTTCGCAGAAATACATCCGATCGGAACCAAAATTAAAATAATTCATGTTTGGTAGGTCCTTCACGCTTTGTAATATGTATTGTGGGGGGGGCGCATTTTGGGGGGGGCCCCTAGGGGCCCGATAGTCTACTTTGACCTAGGGCTACGAAATTCGGCACACATGTATAAGTAACCAAGACGAGCAAAAAACTCTATTGACAACCTGTTACCATGACAACGGGGTGTCCGCCATCTTGACGTTTATGCCCTTTTTATCACTTTAAGCACATCGTATTTGAACGAACTAGTCTGAGGGGATTCATGCTATTGGCTCCACATTCGCCGTGGAGCTTCGTGACAAGATGGGGAGCAAAAGTTATTCAAATCTTTCTGATAGGAGAAAGAGTGTTACCGTGGCAACGCATGGAAAAAAGCGTTCTCGCCATGAAACACGGTTCACTCATATCTTCACAGAAATACACCCGATCGGAACCAAAATTAAAATAATTCATGTTTGGTAGCTCCTTCACGCGTTGTAATATGTATTGTGGGGGGGCCACATTTTGGGGGGGGCCCCTAGGGGCCCGATCGTCTACTTTGAGCTAGGGCTACGAAATTCGGCACACATGTGTATCAACCCAAGACAAGCAAAAAACTTCATTGTGCAGCCGTTACCATGGCAACAGGGTGTCCGCCATCTTGGAAAAAAACCTTCTCGCCATGAAACACGGTTTGCTTATATCTCTGCAGAAATGCATCCGATCGGAACCAAAATTCCAATTATTCATATTTGGTAGGTCCTTAACACATTATAGAATGTATTGTGGGGGGGACACTTTTTGGGGGGGCCCCTAGGGGCCCGATTGTCTACTTTCATCACGGGCTACGAAATTCGGCACACATGTGTATCATCCCAAGACACGCTAAAAAGTCAATGAAACACATGTTGCCATGGTAACGGGCTGTCCGCCATCTTGGCGTTTACACACATTCTTTTCTCAATATGTGAATTGTATTTCTCTATTAAAATGAACTGGCTGTGCGGGTCCTTCACATTTAGCATTAGGAGAACCAGGACTCGGTGGAGGGTTCGGCATGAAGCGAGGACCCGATGGATGCCGCTTGCGGCTTTAATTATTATTATTATTATTATTATTATTTTTGTCAGCACAACTCGGCCATTTTTGACCCCCTTAGACCCCGTGAAAAGTTGCGAAACTTGGCACACACCTCAGTCCCAGCGAAAATAGCGATATTCTGGGGTCCGCGTGCACGCCAATGCAAAAATACCTCGACGGCGCCCCCTAGAAACGCCAACAATGGCCTCCAGAATGGGGTCAAAAAAATTTAGTTTGACGTAGGACGACGAAATTCGGTACACATGTCTATCACATCAAGACAAGTAAAAAACTCATTGAAAGGCCTGTTGTCATGACAACGGGCTGTCCGCCATCTTGGCGTTTGCGGCCATTTTTTTGCCCGTTTTTGTCAATTTGGGCGCATCGCATTTGAACGAACTAGTCCGAGGGGATTCATGCTATTGGCTCCACATTCGCCATGGAGCTTCATGACAAGATGGGGACCAAAAGTTATTCAAATCTTTCTGATAGGAGATAGCGTGTTACCGTGGCAACCCATGGAAAAAAGCGTTCTCGCCATGAAACACGGTTCACTCATATCATCGCAGAAATACGTCCGATCGGAACCAAAATTAAAATAATTCATGTTTGGTAGGTCCTTCACGCTTTGTAATATGTATTGTGGCGGGGGGGCGCATTTTGGGGGGGGCCCTTAGGGGCCCGATAGTCTACTTTGACCTATGGCTACGAAATTCGGTACACATGTATAAGTAACCAAGACGAGCAAAAAACTCTATTGAGAACCTGTTACCATGGCAACGGGGTGTCCGCCATCTTGGCGTTTATGCCCTTTTTATCACTTTAAGCGCATCGTATTTGAACGAACTAGTCTGAGGGGATTCATGCTATTGGCTCCACATTCCTCATGGAGCTTCGTGACAAGATGGGGACAAAAAGTTATTCAAATCTTTCTGATAGGAGAAAGCGTGTTACCGTGGCAACCCATGAAAAAAAAGCGTTCTCGCCATGAAACACGGTTTGCTTATATCTCTGCCAAAATGCATCCGATCGGAACCAAAATTCCAATAATTCATATTTGGCAGGTCCTTAACGCATTGTAATATGTATTGTGGGGGGGGGGCACATTTTGGGGGGGGCCCCTAGGGGCCCGATTGTCTACGTTGACCTAGGGCTACGAAATTCGGCACACATGTGTATCAACCCAAGAAGAGCAAAAAACTTCATTGTGCAGCCGTTACCATGGCAACAGGGTGTCCGCCATCTTGCAAAAAAACCTTATCGGCATGAAACACGGTTTGCTTATATCTTTGCACAAATTCATACAATGTGCACCAAAACTGTAACTATTCATATTTGGTAGGTCCTTAACACATTATAGAATGTATTGTGGGGGGGACACTTTTTGGGGGGGCCCCAAGGGGCCCGATCGTCTACTTTCATCTCGGGCTACGAAATTCGGCACACATGTGTATCAACCCTAGACAAGCAAAAAACTCAATTTTGCACCTGTTACCATGGCACTGGAGAGTCCGCCATCTTGGAAAAAAACCTTCTCGCCATGAAACACGGTTTGCTTATATCTTTGCACAAATTCATGCGATGTACACCAAAACTTTAACTATTCATATTTGGTAGGTCCTTAACACATTATAGAATGTATTGTGGGGGGGGCACTTTTTGGGGGGGGCCCTCAGGGGCCCGATCGTCTACTTTCACCTATGGCTACGAAATTCGACACACATGTGTAACAACGCAAGGCGAGTAAAAAAGTGCATTGACCACCTGTTACCATGGCAACGGGGTGTCCGCCATCTTGGCGTTTACGCCCATTTAGCACTGTATGTGCATTGTTTTTGAACAAACTAGTTTTGGATTCGTGCCTTTTACTTCACATCCACCCAGAAGCTTTGTGGCGAGTTCGGGTGGAGGGTTCGGCATGAGGCGAGGACCCGATGGATGCCGCTTGCGGCTTTAATTATTATTATTATTATTCTCCTAAGCACAACTCACTCAATTTTGACCCCCTTAGACCCCGTGAAAAGTTGCGAAACTTGGCACACACCTCACGTCCGGTGAAAATTTCGATAATTTGGCGTTTGTATGCACGCCAATGCAAAAATGCCTCGACAGCGCCCCCTAGAAACGCCAAAAATGGCCTCTAGAATGGGGAAAAAAAATTTTAGTTTGACGTAGGACGACGAAATTCGGTACACATGTCTATCACATCAAGACAAGTAAAAAAGTCATTGAAACGCCTGTTGTCATGGCAACGGGCTGTCGGCCATCTTGGCGTTTGCGGCCATTTTTTGGCCCGTTTTTGTCAATTTGGGCGCATCGTATTTGAACGAACTAGTCTGAGGGGATTCATGCTATTGGCTCCACATTCGCCATGGAGCTTCGTGACAAGATGGGGACAAAAAGTTATTCAAATCTTTTTGATAGGAGAAAGCGTGTTACCGTGGCAACCCATGGAAAAAAGCGTTCTCGCCATGAAAGACGGTTCACTCATATCTTCGCAGAAATGCATCCGATCGGAACCAAAATTCTGATAATTCATGTTTGGTAGGTCCTTCACGCATTGTAATATGTATTGTGGGGGGGGCGCATTTTGGGGGGGCCCCTAGGGGCCCGATAGTCTACTTTGACCTATGGCTACGAAATTCGGTACACATGTATAAGTAACCAAGACGAGCAAAAAACTCTATTGAGAACCTGTTACCATGGCAACGGGGTGTCCGCCATCTTGGCGTTTATGCCCTTTTTATCACTTTAAGCGCATCGTATTTCAACGAACTAGTCTGAGGGGATTCAGGCTATTGGCTCCACATTCGCCATGGAGCTTCGTGACAAGATGGGGACCAAAAGTTATTCAAATCTTTCTGATAGGAGAAAGCGTGTTACCGTGGCAACCCATGGAAAACAGCGTTCTCGCCATGAAACACGGTTTGCTTATATTTCTGCAGAAATACATCCGATCGGAACCAAAATTCCAATAATTCATATTTGGTAGGTCCTTAACGTGTTGTAATATGTATTGTGGGGGGGGGCACATTTTGGGGGGGCCCCTAGGGGCCCGATAGTCTACTTTGAGCTAGGGCTACGAAATTCGGCACACATGTGTATCAACCCGAGAAAAGGATAAAACTCAATTAAGAGCCTGTTACCATGGCACTGGAGTGTCCGCCATCTTGGAAAAAAGCCTTCTCGCCATGAAACACGGTTTGCTTATATCTTTGCACAAATTCATGCGATGTGCACCAAAATTTTAACTATTCATATTTGGTAGGTCATTAACACATTATAGAATGTATTGTGGGGGGGGCACTTTTTGGGGGGGCCCTCAGGGGCCCGATTGTCTACTTTCATCTTAGGCTACGAAATTGGGCACACATGTGTAACAACCCAAGGCGAGTAAAAAAGTGCATTGACCACCTGTTACCATGGCAACATGGTGTCCGCCATCTTGGCGTTTATGCCTATTTATTACTGAATGTGCATTATTTTTTAACAAACTAGTTTTGGATTCATGCCTTTTACTTCACATCTACCCGGAAGCTTTGTGGTGAGTTCGGGTGGAGGGTTCGGCATGAGGCGAGGACCCGATGGATGCCGCTTGCGGCTTTAATTATTATTATTATTATTTTTGTCAGCACAACTCGGCCATTTTTGACCCCCTTAGACCCCGTGAAAAGTTGCGAAACTTGGCACACACCTCAGTCCCGGCGAAAATAGCGATATTCTGGGGTCCGCGTGCACGCCAATGCAAAAATGCCTCGACGGCGCCCCCTAGAAACGCCAAAAATGGCCTCTAGAATGGGGTCAAACAAATTTAGTTTGACGTAGGACGACAAAATTCGGTACACATGTCTATCACATCAAGACAAGTAAAAAAGTCATTGAAACGCCTGTTGTCATGGCAACGGGCTTTCCGCCATCTTGGCGTTTGCGGCCATTTTTTGGCCCGTTTTTGTCAATTTGGGCGCATCGCATTTGAACGAACTAGTCTGAGGCGATTCATGCTATTGGCTCCACATTCGCCATGGAGCTTCGTGACAAGATGGGTACCAAAAGTTATTCAAATCTTTTTGATAGGAGAAAGCGTGTTACCGTGGCAACCCATGGAAAAAAGCGTTCTCGCCATGAAACACGGTTCACTCATATCTTCGCAGAAATACATCCGATCGGAACCAAAATTAAAATAATTCATGTTTGGTAGGTCCTTCACGCATTGTAATATGTATTGTGGGTGGGGCGCATTTTGGGGGGGGGCCCCTAGGGGCCCGATAGTCTACTTTGAGCTAGGGCTACGAAATTCGGTACACATGTATAAGTAACCAAGACGAGCAAAAAACTCTATTGAGAACCTGTTACCATGGCAACGGGGTGTCCGCCATCTTGGCGTTTATGCCCTTTTTATCACTTTAAGCGCATCGCATTTGAACGAACTAGTCTGAGGGGATTCAGGCTATTGGCTCCACATTCGCCATGGAGCTTCATGACAAGATTGGGATCAAAAGTTATTCAAATCTTTCTGATAGGAGAAAGCGTGTTACCGTGGCAACCCATGGAATAAAGCGTTCTCGCCATGAAACACGGTTTGCTTATATCTCTGCAGAAATGCATCCGATCGGAACCAAAATTCAGATAATTCATATTTGGTAGGTCCTTAACGCATTGTAATATGTATTGTGGGGGGGGCACATTTTCGGGGGGGCCCCTAGGGGCCCGATCGTCTACTTTGAGCTAGGGCTACGAAATTCGGCACACATGTGTATCAACCCAAGACAAGCAAAAAACTTCATTGTGCAGCCGTTACCATGGCAACAGGGTGTCCGCCATCTTGGAAAAAAACCTTCTCGCCATGAAACACGGTTTGCTTATATCTTTGCACAAATTCATACGATGTGCACCAAAACTGTAACTATTCATATTTGGTAGGTCCTTAACACATTATAGAATGTATTGTGGGGGGGACACTTTTTGGGGGGGCCCCAAGGGGCCCGATCGTCTACTTTCATCTCGGGCTACGAAATTCGGCATACATGTGTATCATCCCAAGACAAGCTACAAAGTCAATGAAACACATGTTGCCATGGTAACGGGCTGTCCGCCATCTTGGCGTTTACACACATTCTTTTCTCAATATGTGAATTGTATTTCTCTATTAAAATGAACTGGCTGTGTGGGTCCTTCACATGTAGCATTAGGAGAACCAGGACTCGGGTGGAGGGTTCGGCATGAGGCGAGGACCCGATGGATGCCGCTTGCGGCTTTAATTAGGGTCCGAGCCATACGAAGTATGGCAGGGCCCTATTGTTATTGTAATGTTTATTATTATTCTCCTCGTTCTGAGCACAACTCGGCTATTTTTCACCCCCTTAGGCCCCGTGAAAAGTTGCGAAACTTGGCACACACCTCAGTCCCGGCGAAAATAGCGATATTCTGGGGTCCGCGTGCACGCCAATGCAAAAATGCCTCAACGGCGCCCCCTAGAAACGCCAAAAATGGCCTCTAGAATGGGGTCAAAAAAATTTAGTTTGACGTAGGACGACAAAATTCGGTACACATGTCTATCACATCAAGACAAGTAAAAAAGTCATTGAAACGCCTGTTGTCATGGCAACGGGCTTTCCGCCATCTTGGCGTTTGCGGCCATTTTTTGGCCCGTTTTTGTCAATTTGGGCGCATCGCATTTGAACGAACTAGTCTGAGGCGATTCATGCTATTGGCTCCACATTCGCCATGGAGCTTCGTGACAAGATGGGTACCAAAAGTTATTCAAATCTTTTTGATAGGAGAAAGCGTGTTACCGTGGCAACCCATGGAAAAAAGCGTTCTCGCCATGAAACACGGTTCACTCATATCTTCGCAGAAATACATCCGATCGGAACCAAAATTAAAATAATTCATGTTTGGTAGGTCCTTCACGCATTGTAATATGTATTGTGGGTGGGGCGCATTTTGGGGGGGGGCCCCTAGGGGCCCGATAGTCTACTTTGACCTATGGCTATGAAATTCGGTACACATGTATAAGTAACCAAGACGAGCAAAAAACTCTATTGAGAACCTGTTACCATGGCAACGGGGTGTCCGCCATCTTGGCGTTTATGCCCTTTTTATCACTTTAAGCGCATCGCATTTGAACAAACTAGTCTGAGGGGATTCAGGCTATTGGCTCCACATTCGCGATGGAGCTTCGTGACAAGATGGGGACCAAAAGCTATTCAAATCTTTCTGATAGGAGAAAGCGTGTTACCGTGGCAACCCATGGAAAAAAGCGTTCTCGCCATGAAACACGGTTCACTCATATCTTCGCAGAAATACATCCGATCAGAACCAAAATTCAGATAATTCATATTTGGTAGGTCCTTAACGCATTGTAATATGTATTGTGGGGGGGGGCACATTTTCGGGGGGGCCCCTAGGGGCCCGATTGTCTACTTTGACCTATGGCTACGAAATTCGGTACACATGTATAAGTAACCAAGACGAGCAAAAAAACTCTATTGAGAACCTGTTACCATGGCAACGGGGTGTCCGCCATCTTGGCGTTTATGCCCTTTTTATCACTTTAAGCGCATCGTATTTGAACGAACTAGTCTGAGGCGATTCATGCTATTGGCTCCACATTCGCCATGGAGCTTCGTGACAAGATGGGGACCAAAAGTTATTCAAATCTTTCTGATAGGAGAAAGCTTGTTACCGTGGCAACCCATGGAAAAAAGCGTTCTCGCCATGAAACACGGTTTGCTTATATCTCTGCAGAAATGCATCCGATCGGAACCAAAATTCCAATCATTCATATTTGGTAGGTCCTTAACGCATTGTAATATGTATTGTGGAGGGGGCACATTTTGGGGGCGGCCCCTAGGGGCCCGATCGTCTACTTTGACCTAGGGCTACGAAATTCGGTACACATGTATAAGTAACCAAGACGAGCAAAAAACTCTATTGAGAACCTGTTACCATGGCAACGGGGTGTCCGCCATCTTGAAAAAAATACTCCTCGCCATGAAACACGGTTCACTCATATCTTCGCAGAAATACATCCGATCGGAACCAAAATTCCAATAATTCATATTTGGTAGGTCCTTAACGCATTGTAATATGTATTGTAGGGGGGGGGGGCACATTTTGGGGGGGCCCCTAGGGGCCCGATCGTCTACTTTGAGCTAGGGCTACGAAATCCGGCACACATGTGTATCAACCCTAGACAAGCAAAAAACTCAATTAAGCACCTGTTACCATGGCAATGGAGTGTCCGCCATCTTGGAAAAAAACCTTCTCGCCATGAAACACGGTTTGCTTATATCTTTGCACAAATTCATGCGATGTGCACCAAAACTTTAACTATTCATATTTGGTAGGTCCTTAACACATTATAGAATGTATTGTGGGGGGGACACTTTTTGGGGGGGCCCCTAGGGGCCCGACCGTCTACTTTCATCTCGGGCTACGAAATTCGGCACACATGTGTATCATCCCAAGACAAGCTAAAAAGTCAATGAAACACATGTTGCCATGGTAACGGGCTGTCCGCCATCTTGGCCTTTACACACATTCTTTTCTCAATATGTGAATTGTATTTCTCTATTAAAATGAACTGGCTGTGTGGGTCCTTCACATGTAGCATTAGGAGAACCAGGACTCGGGTGGAGGGTTCGGCATGAGGCGAGGACCCGATGGATGCCGCTTGCGGCTTTAATTAGGGTCCGAGCCATACGAAGTATGGCAGGGCCCTATTGTTATTGAAATGTTTATTATTATTATTATTATTCTCGTTCTCGTTCTAAGCACAACTCACTCAATTTTGACCCCCTTAGACCCCGTGAAAAGTTGCGAAACTTGGCACACACCTCAGGTCCGGTGAAAATTTCGATAATTTGGCGTTTGTATGCACGCCAATGCAAAAATGCCTAGACAGCGCCCCCTAGAAACGCCAAAAATGGCATCTAGAATGGGGAAAAAAAATTTTAGTTTGACGTAGGACGACGAAATTCGGTACACATGTCTATCACATCAAGACAAGTAAAAAACTCATTGAAACGCCTGTTGTCATGGCAACGGGCTGTCCGCCATCTTGGCGTTTGCGGCCATTTTTTTGCCCGTTTTTGTCGATTTGGGCGCGTCGCATTTGAACGAACTAGTCTGAGGCGATTCATGCTATTGGCTCCACATTCGCCATGGAGCTTCGTGACAAGATGGGGACCAAAAGTTATTCAAATCTTTTTGATAGGAGAAAGCATGTTACCGTGGCAACCCATGGAAAAAAGCGTTCTCGCCATGAAACACGGTTCACTCATATCTTCGCAGAAATACGTCCGATCGGAACCAAAATTCCAATAATTCATATTTGGTAGGTCCTTAACACGTTGTAATATGTATTGTGGGGGGGGCACATTTTGGGGGCGGCCCCTAGGGGCCCGATTGTCTACTTTGAGCTAGGGCTACCAAATTCGGCACACATGTGTATCAACCCGACACAAGCAAAAAACTTCATTGTGCAGCCATTACCATGGCAACAGGGTGTCCGCCATCTTGGAAAAAAACTTTCTCGCCATTAAACACGGTTTGCTTATATCTTTGCACAAATTCATGCGATGTGCACCAAAACTTTAACTATTCATATTTGGTAGGTCCTTGACACATTACAGAATGTATTGTGGGGGGGGGCAGTTCTTTGGGGGGGGCCCTCAGGGGCCCGATTGTCTACTTAGACCTAGGGATACGAAATTCGGTACACATGTGTAACAACGCAAGGCGAGTAAAAAAGTGCATTGACCACCTGTTACCATGGCAACGGGGTGTCCGCCATCTTGGCGTTTACGCCCATTTAGCACTGTATGTGCATTGTTTTTGGACAAACTAGTTTTGGATTCGTGCCTTTTACTTCACATCCACCCGGAAGCTTTGTGGCGAGTTCGGGTGGAGGGTTCGGCATGAGGCGAGGACCCGATGGATGCCGCTTGCGGCTTTAATTAGGGTCCGAGCCATACGAAGTATGGCAGGGCCCTATTGTTATTGAAATGTTTATTATTATTATTATTATTATTATTCTCGTTCTAAGCACAACTCACTCAATTTTGACCCCCTTAGACCCCGTGAAAAGTTGCGAAACTTGGCACACACCTCACGTCCGGTGAAAATTTCGATAATTTGGCGTTTGTATGCACGCCAATGCAAAAATGCCTCGACAGCGCCCCCTAGAAACGCCAAAAATGGCCTCTAGAATGGGGAAAAAAAATTTTAGTTTGACGTAGGACGACGAAATTCGGTACACATGTCTATCACATCAAGACAAGTAAAAAAGTCATTGAAACGCCTGTTGTCATGGCAACGGGCTTTCCGCCATCTTGGCGTTTGCGGCCATTTTTTTGCCCGTTTTTGTCAATTTGGGCGCATCGCATTTGAACGAACTAGTCTGAGGCGATTCATGCTATTGGCTCCACATTCGCCATGGAGCTTCGTGACGAGATGGGGACCAAAAGTTATTCAAATCTTTTTGATAGGCGAAAGCGTGTTACCGTGGCAACCCATGCAAAAAAGCGATCTCGCCATGAAACACGGTTCACTCATATCTTCGCAGAAATACATCCGATCGGAACCAAAATTAAAATAATTCATATTTGGTAGGTCCTTCACGCTTTGTAATATATATTGTGGGGGGGTCGCATTTTGGGGGGGCCCCTAGGGGCCCGATCGTCTACTTTGAGCTAGGGCTACGAAATTCGGTACACATGTATAAGTAACCAAGACGAGCAAAAAACTCTATTGAGAACCTGTTACCATGGCAACGGGGTGGCCGCCATCTTGGCGTTTATGCCCTTTTTATCACTTTAAGCGCATCGTATTTGAACGAACTAGTCTGAGGGGATTCATGCTATTGGCTCCACATTCCCCATGGAGCTTCGTGACAAGATGGGGACAAAAAGTTATTCAAATCTTTCTGATAGGAGAAAGCGTGTTACCGTGGCAACCCATGGAAAAACGCGTTCTCGCCATGAAACACGGTTTGCTTATATCTCTGCCAAAATGCATCCGATTGGAACCAAAATTCCAATAATTCATATTTGGCAGGTCCTTAACGCGTTGTAATATGTATTGTGGGGGGGGCACATTTTGGGGGCGGCCCCTAGGGGCCCGATCGTCTACTTTGAGCTAGGGCTACGAAATTCGGCACACATGTGTATCAACCCAAGACAAGCAAAAAACTTCATTGTGCAGCCGTTACCATGGCAACGGGGTATCCGCCATCTTGGAAAAAAAACCTTCTCGCCATGAAACACGGTTTGCTTATATCTTTGCACAAATTCATACGATGTGCACCAAAACTGTAACTATTCATATTTGGTAGGTCCTTAACACATTATAGAATGTATTGTGGGGGGGACACTTTTTGGGGGGGCCCCTAGGGGCCCGATCGTCTACTTACATCTCGGGCTACGAAATTCGGCACACATGTGTATCATCCCAAGACAAGCTAAAAAGTCAATGAAACACATGTTGCCATGGTAACGGGCTGTCCGCCATCTTGGCGTTTACACACATTCTTTTCTCAATATGTGAATTGTATTTCTCTATTAAAATGAACTGGCTGTGCGGGTCCTTCACATGTAGCATTAGGAGAACCAGGACTCGGGTGGAGGGTTCGGCATGAGGCGAGGACCCGATGGATGCCGCTTGCGGCTTTATTATTATTATTTTTTTCCTCAGCACAACTCACTCAATTTTGACCCCCTTAGACCTGGTGAAAAGTTGCGAAACTTGGCACACACCTCAGTCCCGGCGAAAATAGCGATATTCTGGGGTCCATGTGCACGCCAATGTAAAAATGCCTCGACGGCGCCCCCTAGAAACGCCAAAGATGGAAAATAAAATGGGGTGTCAAAAGTCTACTTTCACGTAGGACAACGAAATTCGGTACACATGTCTACCACCTCAAGACGACCAAAAAAGTCAATCGTAGACCTGGCGTCATGGCAACGGGATGTCAGCCATCTTGGCGTTTGCGGCCATTTTTTTGCCCGTTTTTGTCAATTTGGGCGCATCGCATTTGAACGAACTAGTCTGAGGCGATTCATGCTATTGGCTCCACATTCGCCATGGAGCTTCGTGACGAGATGGGGACCAAAAGTTATTCAAATCTTTTTGATAGGCGAAAGCGTGTTACCGTGGCAACCCATGCAAAAAAGCGATCTCGCCATGAAACACGGTTCACTCATATCTTCGCAGAAATACATCCGATCGGAACCAAAATTAAAATAATTCATATTTGGTAGGTCCTTCACGCTTTGTAATATATATTGTGGGGGGGTCGCATTTTGGGGGGGCCCCTAGGGGCCCGATCGTCTACTTTGAGCTAGGGCTACGAAATTCGGTACACATGTATAAGTAACCAAGACGAGCAAAAAACTCTATTGAGAACCTGTTACCATGGCAACGGGGTGGCCGCCATCTTGGCGTTTATGCCCTTTTTATCACTTTAAGCGCATCGTATTTGAACGAACTAGTCTGAGGGGATTCATGCTATTGGCTCCACATTCCCCATGGAGCTTCGTGACAAGATGGGGACAAAAAGTTATTCAAATCTTTCTGATAGGAGAAAGCGTGTTACCGTGGCAACCCATGGAAAAACGCGTCTCGCCATGAAACACGGTTTGCTTATATCTCTGCCAAAATGCATCCGATTGGAACCAAAATTCCAATAATTCATATTTGGCAGGTCCTTAACGCGTTGTAATATGTATTGTGGGGGGGGCACATTTTGGGGGCGGCCCCTAGGGGCCCGATCGTCTACTTTGAGCTAGGGCTACGAAATTCGGCACACATGTGTATCAACCCAAGACAAGCAAAAAACTTCATTGTGCAGCCGTTACCATGGCAACGGGGTATCCGCCATCTTGGAAAAAAAACCTTCTCGCCATGAAACACGGTTTGCTTATATCTTTGCACAAATTCATACGATGTGCACCAAAACTGTAACTATTCATATTTGGTAGGTCCTTAACACATTATAGAATGTATTGTGGGGGGGACACTTTTTGGGGGGGCCCCTAGGGGCCCGATCGTCTACTTACATCTCGGGCTACGAAATTCGGCACACATGTGTATCATCCCAAGACAAGCTAAAAAGTCAATGAAACACATGTTGCCATGGTAACGGGCTGTCCGCCATCTTGGCGTTTACACACATTCTTTTCTCAATATGTGAATTGTATTTCTCTATTAAAATGAACTGGCTGTGCGGGTCCTTCACATGTAGCATTAGGAGAACCAGGACTCGGGTGGAGGGTTCGGCATGAGGCGAGGACCCGATGGATGCCGCTTGCGGCTTTAATTATTATTATTATTATTATTCTCCTAAGCACAACTCACTCAATTTTGACCCCCTTAGACCCCGTGAAAAGTTGCGAAACTTGGCACACACCTCACGTCCGGTGAAAATTTCGATAATTTGGCGTTTGTATGCACGCCAATGCAAAAATGCCTCGACAGCGCCCCCTAGAAACGCCAAAAATGGCCTCTAGAATGGGGAAAAAAAATTTTAGTTTGACGTAGGACGACGAAATTCGGTACACATGTCTATCACATCAAGACAAGTAAAAAAGTCATTGAAACGCCTGTTGTCATGGCAACGGGCTTTCCGCCATCTTGGCGTTTGCGGCCATTTTTTTGCCCGTTTTTGTCAATTTGGGCGCATCGCATTTGAACGAACTAGTCTGAGGCGATTCATGCTATTGGCTCCACATTCGCCATGGAGCTTCGTGACGAGATGGGGACCAAAAGTTATTCAAATCTTTTTGATAGGCGAAAGCGTGTTACCGTGGCAACCCATGCAAAAAAGCGATCTCGCCATGAAACACGGTTCACTCATATCTTCGCAGAAATACATCCGATCGGAACCAAAATTAAAATAATTCATATTTGGTAGGTCCTTCACGCTTTGTAATATATATTGTGGGGGGGTCGCATTTTGGGGGGGCCCCTAGGGGCCCGATCGTCTACTTTGAGCTAGGGCTACGAAATTCGGTACACATGTATAAGTAACCAAGACGAGCAAAAAACTCTATTGAGAACCTGTTACCATGGCAACGGGGTGGCCGCCATCTTGGCGTTTATGCCCTTTTTATCACTTTAAGCGCATCGTATTTGAACGAACTAGTCTGAGGGGATTCATGCTATTGGCTCCACATTCCCCATGGAGCTTCGTGACAAGATGGGGACAAAAAGTTATTCAAATCTTTCTGATAGGAGAAAGCGTGTTACCGTGGCAACCCATGGAAAAACGCGTCTCGCCATGAAACACGGTTTGCTTATATCTCTGCCAAAATGCATCCGATTGGAACCAAAATTCCAATAATTCATATTTGGCAGGTCCTTAACGCGTTGTAATATGTATTGTGGGGGGGGCACATTTTGGGGGCGGCCCCTAGGGGCCCGATCGTCTACTTTGAGCTAGGGCTACGAAATTCGGCACACATGTGTATCAACCCAAGACAAGCAAAAAACTTCATTGTGCAGCCGTTACCATGGCAACGGGGTATCCGCCATCTTGGAAAAAAAACCTTCTCGCCATGAAACACGGTTTGCTTATATCTTTGCACAAATTCATACGATGTGCACCAAAACTGTAACTATTCATATTTGGTAGGTCCTTAACACATTATAGAATGTATTGTGGGGGGGACACTTTTTGGGGGGGCCCCTAGGGGCCCGATCGTCTACTTACATCTCGGGCTACGAAATTCGGCACACATGTGTATCATCCCAAGACAAGCTAAAAAGTCAATGAAACACATGTTGCCATGGTAACGGGCTGTCCGCCATCTTGGCGTTTACACACATTCTTTTCTCAATATGTGAATTGTATTTCTCTATTAAAATGAACTGGCTGTGCGGGTCCTTCACATGTAGCATTAGGAGAACCAGGACTTGGGTGGAGGGTTCGGCATGAGGCGAGGACCCGATGGATGCCGCTTGCGGCTTTAATTATTAGGGTCCGAGCCATACGAAGTATGGCAAGGCCCTATTGTTATTGTAATGTTTATTAGGGTCCGAGCCATACGAAGTATGGCAAGGCCCTATTGTTATTGTAATGTTTATTATTATTCTCCTAAGCACAACTCACTCAATTTTGACCCCCTTAGACCCCGTGAAAAGTTGCGAAACTTGGCACACACCTCACGTCCGGTGAAAATTTCGATAATTTGGCGTTTGTATGCACGCCAATGCAAAAATGCCTCGACAGCGCCCCCTAGAAACGCCAAAAATGGCCTCTAGAATGGGGAAAAAAATTTTTAGTTTGACGTAGGACGACGAAATTCGGTACACATGTCTATCACATCAAGACAAGTAAAAAAGTCATTGAAACGCCTGTTGTCATGGCAACGGGCTTTCCGCCATCTTGGCATTTGCGGCCATTTTTTTGCCCGTTTTTGTCAATTTGGGCGCATCGCATTTGAACGAACTAGTCTGAGGCGATTCATGCTATTGGCTCCACATTCGCCATGGAGCTTCGTGACGAGATGGGGACCAAAAGTTATTCAAATCTTTTTGATAGGCGAAAGCGTGTTACCGTGGCAACCCATGGAAAAAAGCGATCTCGCCATGAAACACGGTTCACTCATATCTTCGCAGAAATACATCCGATCGGAACCAAAATTAAAATAATTCATATTTGGTAGGTCCTTCACGCATTGTAATATATATTGTGGGGGGGGCGCATTTTGGGGGGGCCCCTAGGGGCCCGATCGTCTACTTTGAGCTAGGGCTACGAAATTCGGTACACATGTATAAGTAACCAAGACGAGCAAAAAACTCTATTGAGAACCTGTTACCATGGCAACGGGGTGGCCGCCATCTTGGCGTTTATGCCCTTTTTATCACTTTAAGCGCATCGTATTTGAACGAACTAGTCTGAGGGGATTCATGCTATTGGCTCCACATTCCCCATGGAGCTTCGTGACAAGATGGGGACAAAAAGTTATTCAAATCTTTCTGATAGGAGAAAGCGTGTTACCGTGGCAACCCATGGAAAAACGCGTTCTCGCCATGAAACACGGTTTGCTTATATCTCTGCCAAAATGCATCCGATTGGAACCAAAATTCCAATAATTCATATTTGGCAGGTCCTTAACGCGTTGTAATATGTATTGTGGGGGGGGCACATTTTGGGGGCGGCCCCTAGGGGCCCGATCGTCTACTTTGAGCTAGGGCTACGAAATTCGGCACACATGTGTATCAACCCAAGACAAGCAAAAAACTTCATTGTGCAGCCGTTACCATGGCAACGGGGTATCCGCCATCTTGGAAAAAAAACCTTCTCGCCATGAAACACGGTTTGCTTATATCTTTGCACAAATTCATACGATGTGCACCAAAACTGTAACTATTCATATTTGGTAGGTCCTTAACACATTATAGAATGTATTGTGGGGGGGACACTTTTTGGGGGGGCCCCTAGGGGCCCGATCGTCTACTTACATCTCGGGCTACGAAATTCGGCACACATGTGTATCATCCCAAGACAAGCTAAAAAGTCAATGAAACACATGTTGCCATGGTAACGGGCTGTCCGCCATCTTGGCGTTTACACACATTCTTTTCTCAATATGTGAATTGTATTTCTCTATTAAAATGAACTGGCTGTGCGGGTCCTTCACATGTAGCATTAGGAGAACCAGGACTCGGGTGGAGGGTTCGGCATGAGGCGAGGACCCGATGGATGCCGCTTGCGGCTTTAATTAGGGTCCTCGCCATACGAAGTATGGCAGGGCCCTATTGTTATTGTAATGTTTATTATTATTATTATTATTTTTTTCCTCAGCACAACTCACTCAATTTTGACCCCCTTAGACCTGGTGAAAAGTTGCGAAACTTGGCACACACCTCAGTCCCGGCGAAAATAGCGATATTCTGGGGTCCATGTGCACGCCAATGTAAAAATGCCTCGACGGCGCCCCCTAGAAACGCCAAAGATGGAAAATAAAATGGGGTGTCAAAAGTCTACTTTCACGTAGGACAACGAAATTCGGTACACATGTCTACCACCTCAAGACGACCAAAAAAGTCAATCGTAGACCTGGCGTCATGGCAACGGGATGTCAGCCATCTTGGCGTTTGCGGCCATTTTTTTGCCCGTTTTTGTCAATTTGGGCGCATCGCATTTGAACGAACTAGTCTGAGGCGATTCATGCTATTGGCTCCACATTCGCCATGGAGCTTCGTGACAAGATGGGGACCAAAAGTTATTCAAATCTTTTTGATAGGTGAAAGCGTGTTACCGTGGCAACCCATGGAAAAAAGCGATCTCGCCATGAAACACGGTTCACTCATATCTTCGCAGAAATACATCCGATCGGAACCAAAATTAAAATAATTCATATTTGGTAGGTCCTTCACGCATTGTAATATATATTGTGGGGGGGGCGCATTTTGGGGGGGCCCCTAGGGGCCCGATCGTCTACTTTGAGCTAGGGCTACGAAATTCGGTACACATGTATAAGTAACCAAGACGAGCAAAAAACTCTATTGAGAACCTGTTACCATGGCAACGGGGTGGCCGCCATCTTGGCGTTTATGCCCTTTTTATCACTTTAAGCGCATCGTATTTGAACGAACTAGTCTGAGGGGATTCATGCTATTGGCTCCACATTCCCCATGGAGCTTTGTGACAAGATGGGGACCAAAAGTTATTCAAATCTTTTTGATAGGTGAAAGCGTGTTACCGTGGCAACCCATGGAAAAATGCGTTCTCGCCATGAAACACGGTTTGCTTATATCTCTGCAGAAATTCATCCGATCGGAACCAAAATTCCAATTATTCATATTTGGTAGGTCCTTAACGCATTGTAATATGTATTGTGGGGGGGGCACATTTTGGGGGGGGCCCCTAGGGGCCCGATCGTCTACTTTGAGCTAGGGCTACGAAATTCGGCACACATGTGTATCAACCCTAGACAAGCATAAAACTCGATTAAGCACCTGTTACCATGGCAACGGTGTGTCCGCCATCTTGAAAAAAATACTCCTCGCCATGAAAGACGGTTCAATCATATCTTTGCAGAAATAGATCCCATTGGAACCAAAATTCCAATAATTCATATTTGGTAGGTCTTTAACACATTATAGAATGTATTGTGGGGGGGGGGCACTTTTTGGCGGGGGCCACTAGGGGCCTGATCGTCTACTTTGACCTAGAGCTACGAAATTCAGTACACATGTATAAGTAACCAAGACGAGCAAAAAACTTAATTAACCACCTGTTACCATGGCAACGGGGTGTCCGCCATCTTGGCGTTTGTGCCCTTTTTATCACTTTAAGCGTATCGTATTTAAACAAACTAGTCTGAGGGGATTCAGGCTATTGGCTCCATACTCAGCAGGAAGCTTCGTGACAAGATGGGGAGCTAAAGTTAGTGAAATCTTTCCAACAGGACAAAGCGTGTTACCGTGGCAAACCATGGAAAAAAGCGTTCTCGCCATGAAACACGGTTCACTCATATCTTCGCAGAAATACATCCGATCGGAACCAAAATTCTAATAATTTATATATGGTAGGTCCTTAACACATTGTAATATGTATTGTGGGGGGGGGCGCATTTTGGGGGGGCCCCTAGGGGCCCGATAGTCTACTTTGACCTAGGGCTACGAAATTCGGTACACATGTATAAGTAACCAAGACGAGCAAAAAACTCTATTGAGAACCTGTTACCATGGCAACGGGGTGGCCGCCATCTTGGCGTTTATGCCCTTTTTATCACTTTAAGCGCATCGTATTTGAACGAACTAGTCTGAGGGGATTCATGCTATTGGCTCCACATTCCCCATGGAGCTTCGTGACAAGATGGGGACAAAAAGTTATTCAAATCTTTCTGATAGGAGAAAGCGTGTTACCGTGGCAACCCATGGAAAAACGCGTTCTCGCCATGAAACACGGTTTGCTTATATCTCTGCCAAAATGCATCCGATTGGAACCACAATTCCAATAATTCATATTTGGCAGCTCCTTAACGCGTTGTAATATGTATTGTGGGGGGGGCACATTTTGGGGGCGGCCCCTAGGGGCCCGATCGTCTACTTTGAGCTAGGGCTACGAAATTCGGCACACATGTGTATCAACCCAAGACAAGCAAAAAACTTCATTGTGCAGCCGTTACCATGGCAACGGGGTATCCGCCATCTTGGAAAAAAAACCTTCTCGCCATGAAACACGGTTTGCTTATATCTTTGCACAAATTCATACGATGTGCACCAAAACTGTAACTATTCATATTTGGTAGGTCCTTAACACATTATAGAATGTATTGTGGGGGGGACACTTTTTGGGGGGGCCCCTAGGGGCCCGATCGTCTACTTTCATCTCGGGCTACGAAATTCGGCACACATGTGTATCATCCCAAGACAAGCTAAAAAGTCAATGAAACACATGTTGCCATGGTAACGGGCTGTCCGCCATCTTGGCGTTTACACATTCTTTTCTCAATATGTGAATTGTATTTCTCTATTAAAATGAACTGGCTGTGCGGGTCCTTCACATGTAGCATTAGGAGAACCAGGACTCGGGTGGAGGGTTCGGCATGAGGCGAGGACCCGATGGATGCCGCTTGCGGCTTTAATTATTATTATTATTATTCTCCTAAGCACAACTCACTCAATTTTGACCCACTTAGACCTCGTGAAAAGTTGCGAAACTTGGCACACACCTCACGTCCGGTGAAAATTTCGATAATTTGGCGTTTGTATGCACGCCAATGCAAAAATGCCTCGACAGCGCCCCCTAGAAACGCCAAAAATGGCCTCTAGAATGGGGAAAAAAATTTTTAGTTTGACGTAGGACGACGAAATTCGGTACACATGTCTATCACATCAAGACAAGTAAAAAAGTCATTGAAACGCCTGTTGTCATGGCAACGGGCTTTCCGCCATCTTGGCGTTTGCGGCCATTTTTTTGCCCGTTTTTGTCAATTTGGGCGCATCGCATTTGAACGAACTAGTCTGAGGCGATTCATGCTATTGGCTCCACATTCGCCATGGAGCTTCGTGACGAGATGGGGACCAAAAGTTATTCAAATCTTTTTGATAGGCGAAAGCGTGTTACCGTGGCAACCCATGGAAAAAAGCGATCTCGCCATGAAACACGGTTCACTCATATCTTCGCAGAAATACATCCGATCGGAACCAAAATTAAAATAATTCATATTTGGTAGGTCCTTCACGCTTTGTAATATATATTGTGGGGGGGGCGCATTTTGGGGGGGCCCCTAGGGGCCCGATCGTCTACTTTGAGCTAGGGCTACGAAATTCGGTACACATGTATAAGTAACCAAGACGAGCAAAAAACTCTATTGAGAACCTGTTACCATGGCAACGGGGTGGCCGCCATCTTGGCGTTTATGCCCTTTTTATCACTTTAAGCGCATCGTATTTGAACGAACTAGTCTGAGGGGATTCATGCTATTGGCTCCACATTCCCCATGGAGCTTCGTGACAAGATGGGGACAAAAAGTTATTCAAATCTTTCTGATAGGAGAAAGTGTGTTACCGTGGCAACCCATGGAAAAACGCGTTCTCGCCATGAAACACGGTTTGTTTATATCTCTGCCAAAATGCATCCGATTGGAACCAAAATTCCAATAATTCATATTTGGCAGGTCCTTAACGCGTTGTAATATGTATTGTGGGGGGGGCACATTTTGGGGGCGGCCCCTAGGGGCCCGATCGTCTACTTTGAGCTAGGGCTACGAAATTCGGCACACATGTGTATCAACCCAAGACAAGCAAAAAACTTCATTGTGCAGCCGTTACCATGGCAACGGGGTGTCCGCCATCTTGGAAAAAAACCTTCTCGCCATGAAACACGGTTTGCTTATATCTTTGCACACATTCATACGATGTGCACCAAAACTGTAACTATTCATATTTGGTAGGTCCTTAACACATTATAGAATGTATTGTGGGGGGGAACCTTTTTGGGGGGGCCCCAAGGGGCCCTATCGTCTACTTTCATCTCGGGCTACGAAATTCGGCACACATGTGTATCATCCCAAGACAAGCTAACAAGTCAATGAAACACATGTTGCCATGGTAACGGGCTGTCCGCCATCATGGCGTTTACACACAATCTTTTCTCAATATGTGAATTGTATTTCTCTATTAAAATGAACTGTCTCTGCGGGTCAATCACATGTAGCATTAGGAGAACCAGGACTCGGGTGGAGGGTTCGGCATGAGGCGCGGACCCGATGGATGCCGCTTGCGGCTTTAATTATTATTATTATTATTTTTGTCAGCACAACTCGGCCATTTTTGACCCCCTTAGGCCCCGTGAAAAGTTGCGAAACTTGGCACACACCTCAGTCCCGGCGAAAATAGCGATATTCTGGGGTCCGCGTGCACGCCAATGCAAAAATGCCTCGACGGCGCCAGCTAGAAACGCCAAAAATGGCCTCTAGAATGGGGTCAAAAAAATTTAGTTTGACGTAGGACGACGAAATTCGGTACATATGTCTATCACATCAAGACAAGTAAAAAAGTCATTGAAACGCCTGTTTTCATGGCAACGGGCCGTCCGCCATCTTGGCATTTGCGGCCATTTTTAGCCCGTTTTTGTCAATTTGGGTGCATCGCATTTGAACGAACTAGTCTGAGGCGATTCATGCTATTGGCTCCACATTCGCCATGGAGCTTCGTGACAAGATGGGGACCAAAAGTTATTCAAATCTTTTAGATAGGAGAAAGCGTGTTACCGTGGCAACCCATGGAAAAAAGCGTTCTCGCCATGAAACACGGTTCACTCATATCTTCGCAGAAATGCATCCGATCGGAAACAAAATTCTGATAATTCATGTTTGGTAGGTCCTTCACGCATTGTAATATGTATTGTGGGGGGGGCGCATTTTGGGGGGGGGGCCCGAGGGGCCCGATAGTCTACTTTGACCTAGGGCTACGAAATTCGGTACACATGTATAAGTAACCAAGACGAGCAAAAAACTCTATTGAGAACCTGTTACCATGGCAACGGGGTGTCCGCCATCTTGGCGTTTATGCCCTTTTGATCACTTTAAGCGCATCGTATTTGAATGAACTAGTCTGAGGGGATTCATGCTATCGGCTCCACATTCGCCATGGAGCTTCGTGACAAGATGGGGACCAAAAGTTATTCAAATCTTTCTGATCGGAGAAAGCGTGTTACCGTGGCAACCCATGGAAAACAGCGTTCTCGCCATGAAACACGGTTTGCTTATATTTCTGCAGAAATACATACGATCGGAACCAAAATTCCAATAATTCATATTTGGTAGGTCCTTAACGTGTTGTAATATGTATTGTGGGGGGGGCACATTTTGGGGGGGCCCCTAGGGGCCCGATATTCTACTTTGAGCTAGGGCTACGAAATTCGGCACACATGTGTATCAACCCGAGACAAGCATAAAACTCAATTAAGAGCCTGTTACCATGGCACTGGAGTGTCCGCCATCTTGGAAAAAAGCCTTCTCGCCATGAAACACGGTTTGCTTATATCTTTGCACAAATTCATGCGATGTGCACCAAAATTTTAACTATTCATATTTGGTAGGTCCTTAACACATTATAGAATGTATTGTGGGGGGGGCACTTTTTGGGGGGGGCCCTCAGGGGCCCGATTGTCTACTTTCATCTTAGGCTACGAAATTCGGCACACATGTGTAACAACCCAAGGCGAGTAAAAAAGTGCATTGACCACCTGTTACCATGGCAACATGGTGTCCGCCATCTTGGCGTTTATGCCTATTTATTACTGAATGTGCATTATTTTTTAACAAACTAGTTTTGGATTCATGCCTTTTACTTCACATCTACCCGGAAGCTTTGTGGTGAGTTCGGGTGGAGGGTTCGGCATGAGGCGAGGACCCGATGGATGCCGCTTGCGGCTTTAATTATTATTAGGGTCCGAGCCATACGAAGTATGGCAAGGCCCTATTGTTATTGTAATGTTTATTATTTTAAGCACAACTCGCTCAATTTTGACCCCCTTAGACCCCGTGAAAAGTTGCGAAACTTGGCACACACCTCACGTCCGGTGAAAATTTTGATAATTTGGCGTTTGTATGCACGCCAATGCAAAAATGCCTCGACAGCGCCCCCTAGAAACGCCAAAAATGGCCTCTAGAATGGGGAAAAAAAAATTTAGTTTGACGTAGGACGACGAAATTCGGTACACATGTCTATCACATCAAGACAAGTAAAAAAGTCATTGAAACGCCTGTTGTCATGGCAACGGGCTTTCCGCCATCTTGGCGTTTGCGGCCATTTTTTTGCCCGTTTTTGTCAATTTGGGCGCATCGCATTTGAACGAACTAGTCTGAGGCGATTCATGCTATTGGCTCCACATTCGCCATGGAGCTTCGTGACGAGATGGGGACCAAAAGTTATTCAAATCTTTTTGATAGGCGAAAGCGTGTTACCGTGGCAACCCATGGAAAAAAGCGATCTCGCCATGAAACACGGTTCACTCATATCTTCGCAGAAATACATCCGATCGGAACCAAAATTAAAATAATTCATATTTGGTAGGTCCTTCACGCATTGTAATATATATTGTGGGGGGGGGCGCATTTTGGGGGGGCCCCTAGGGGCCCGATCGTCTACTTTGAGCTAGGGCTACGAAATTCGGTACACATGTATAAGTAACCAAGACGAGCAAAAAACTCTATTGAGAACCTGTTACCATGGCAACGGGGTGGCCGCCATCTTGGCGTTTATGCCCTTTTTATCACTTTAAGCGCATCGTATTTGAACGAACTAGTCTGAGGGGATTCATGCTATTGGCTCCACATTCCCCATGGAGCTTCGTGACAAGATGGGGACAAAAAGTTATTCAAATCTTTCTGATAGGAGAAAGCGTGTTACCGTGGCAACCCATGGAAAAACGCGTTCTCGCCATGAAACACGGTTTGCTTATATCTCTGCCAAAATGCATCCGATTGGAACCAAAATTCCAATAATTCATATTTGGTAGGTCCTTAACGCGTTGTAATATGTATTGTGGGGGGGGCACATTTTGGGGGCGGCCCCTAGGGGCCCGATCGTCTACTTTGAGCTAGGGCTACGAAATTCGGCACACATGTGTATCAACCCAAGACAAGCAAAAAACTTCATTGTGCAGCCGTTACCATGGCAACGGGGTATCCGCCATCTTGGAAAAAAAACCTTCTCGCCATGAAACACGGTTTGCTTATATCTTTGCACAAATTCATACGATGTGCACCAAAACTGTAACTATTCATATTTGGTAGGTCCTTAACACATTATAGAATGTATTGTGGGGGGGACACTTTTTGGGGGGGCCCCTAGGGGCCCGATCGTCTACTTTCATCTCGGGCTACGAAATTCGGCACACATGTGTATCATCCCAAGACAAGCTAAAAAGTCAATGAAACACATGTTGCCATGGTAACGGGCTGTCCGCCATCTTGGCGTTTACACATTCTTTTCTCAATATGTGAATTGTATTTCTCTATTAAAATGAACTGGCTGTGCGGGTCCTTCACATGTAGCATTAGGAGAACCAGGACTCGGGTGGAGGGTTCGGCATGAGGCGAGGACCCGATGGATGCCGCTTGCGGCTTTAATTAGGGTCCTCGCCATACGAAGTATGGCAGGGCCCTATTGTTATTGTAATGTTTATTAGGGTCCGAGCCATACGAAGTATGGCAAGGCCCTATTGTTATTGTAATGTTTATTCTTCTCAGCACAACTCACTCAATTTTGACCCCCTTAGACCCCGTGAAAAGTTGCGAAACTTGGCACACACCTCAGTCCCGGCGAAAATAGCGATATTCTGGGGTCCGCGTGCACGCCAATGTGAAAATGCCTCGACGGCGCCCCCTAGAAACGCCAAAAATGGCCTCTAGAATGGGGGAAAAAAATTTTAGTTTGACGTAGGACGACGAAATTCGGTACACATGTCTATCACATCCAGACAAGTAAAAAAGTCATTGAAACGTCTGTTGTCATGGCAACGGGCTTTCCGCCATCTTGGCGTTTGCGGCCATTTTTTTGCCCGTATTTGTCAATTTGGGCGCATCGCATTTGAACGAACTAGTCTGAGGCGAATCATGCTATTGGCTCCACATTCGCCATGGAGCTTCGTGACAAGATGGGGACCAAAAGTTATTCAAATCTTTTTGATAGGCGAAAGCGTGTTACCGTGGCAACCCATGGAAAAAAGCGATCTCGCCATGAAACACGGTTCACTCATATCTTCGCAGAAATACATCCGATCGGAACCAAAATTACAATAATTCATGTTTGGTAGGTCCTTCACGCATTGTAATATATATTGTGGGGGGGGGCGCATTTTGGGGGGGCCCCTAGGGGCCCGATAGTCTACTTTGACCTAGGGCTACGAAATTCGGTACACATGTATAAGTAACCAAGACGAGCAAAAAACTCCATTGACAACCTGTTACCATGGCAACGGGGTGGCCGCCATCTTGGCGTTTATGCCCTTTTTATCACTTTAAGCGCATCGTATTTGAACGAACTAGTCTGAGGGGATTCATGCTATTGGCTCCACATTCGCCATGGAGCTTCGTGACAAGATGGAGACCAAAAGTTATTCAAATCTTTCTGATAGGAGAAAGCGTGTTACCGTGGCAACCCAAGGAAAAAAGCGTTCTCGCCATGAAACACGGTTCACTCATATCCCTGCAGATATACATCCGATCGGAACCAAAATTCCAATAATTCATATTTGGTAGGTCCTTAACACATTGTAATATGTATTGTGGGGGGGGCACATTTTGGGGGGGGCCCCTAGGGGCCCGATCGTCTACTTTGACCTAGGGCTACGAAAATCGGCACACATGTGTATCAACCCAAGACAAGCAAAAAACTTCATTGTGCAGCCGTTACCATGGCAATGGGGTGTCCGCCATCTTGGACAAAAACCTTCTCGCCATGAAACACGGTTTGCTTATATCTTTGCACACATTCATACGATGTGCACCAAAACTGTGACTATTCATATTTGGTAGGTCCTTAACACATTATAGAATGTATTGTGGGGGGGAACCTTTTTGGGGGGGCCCCAAGGGGCCCGATCGTCTACTTTCATCTCGGGCTACGAAATTCGGCACACATGTGTATCATCCCAAGACAAGCTAAAAAGTCAATGAAACATATGTTGCCATGGTAACGGGCTGTCCGCCATCTTGGCGTTTACACACATTCTTTTCTCAATATGTGAATTGTATTTCTCTATTAAAATGAAGTGGCTGTGCGGGTCCTTCACATGTAGCATTAGGAGAACCAGGACTCGGGTGGAGGGTTCGGCATGAGGCGAGGACCCGATGGATGCCGCTTGCGGCTTTAATTATTATTATTATTATTTTTTTCCTCAGCACAACTCACTCAATTTTGACCCCCTTAGACCTGGTGAAAAGTTGCGAAACTTGGCACACACCTCAGTCCCGGCGAAAATAGCGATATTCTGGGGTCCATGTGCACGCCAATGTAAAAATGCCTCGACGGCGCCCCCTAGAAACGCCAAAGATGGAAAATAAAATGGGGTGTCAAAAGTCTACTTTCACGTAGGACAACGAAATTCGGTACACATGTCTACCACCTCAAGACGACCAAAAAAGTCAATCGTAGACCTGGCGTCATGGCAACGGGATGTCAGCCATCTTGGCGTTTGCGGCCATTTTTTTGCCCGTTTTTGTCAATTTGGGCGCATCGCATTTGAACGAACTAGTCTGAGGCGATTCATGCTATTGGCTCCACATTCGCCATGGAGCTTCGTGACAAGATGGGGACCAAAAGTTATTCAAATCTTTTTGATAGGTGAAAGCGTGTTACCGTGGCAACCCATGGAAAAAAGCGATCTCGCCATGAAACACGGTTCACTCATATCTTCGCAGAAATACATCCGATCGGAACCAAAATTAAAATAATTCATATTTGGTAGGTCCTTCACGCATTGTAATATATATTGTGGGGGGGGCGCATTTTGGGGGGGCCCCTAGGGGCCCGATCGTCTACTTTGAGCTAGGGCTACGAAATTCGGTACACATGTATAAGTAACCAAGACGAGCAAAAAACTCTATTGAGAACCTGTTACCATGGCAACGGGGTGGCCGCCATCTTGGCGTTTATGCCCTTTTTATCACTTTAAGCGCATCGTATTTGAACGAACTAGTCTGAGGGGATTCATGCTATTGGCTCCACATTCCCCATGGAGCTTTGTGACAAGATGGGGACCAAAAGTTATTCAAATCTTTTTGATAGGTGAAAGCGTGTTACCGTGGCAACCCATGGAAAAATGCGTTCTCGCCATGAAACACGGTTTGCTTATATCTCTGCAGAAATTCATCCGATCGGAACCAAAATTCCAATTATTCATATTTGGTAGGTCCTTAACGCATTGTAATATGTATTGTGGGGGGGGCACATTTTGGGGGGGGCCCCTAGGGGCCCGATCGTCTACTTTGAGCTAGGGCTACGAAATTCGGCACACATGTGTATCAACCCTAGACAAGCATAAAACTCGATTAAGCACCTGTTACCATGGCAACGGTGTGTCCGCCATCTTGAAAAAAATACTCCTCGCCATGAAAGACGGTTCAATCATATCTTTGCAGAAATAGATCCCATTGGAACCAAAATTCCAATAATTCATATTTGGTAGGTCTTTAACACATTATAGAATGTATTGTGGGGGGGGGGCACTTTTTGGCGGGGGCCACTAGGGGCCTGATCGTCTACTTTGACCTAGAGCTACGAAATTCAGTACACATGTATAAGTAACCAAGACGAGCAAAAAACTTAATTAACCACCTGTTACCATGGCAACGGGGTGTCCGCCATCTTGGCGTTTGTGCCCTTTTTATCACTTTAAGCGTATCGTATTTAAACAAACTAGTCTGAGGGGATTCAGGCTATTGGCTCCATACTCAGCAGGAAGCTTCGTGACAAGATGGGGAGCTAAAGTTAGTGAAATCTTTCCAACAGGACAAAGCGTGTTACCGTGGCAAACCATGGAAAAAAGCGTTCTCGCCATGAAACACGGTTCACTCATATCTTCGCAGAAATACATCCGATCGGAACCAAAATTCTAATAATTTATATATGGTAGGTCCTTAACACATTGTAATATGTATTGTGGGGGGGGGCGCATTTTGGGGGGGCCCCTAGGGGCCCGATAGTCTACTTTGACCTAGGGCTACGAAATTCGGTACACATGTATAAGTAACCAAGACGAGCAAAAAACTCCATTGAGAACCTGTTACCATGGCAACGGGGTGTCCGCCATCTTGGCGTTTATGCCCTTTTTATCACTTTAAGCACAACGTATTTCAACGAACTAGTCTGAGGGGATTCAGGCTATTGGCTCCACATTCGCCATGGAGCTTCGTGACAAGATGGGGACCAAAAGTTATTCAAATCTTTCTGATAGGAGAAAGCGTGTTACCGTGGCAACCCATGGAAAAAAGCGTTCTCGCCATGAAACACGGTTCACTCATATCTTCGCAGATATACATCCGATCGGAACTAAAATTCCAATAATTCATATTTGGTAGGTCCTTAACGCATTGCAATATGTATTGTGGGGGGGGCACATTTTGGGGGGGCCCCTAGGGGCCCGATCATCTACTTTGAGCTAGGGCTACGAAATTCGGCACACATGTGTATCAACCCTACACAAGCAAAAAACTATATTAAGCACCTGTTACCATGGCAACGGAGATTCCGCCATCTTTGAAAAAAAACCTTCTCGCCATGAAAACGGTTTGCTTATATCTTTGCACAAATTCATACAATGTGCACCAAAACTGTAACTATTCATATTTGGTAGGTCCTTAACACATTATAGAATGTATTGTGGGGGGGACACTTTTTGGGGGGGCCCCAAGGGGCCCGATCGTCTACTTTCATCTCGGGCTACGAAATTCGGCACACATGTGTATCATCCCAAGACAAGCTAACAAGTCAATGAAACACATGTTGCCATGGTAACGGGCTGTCCGCCATCATGGCGTTTACACACAATCTTTTCTCAATATGTGAATTGTATTTCTCTATTAAAATGAACGGTCTCTGCGGGTCATTCAGATGTAGAATTAGGAGAACCAGGACTCGAGTGGAGGGTTCGGCATGAGGCGAGGACCCGATGGATGCCGCTTGCGGCTTTAATTAGGGTCCGAGCCATACGAAGTATGGCAGGGCCCTATTGTTATTGTAATGTTTATTATTATTATTCTCCTCGTTCTGAGCACAACTCGGCCATTTTTGACCCCCTTAGGCCCCGTGAAAAGTTGCGAAACTTGGCACACACCTCAGTCCCGGCGAAAATAGCGATATTCTGGGGTCCGTCTGCACGCCAATGCAAAAATGCCTCGACGGCGCCCCCTAGAAACGCCAAAAATGGCCTCTAGAATGGGGTAAAAAAAATTTAGTTTGACATAGGACGACGAAATTCGGTACACATGTCTATCACATCAAGACAAGTAAAAAAGTCATTGAAATGCCTGTTCTCATGGAAACGGGCTTTCCGCCATCTTGGCGTTTGCGGCCATTTTTTGGCCCGTTTTTGTCAATTTGGGCGCATCGCATTTGAACGAACTAGTCTGAGGCGATTCATGCTATTGGCTCCACATTCGCCATGGAGCTTCGTGACAAGATGGGTACCAAAAGTTATTCAAATCTTTTTGATACGAGAAAGCGTGTTACCGTGGCAACCCATGGAAAAAAGCATTCTCGCCATGAAACACGGTTCACTCATATCCCTGCAGATATACATCCGATCGGAACCAAAATTCCAATAATTCATATTTGGTAGGTCCTTCACGCATTGTAATATGTATTGTGGGTGGGGCGCATTTTGGGGGGGGCCCCGAGGGGCCCGATAGTCTACTTTTACCTATGGCTACGAAATTCGGTACACGTGTATAAGTAACCAAGACGAGCAAAAAACTCTATTGAGAACCTGTTACCATGGCAACGGGGTGGCCGCCATCTTGGCGTTTATGCCCTTTTTATCACTTTAAGCGCATCATATTTGAACGAACTAGTCTGAGGCGATTCATGCTATTGGCTCCACATTCGCCATGGAGCTTCGTGACAAGATGGAGACCAAAAGTTATTCAAATCTTTCTGATAGGAGAAAGCGTGTTACCGTGGCAACCCATGGAAAAAAGCATTCTCGCCATGAAACACGGTTCACTCATATCCCTGCAGATATACATCCGATCGGAACCAAAATTCCAATAATTCATATTTGGTAGGTCCTTAACGCATTGTAATATGTATTGTGGGGGGGGGCACATTTTGGGGGGGGCCCCTAGGGGCCCGATCGTCTACTTTGACCTAGGGCTACGAAATTCGGCACACATGTGTATCAACCCAAGACAAGCAAAAAACTTCATTGTGCAGCCGTTACCATGGCAACGGGGTGTCCGCCATCTTGGCGTTCATGCCCTTTTAATCACTTTAAGCGCATCGTATTTGAACAAACTAGTCTGAGGGGATTCATGCGATTGGCTCCATACTCAGCAGGAAGCTTCGTTACAAGATGGGGAGCAAAAGTTAGTGAGATCTTTTCAATAGGAGAAAGCATGTTACCGTGGCAACCCATGGAAAAAAGCGTTCTCGCCATGAAACACGGTTCACTCATATCTTCGCAGAAATACATCCGATCGGAACCAAAATTAAAATAATTCATATTTGGTAGGTCCTTAACGCATTGTAATATGTATTGTGGGGGGGGGGCACATTTTGGGGGGGGCCCCTAGGGGCCCGATCGTCTACTTTGACCTAGGGCTACGAAATTCGGCACACATGTGTATCAACCCAAGACAAGCATAAAACTCAATTAAGAGCCTGTTACCATGGCACTGGAGTGTCCGCCATCTTGGAAAAAAGCCTTCTCGCCATGAAACACGGTTTGCTTATATCTTTGCACAAATTCATGTGATGTGCACCAAAATTTTAACTATTCATATTTGGTAGGTCCTTAACACATTATAGAATGTATTGTGGGGGGGGCACTTTTTGGGGGGGCCCTCAGGGGCCCGATTGTCTACTTTCATCTTAGGCTACGAAATTCGGCACACGTGTAAAAACCCAAGGCGAGTAAAAAAGTGCATTGACCACCTGTTACCATGGCAACATGGTGTCCGCCATCTTGGCGTTTATGCCTATTTATTACTGAATGTGCATTATTTTTTAACAAACTAGTTTTGGATTCATGCCTTTTACTTCACATCTACCCGGAAGCTTTGTGGTGAGTTCGGGTGGAGGGTTCGGCATGAGGCGAGGACCCGATGGATGCCGCTTGCGGCTTTAATTATTATTATTATTATTATTATATATTATTCCGCCAAATTCTGCCGTGCACCATTCAAGTCACTTCAATTATTCAGTTCTTAAACTGTGCAGCTCCTTCAGGACATGTGTGCTACAATTTCTTTTATTTTAAATCTTTGCAGTTTCTGAGATATTTTGCATTTTGTAAAAATAAATTCAGCCTTGTGATTAGATGAAAGTCCTTCAAACCCAATCCAGATTGGATGTTGAAAAAATTCAGCTCTGCAATTTGTCAGTTTTTGCATAATGAGCTGAAAACAGCTTCAACAGGGTTTTGGAGCTCTGCACCAGTTTGTAGTGTCCAGTTTGTCTTTTTCCCGGTCTCCATTGTCTTTTCTTGCAAAATCTTTGAAACGCTACTCCTCCTACACCGTTTGTCTCACTTTAACCATTCAAGTATCAAACTCTTCAGCCCATTCAGGAGATATGTTCTCCGACTTTTGGTCTTTCTAACATGTAAACCTTTCAAGTTATTCAAGTTTTTGTCAATGTATTGAAATCCGTTCCTGTGATTGGATGAAATGGAATTCCTCTCAGCGATTGGTCCATTTTCGGCACCGGTGCAAAGGTACACATTCAAGGCAAGGATTCAAATAGAGCATTTAGCTCTATTGTTGGCTGTCACTTGTGTGATGGCCTGCAGTTCTACAGGCAGCTCAACATGAGCTATTGGTCTCAGCTGCACCCTTCAAGGAGCAAAGGAATTCATTTGCAAATGTCACAGTTAAATATGAAGGATTTGTTCCAACAATGCTCCTTGCAACATTTTGCTAAATCTTAAACAACTGAAAAAAAAAGTTTTTTTTACATTTCATTAAACCTCGCGCATGCTTTTGCAATCCTGCTAATTACACCCTGCTGGAAGTGGAAAAAAGGAAATTGGAAAAATTTAAATGCTTTTTCCAAAGAGCAATTGCAAGTACAAGTGGCATAGTGAGTATGTCAGTGTGCTTCAATGCAAGAGTTCTTGGGTTCAAATCCTGATATGGGGCAATTGAAAACAATTCAAGCTTTTGTCAGTGTATTGAAATCTGTTCCTGTGATTGGACAAAATGGAATTCAGCTCAGCGATTGGTCATTACAGGTACGTAATGGTAAACAAGGCTTGGGTTCAAATCCAGCAATAAATGTTGTGCATCATGATATTATGCTAGTTTTTGCACACAAACTACTGCATACTGTTCCATGAAAGTGCTTAAATTTATCTGCAAACTGTGTAGTTACTGTTGATTGTTCACACAAAGAGAATGTGTCTGTGCAATGTTTGTCTTGGGAACTTGCACAACTTATACAAAGTGTTAATTCAAGTTTAAAAAAGAACTGTTGGTAAATGGCCATTAAATATTAAATTTTTATTGCTAAAATGCTTCAAACAAAATGCAGTTGTCTTTCCTGCAAGATGTATAAAATGTTACTCCATTGTGAATGAAAACAGGTTCGATAAAAGTAAAATTCCACCATGAATTTATGTAAAACTTACAGATTTTAAGAAGCACAAGCCAGATTTACATTGAGAAACCTCTCTATGTGTGCAGGACTGTTGTAAAACTTTGCTAAAACAGTAATAAAATGGAAATTATCAGTATTTATATGGCTGCCATGTACTGGCCACTGGAAACTGGGGCAGAGCTCTGAACCCTGTTAAAGCAATTTCCAGCTCATTATGCAAAAACTGACCAATAGCTGAGCTGCATTTTTTCAGTGTCCAATTTGCATTTGGTTTAAAGGGCATTCAGCCAATCAATAGCCTGAATTTATTTTTTACAAAATGCTAAATATCTTAAAATCCACAAAAGTTTGCTTTGACAAAAGTCATAGCTTCATTCTCATGAATGTACCAAAGAGTTTAATATTTGATAGGCTGAAGTGGCACAAACGCGATTAATCACATTCACACTGATTAGGGTGTTCCTAAAATGCTTCAAATAAAACACTTATCTTTCCTGCAAAATCTTTGAAACTCTACTCCTCCCACACCTGTCGCCTCACTTCAACCATTAAAATGTCAAACTCTTCAGCTCATTCAGGAAATATGTGCTGTGACTTTTGGACTTTGTAACATGTGAAAATTTATTGTCACGTTTTTGTCAAATTTGCAAATCGTTTCCTGTGATTAGACAAATCAGAAAATGCGGCTCAGCAATTGGTCCATTTTGAGCACTGGTACACTGATTAGTACACACATTAGTGTACAAGGTATGGGTTCAAAACCAACATCAAACATTCTGCATTATGTTGGTATGCCATATGGTGCACATAAGAGTACTGCATACTGTTCCATCAAAGTGCTTAGATTTCACTGAAAGCTTTGCAGTTAAAATGTGGATTGTCTGCACATGTTACTTAACTATGTGCAAGGCCTGTTTTGAAGAGATGTGCAACTAAAACAATATGTTGATTGAAGTTAAAAAAAAAAAAAAAAAACTCTGGGAAATTACAGTTACATATTAAATTTTTATTGTTAAAATGCTTCAAATGAAACAAAGTTGTTTTTCCTGCACAATGTTTGAAACGCTACACCTTTCGTTTCAGTTTAACCATTCAAGCATCAAACTCTTCAGCCAATTCAGGAAATTTGTGCTATGACTTTTGGTCTTTGTAACATTTGAACTTTTGCAAGTTATTCAAGTTTTTCTCAATTTTTAAAATCTGTTCCTGTGATTGGACAAAACAGAAAACGCAGCTCAGCAAGTGATCCATTTTCTACACAGGTACACATTAGTGTACATTGGGCGGGTTCAAATCCAGTCATGAACATTGTACACTGTAATGGTATGTCAGTTTTGCACACAGAGTGCTGTGGACTGATCTGATCAAAGAGCTTTGTTTTTTTTTGTTCAATGTGGTGGTTCAGTGTGGGCTGTCTGCACAACTAAGATAGATCCAGTGCAATATCTGTCCTCAAAAGTTGTGCAATTAATATGAAGGATTAATTTAAGATAAAAAGTAAATAAACTACAGAAATGACAGTAAAATATTAGTTTCGTTGTTAAAGGGCTTCAAATGAAACAACATTTCTCACGTTGAACAATAAAGTCTCTAACGGATTACACAAGCAGTTCTAAATGGTTTTCTGCAATGATTGATGTAGTTTAACTACTGACTTCAGAATTTTAGCTGTATTTACAAATTATTTCAAATAATCTTTGGTGTCTTGACAGCAGTTCAACCTTTCACATCTTTTGGCAATTCTGCGGATCACACACTGGTGGCAAAGGCAATCCCATACCAATGGCAAAAAATATTAGCACTCCTGCCAGGTAGAGAAGAACGATTGTAGCAGCATAGTGGTAAAATGAATTGCCTCTCCTTCAGCAGGTTGTGAGTTCAAAACCTGGTGCTGGATTTTTGCAAGTCATATCAGATGGTTGTAATTCTTCTCCTTATGCTGATCTATGTCTAATAGATCTTCTGTGCTACTTTATACATTTAAATCTTTTGCTCTTTTGCTGATTCCACATTGCAGGAATTATATTAAAAAAAAACAACATTCCCATTCCAATGATAAAAAATTTTGATGATTCTGCCAAAGTACAGTGGAGCACTGTGCTGGTGTAGTGGGTAAAGAAATGGGCTCTTGTTCAGATGTTTGTTGCTTCTGATGTATTACTGTGATAAATTAAGTTGCATAGTTGTGCTGCTTCTCCAAATGGTTATGCAACTGCATATCAATCATTCAACATAGAAGGGCATTCACATTTGCTCTTCTTCACGAAGAGCACTTCTCTATTTACAACAGACATTTTGCCAGAGTTGTAGACATCAGACTGTAATGGAAAAAAGAAGCTGCAGGACCAGCAGCTTGTCCAGTGTGTTGCTGTTGGAATCTACACTTGGATTTCTTAAAAGTCCAGTGGTTGTCCGTTAAACTTGAACAATAAATATTGTTGTTCAAGTCTTGTGTAGATTGGTAAAGTTGAACAACAGAAACAACATTTTAACGATTAAACTGATTAACAGTGGCCACAACAATCAGTCTGTTAGTCACTGTGGTTGCTACAGATTTATTGTACCATTCCATCTCTCTTACTCCAGTTGTTGTGACAGCCTTGCAAAACACAGATATTGTTAAAGAACTGTTTGATATCATTGACCCGCTGGTAGAAATTGCTATGGATCCACGTAGCAACTGGAAATATCAGCACAACCAGATGTCAAACTAGTGCAAACCTTTATGTTGCACAATAAGGTGAATTTCATCAGAAAATATCAAACGTATACAGATAGAACATTTTCTCACCTGACGTTTATCAAAATCTGCAGCGGTAGATTTGACTGCAATGAGCATGTATGGAGCAGCATCAGACTCTGTTCCTCCTCTTCCTCCTTTAGCTTCAGTTCCTTTGATGTGACATTTCTGCGGCTGGTCAATGAGCAGTTTGAACTTCCTGTTGTCCTTTTCTCTCACATAACCCTTAAAGTCAAAGGATGAAATGGTTGGTAGGACCTCAGTGAGCGTCTTGGTTGGAATAGTGTTCCTCCTCTGGAACCTGGACTTAGTCTGAGGTCTAGATTTTGGTTGTGGAGGTCTGGGGTTGGCTTGAAGCTGAAAGGGGAGTAGCTGAGTCTCTGAATGAATCTGAAGGAAAAGAAAGACAAAGAATCAGTGTTTCTGTTCTTAATTCTGAGGGCAGAAGGATAGATGGATGATGGGTAGATGAATGATAAATGGAATGATGGATGGATGGATGGATGATGAAATGAAAAATACTTTATTAATCCCCAAAGGGAAATATTGTAGTATATAATAATAATAACTAGAGGAGGTCTTGTTCCGGAGGCTGATGGCTGCTGGCAGGAATGATCTTCTGTATCTTTCAGTCTTACATGGGACCTGAAGAAGCCTCTCACTGAACACACTTTGTTGTTTCATCACTGTGTTGTGGAGAGGGTGTGAAGAATCCTCCATCATCTTCATCAGCATGTGCAGCATTCTTCTTTGGACAATCAGCTCCAGCGGCTCCAGAGTTACTCCAAGCACAGAAGCAGCTTTCTGGATCAGTTTGTTGATTCTCTTCAAGTCTCTGGTTCTGATGCTACTACCCCAGCAGATGCTGCAAAGCTGACTGCACTCTCCACAACAGACTTATAGAAGATATGCAACATCTTGGTGCAGACGTTAAACCATCTCAGCTTCCTTAAGAAGTACAGTCTGCTCTGACCTTTCTTGTAGATGTAGTCAGTGTTGCATTTCCAGTCCAGTTTGTTGTCCAGCTGAACTCCAAGATACTTGTATTCCTCCACCACCTCCACCTCCTCTCCCAGGATGGAAACAGTGCTTTGTTTATTCTTCTTCCTCCTGAAGTCAACAATCATCTCTTTTGTTTTGCTGCTATTTAATATGAGATGATTGTCACCGCACCATTTAACAAAGTGACTGACCAGTTCTCTGTACTCTGCTTCTTGTCCATCCCTGATACACCCCACAACTGCAGAGTCATCAGAGTATTTCTGCAGATGACAGGACTCAGAGTTGTACTGGAAGTCTGAGGTGTACAGAGTGAAGAGGAATGGCCAGAGTACAGTTCCTTGTGGTGCACCAGTGCTGCTGACCTCCATCTCAGACACGCAACCTTTCAGTCTCACAAACTGGGGTCTGTTTGTGAGGTAGTCATAGATCCAGGTGGTTGTGGAGGTATCCACCTGGAATTTATGGAGCTTCTCACATAACAAAGCAGGCTGAATGGTATTAAAAGCACTGAGAAATGAAAGAACATGACCCTCAGAGTGCTGCCTGAATGGTCCAGATGAGAGTGTGCTCTCTGGAGCAGGTATATGATGGCATCTTCAACCCCAAGTCCATTACCATATGCAAACTGGAATGGGTCCTGAAAGGTGTTTACTTGCTTGTTGAGGTGAGCCAGTAAGAGTCTCTCCAGGACTTTCATGATGTGAGATGTCAGGGCAACTGGTCTGTAGTCACTTGGTTCAGCTGGTTGTGTTTTTTTAGGCACTGGAACAAGGCAGGAGGTTTTCCACAGCACTGGGACTCTATTTTGTCTCAGACTGGTGTTGAAAAGGTGCTGGAGAATCGGACATAGTTGTTCTGAGCAGGTCTTGAGAACTCTGGGACTGACACCATCTGGACCTGCAGCCTTGTTCTGGTTCAGTTTCTCAAGTTGCTTCTTAACCTGATTGCAGGAGACAAACAAGGTGGAGGTCTCAGGATGTCCTGATGTGGAGGGAGATGAAGCTGTGTTCTGGTCCATGACTGAGCTGCAGGGTGACAGATTGGAGGCGTGACAGGAAAGCAGTGGACTTATGGAGGGTGTGTGGTCTGTTGGGCTGGAGGTAGGGGGTGAACTGAACCTGTTGAAGAATATGTTCAGCTCATTAGCTCTGTCCAGACCTCCATCAGGCTGGTCCCCCTTTAACTTGAAGCCGGTGATCTTCTTCATTCCAGACCACACATCCCTCAGGTTATTCTGCTGGAGCTGACTTTCTAACTTCTTCCTGTAGTCCTCCTTGCACTTCTTAGTTTGTGTTTTAAGTTGTTTTTGTGTTGCCCTCAATAACTCCCTGTCTCCATCCCTGAAGGCTTTCTTTTTGATGTTCAGCAGCTTTTTCAGGTCACTGGTGATCCAGGGTTTGTTATTGGGGAAGCACCTCACTGTTCTTGTTGGGACGATGCTGTCCACACAGAAGTTTATGTAATCTGTCACACACTCAGTCATGGCGTTGATGTCATCTCCATGAGGTTCACAGAGGACGTTCCAGTCTGTAGCCTCAAAGCCTCCTCTAAGAGCATCTTCAGCTTCAGCAGACCAGATTTTGATGGATGATGGATGGATGGATGGATGGATGATGATTGGATGGATGGATGATAGATAGATAGATGGATGGATGATGGATGAATGGATGGATGGATGATGGATGATGGATGGATGGATGATGAATGGATGGATGGATGGATGGATGATGAATGGATGGATGGATGGATGGGTGATGGATAGATGGATGGATGGATGGATGATGGATAGATTGATGGATGGATGGATGGATGGATGGATGGATGGATGAATGGATGGATGATGGATAGATGGATGATGGATGATGGATGGATGGATGATGGATAGATAGATGGATGATGGATAGATGGATGGATGGATGGATGGATGGATGGATGATGGATGGATGGATGATGGATAGATCGATGATGGATGGATGGATGATGGATAGATGGATGGATGGATGATGGATAGATGGATGGATGGATGGATGGATGAATGGATGGATGATGGATGGATGGATGATGGATGGATGGATGATAGATAGATGGATGGATGGATGGATGGATGGATGGATGATGGATGGATGATGGATAGATGGATGGATGGATGATGGATAGATGGATGGATGGATGATGGATAGATGGATGGATGGATGGATGGATGGATGGATGGATGAATGGATGGATGATGGATAGATGGATGATGGATGGATGGATGATAGATAGATGGATGGCTGGCTGGATGGATGGATGGCTGGCTGGATGGATGGATGGATGGATGAATGGATGGATGGATGGATGATGGATGGATGGATGGATGGATGGATGATGGATGGATGAATGGATGGATGGATGGCTGGATGATGGATAGATGGATGGATGGATGATGGATGGATGGATGGATGATGGATGGATGAATGGATGGATGATGAAGACAAAAATAACCATCTGCCTCCATGTTTTACTTAATTTATGAAGAGACGGAAGTCTGAAGCAGGATTATCATCCAGGTGTTGGAAAGTTAATGTAGCTCAGGAGGAAGAGCAGTCGTCTTTCACCTAGAAAGTTGGTAGATCGATTCCTTGCTTCCCCTGACTATGTGCCGAAGTGTTCCTGGGCAGGAAACTGATCCCCCAGTTGCCCACCGATCATTGTATGTAAGTTGCTTTGGATAAAAGCTTCTGCTGACTGACCATAGAAAAGAACATCATACAGTTGAACCTAAAATGCAATCTTACCCCCGGAGATTCCAGGCCTCCCTTGGCCCCTCTGGTTCCCGTCAGGATACGACTGGGGCTGGTGGAGCCGTGGAGCTCCAGTTTCCACTTGGATTGGCTCCATGTGGGGGAGAGCACCACCTGAAACATGAATGGGGTCAGAAGAAGGAGCGTACAGAACCCAACCGACTTGTCATTCCTTTCTCACCTGGCGGGTGTAGAGCAGGAGACAGAAGAGAACCAGAAGCACCAATGTGCACATTAGGTCTCCCTTCACATGGAGGACCCTCCTCTTCATCATTGCAACATTCATTAATATCATTTGAAAACTCCCTGAATACGAAGGCATCCTCAGACGGATGTGGCACAGCTGGAATAATCCTGGTTTGGCTTCATTTTAGCAGACCAGCTGTTCTCAGCTACAGCAGGTTATGTGTCCATCATGTCCCTCATCATCCTCAGGCACCAGTGTGTGAAGGCAGCCTGGAAAACAGCAACAGGGTTGAAAACACACTAATACGGTCCACAAACTTGAATTCTTTACTGTTTGGTACATTATACTTTAGTGCCATTTTATGTCCATAACAGGTTTCCACCTGTGAATGGATGCACCTCCACCTGCCCTCCATCCGCCCAATGGTGGCTCTACCGCGGCTCTGGCTGATGTGCACGTACAAATGTGAATAAAATTGTTGGTACCCTTCGGTCAAAGCAAGAAAATCTCACAGTGGTCACAGAAATAACTTGAATTTAACAAAAGTAATAATAAATCTTAAAAAAAGTAAAGACCTGAGACATGTGGAGAAGTCTGCTCATGAGGAGCCAGAATATCTGCTGGCAGGTGCAGAATTGAAAGAAACGTCTGATTCCAGTGACGCCTCTGAAGGTTGTGCAACTCAATGTTCAGGGCACCATTATTTCTGTCCAGGCCTGCTATACGAGTTTTTTTTTTAAATATAATTCTGTTGAAGCAGCATCTGACTTTCATTGGTTACATTTATAATTTTTATTTATTATTATTTTTTTATTCAGATTTCTTTCATTGACTGAAGGCAGCTAACAACTTTTCCTCTGGGTTGGAAAAGGACTGAACAACTTGGACTTGTCAGGCAGTTGTCGTTGGAAGGGGGCGGTTTTTAGCTCTTGTAGAGCGACTGGCACGGCCCGGTTCCAACTGGCATGGCCCGGTTTGTCCTCACACTCACCATGGGATAGTTGGAACCGGCTTATGAGCCGATCATCTGCGAAAACGGTCCCACACCACAGTCATCCGTGCGACGTCCTCCAGATACAACACTGTGTTTCTATATGGATTTATTTAATCTCAAATGATTAAATCTGAATAAAAAAAAGCCTCATGTAACCGTCGCCAACAATAGAACATAGTTCAGGTTGACGTTCACATATCTATTGTACATCCAGATCTTTACCGTAGTGGAGGATCAATATCAAATCTGCATTTTCTACATTTTTGCAAAAAGTGTTAATGTGCAACATTTTGTGTGAAATTTTATATTTCATTCTGCACAAATGTTTCAAATTTTACACCATTTAGTGGTTTTATTCTTCTACCATCTGTTGGCGTCGCCATCCCGTTGGCGTCGCCGTTCCCGTTGGCGTCGCCTTTCCCGTTGGCGTCGCCGTCCCCGTTGGCGTCGCCGTCCCCGTTGGCGTCGCCGTCCCAGTTGGCGTCGCCGTTCCCGTTGGCGTCGCCGTCCCCAGGTCCATCATATCCGTCCATGCTTTGCCACGCTGTGTAGAATACTCATCAGTCTTTCCCTTTTGGAGGAGCTCATTGGTCACGAGACCCTCACCGTCCCCAGCTGACCCAATCCCACCGAGGCTTCTTCACACTTTAAAGCCTAACCCATGAAAAAATGGTCCAATTTCTTGAGAATGAGGTCTTTATTTGGCCCTTTCACAAAATGCTACAAAAAACTAACCATTTTTTGGATATTATACCACCCGTTTTGGATGTTATAAATGGTAGCCTGATTACTGGCACTGTACATGTTAATATTAAACATGCAGTAAAACACCTCATTAAAAACATGGTCTTCATCCCAATATCCTCTCAAATTTCAGGCATATTTCAAAGCTTTCTTTTCTCTCCGAGTTCTTGGAGAAGGTAATTTGTAGTCAGTTGACATCATTTTTAGAGGAATGTGATGTTCTTGAGGTGTTCCAGTCTGCTTTTATAACTAAGCACCGCACTGAAACAGCAGATACCATGGACCATCACATCCTCCTGTCTCGTCTGAGAACTGGGTGGGAATTTAGCTTTGCAGTGTCTTTGGTTTCTTCTGAAGGAGCAAACTTTCTGTGTCTGTACTGGGAGTGCTGAATCATTTGCATGCCATCTCAGCAACATCAGAGAGAAAATTCCAAACCTGCAGAAGAATTCAGTAAAATCCGACTACTTTTGACCAGACAGGAGCCACGTTTCCTCCATCTAACACATTCGATACATGTCATATTCCTCACATTTCTGATAAATGAGTCATTAAACTCACCAGAGGAGATGGACAGAGGATGAAAATGATGAGGAGGAGGAGGTCAGAGTGGAAACAGCAGCAACAAACCAACAAACCGTCTGCAAACATCCAGAACATAAACTGTTTGTCTCATCTGTCTGCTGCCACCATGATGCATTCAAGTGCAGTGGGAAAAACAAGCAGTAGGGGGTGGAAAAAAGTGCAATGTGCCCTCTGGCTGCATAGACCAGAGTTTTCACAGGTAAAAATGCTTGATACAAATTCATGCCACAGACAAACTGTGTTTAAATAAAACAAACTAGTTATGCTGAAAGTAACAATACAGAATATGTAATAAAAACAATTTTTTAAAATATTTCTCATGGAGGTAAAAAGCAGTGAAAATATCTGGAGAAAATAAAGAAGCCAAAGTTTAATATGGTAATAATAAAAAAAAATCATTTTTCAAACAAATCCCATCTTAAAACTGTGATGTTGAAATATTCAGAGTTCCTTAAACAACACTTTCATTCTTTGTCCTGGCCACGTCATTTAAAGCAGAGCAAAGTAAATCCAGATGCCAACACAGCTGGAGAGGAAGGAGGAGAAGAGGCAGGAGGAGGAATAAATCAGAGCGCTGGGGGAACGGTAACTACGCCCACATTTCTGGCCAGGCTGGTGGTTTTTAGGTGGCCAGCATGAAGCTCTGGTGACCATTTAACCGTTTGTCTTGGCTCTGTAGCAGGGCCGCTTCTAGCTTTGTAGGGGCCCTGGGCAGGATGCTGTTTACGGGGCCACTAGTTTGTCAAACTGTGATGAAGAGATTCCTAACCCTTTAGATGGTCCACTAAGATGCCACCATCTACACTTGATGAGCAAAACAGGCTGCAGGTAAAATTATACATCTTAAGTTGAGCCACTCAGCAAGTTAAACTGTTTAAATAAAAACACCATAATACAAGAACAAGAATAGTCTATATGTCAACAAATAAAAAAAATATTACTTTCATCTATCACTGATTGCCCCGTCTGTTAGCAGGAGATTGTTGCAGCTCTGACTTGCTATCTTAATTTTTTTTAAAAGTACAAACTCTTCTCACATAGATATTACCTAAAATTGGTATTTTATTCTGAGGATTTCATGCCGGTTCGGAGGGTGTGCTGCAAGGAAGATTTTTCTGCATATTTTTGCTCTTTCAAGGCTTGTTATAATGAGTCTCCATGGCAACAAAAGACTTGTTTACAATCAGAATCAACTGATTAACCTCTCCCAAATCAGGATTATCAGCGAAACAACATCAAATCCTGATGGAGTTGAAAAGAAAGAAGAGATGGAGATTTAAACCATTTCTCCCGACCGTCATCATGGGTAATGTGAGATCGCTAGCTAACAAAACGGACAAGCTGGAGATGCTAACAAGATCTCAGAAAGAATACAGAGTGTGCAGTATTATGTGCTTCACCGAGACATGGCTGCATGAACACATCCCTGTCATGGTGTGAAGATGTTGGACCCACATGCACGATTAAGCAATCTGGAGAATGTGAAAATGGTTTATTTGGTGAACTGAGGGGATGGTTCCGGAAAGACCCGAAGGCGGGGTTCTCTGCAAAGATAGATGTATGAGTAATGGAAATGATGGAATAATTCTCAGGGAAGTGAAGGTGTCCTACTTGTTTCGGAGTTGCCGTGAATTCGGGTGGTGTCAGGAGGTCCGAGAGGATGGATGTTGGCAGTGGGTGCCAGTGAGGGTCCTTTCGGTGGAGGGCAGATAGGCAGCGACAAGCTGATTGGATCCGGAGGATAGCCAGTGGAGAGAAAGCCTGGTTATTGGTAGGGAGTGGTTGCTGGTGATGATTGGCTGCTGGGAGGAAAATCGCAGGTAGCTCTGGAGAGTCCACAAAGGTGTCTCTGGAAAAAACAAGAATTTGTAAAGTCTCTCAAACGTTAGCGGATACAGGAACTCGCTGGAGGGCTTAGGTTTTACCACAGAGGCTCAACGCTCAAGCGACGAAGGACTGGCAATCAGCTGCAGATATAGTGTTGGCAGAAGATCTCTAATTCTCTACAGGTGTGCAGGTCTGCACACCTGTGGTGAAAACACCCTCCATAAAATGGTTCCTCTGGCTCCCTCTGGTGGATCCTGAAAAGAACCCACACCCCCTGACAATCCCTGACTGTAATGTGTCTGTACCGGGCTTTAAAACGGTCCGTGCAGACCGCAGTAGACAACACAGCGGAAAGCTAAAGGGTGGTGGAATTGCAGTGCTGGTTAACCAGCGTTGGTGTCATCCTGGACATGTTACTGTCAAGGAGAAGATATGCACAAGGGACATGGAACTGTTAGCTGTGAGCTTCCGTCCATATTATTTACCCAGAGAGTTTACCTGTGTTATTCTGGTAGCGGTTTATATAATACCTGGTACCGCACCAGACACAGCCTGTGACGTCATCAGCTCCGTCGTTGCTCGGCTACAAACACAGCATCCAAACTCATTCATGGCGATCTCCGGAGACTTCAACAACGTCTCCCTCTCTGCAACTCTACCAACGTTCCAGCAGTTTGTCAGCTGCTCCACCAGAGAAAATAAGATGTTGGACTTATTTTATGCAAATATGAATAATGGATCCAGTTGTTCTGCCCTGCCTCCTTTAGGAAGATCTGACCATAATCTGGTTCTTCTCACCTCCACCTACAAGCCCATCGTTCAGCAGCAACCAGTCATCACAAAGACTATCAAAATCTGGTCTGCTGAAGCTGAAGATGCTCTTAGAGGAGGCTTTGAGGCTACAGACTGGAACGTCCTCTGTGAACCTCATGGAGACGACATCAACGCCATGACTGAGTGTGTGACAGATTACATAAACTTCTGTGTGGACAGCATCGTCCCAACAAGAACAGTGAGGTGCTTCCCCAATAACAAACCCTGGATCACCAGTGACCTGAAAAAGCTTCTGAACATCAAAAAGAAAGCCTTCAGGGATGGAGACAGGGAGTTATTGAGGGCAACACAAAAACAACTTAAAACACAAACTAAGAAGTGCAAGGAGGACTACAGGAAGAAGTTAGAAAGTCAGCTCCAGCAGAATAACCTGAGGGATGTGTGGTCTGGAATGAAGAAGATCACCGGCTTCAAGTTAAAGGGGGACCAGCCTGATGGAGGTCTGGACAGAGCTAATGAGCTGAACATATTCTTCACCAGGTTCAGTTCACCCCCTA